>NC_092371.1:75916017-76226209 GCF_030028105.1 Mobula birostris
TTCTTCCTGTGATGGTGTGCTCTGGTTTCCTCCCACATTCGGGTTATTAGTTCATTGGGTACAACTGGGTGGTATGGGCTCATTGGGCCGGAGGGCCTGTTACTGTACTGTATCTAAATTAAATATACTCTGCCAGGAGACCTCAGCATACCTCAGACGACCTCATGGCAGAATGGCAGCGTAGCGGTTAGTGTAATGCTTTACAGCGCCAATGACCCGGATTCAATTCCCGCCACTGTCCGTAAGGAGTTTGTATGCTCTCGCCATGACCATATGGTTTCCTCCAGACGGTAGGCATACAGAGGGCTAAGGACCCAGTGCAGGTCGATAGGAGTAGGCAGTTTAAATGGTTTCAGCATGGACTAGATGGGCCGAAGGGCCTGTTTCTGTGCTGTACTTTTCTATGACTCTATGACTCTTCCCCTCTTCTTCCATTCCCCACTCTGGCCCCCTTCTTACCTCTTCTGAGTATCATCTCCCCCCCCCCCCCCCCCCGCCGGGGCCTCTCCCTTCCCTTTCTTCCATGGTCTGCTCTGCTCTCCTATCACATTCCTTCTTCTTCAGCCTTTTACCTTTTTCACCGATCACCTGCCAGCTTCTCACTTTAACCCACACACAATGATAGAGGAAGTCAGCTGGTCAGTTCCTCCAGCATTTTGTGTGTTGCTGTGGATTTCCAGCATCTGCAGATTTTCTAGTGTTTCAGCTTCTCACTTCATCTGCTTTCCCCCACCCACTTGGCTTCACCCCTCACCTTCCAGCTGTAAATTCCCCCCCCCCCCACCCACCCACCTTCTCATTCTGGCTTCTTCCCTCTTCTTTTCCAGTCCTGATGAAGAGTCTCAGCCAAAAACTGCAACTGTTTATTCCCCTCCATAGGTGCTGTCTGACCTGCTGAGTTCCTCCAGCATTTTGTACAGTAGTGAAATGCATCGAGTGCGTCAAATCAAGCCAGCAAGGATCGTGCCGAAGGTGCATAAATGTTCTCATGCTTCTGATGCCAGCACAGCATGCCCACAACTCACTAACCACTGTACGTGTTTAGAAGAGCACGCAGAGGAAACCCATACAGTCATGGGGAAACATACAGACAACTCACAGGCAGCTGCAGGAATCGAACCTCAGTCTTACAGCTGTGTTGTAAACATAAAACATAAAACATAGAAATTCACAGCACATTACAGGCCCTTCAGCCCATAATGTTATGCTGACCATATAACCTACTCTGGAAACTGCCTAAAATTTTCCTACCGCATAGCGCTCTGTTTTTCTAAACTCCATGTACCTATCTAAGAGTCCCTTAAAAGACCCTTTTGTGTCCACCTCTACCACTGTTGCTGGCAATGCATTCCGCGCACCCACCACTCTGTGTAAACAACTTACTCCTGACATCCTCTCTGTATCTATTTCCAAGCACCTTAAAACTATGTCCCCTCGTGTTAGCCGTTTCAGCCCTGGGAAAGAAGCCTCTGGCTATCCACATGACCAATGCCTCTCATCATCTTATTAGGTCACCTCTCATCCTCCATCACTTCAAGGAGAAAAGGCCAAGTTCACTCAACCTCTTCTCATAATGCAGGCTCTCCAATCCAGGCAACAACTGCGCTAAGCCCTACGAAGATATCCTCGATGATGGAGAGGTTTGCGTCCATGGGTGACCATTGGTGCACGGAGGATGAATATAAAACAGTGTCTGTTCATTCACAAATCATTGATTAACTATAGTTAGGGCTAGAAAGTTGTGGGCATGCTATGTTGCCGGCAGAAGCATGGCAGCACCTGCAGGCTTGCCCCCCAGCACAAACTCAGACTGCATTGAACACTGATGCAACATGATGCTTTTCACTCTATGTTTCAGTGTGCATGTGACAAATAAAGCTAACCTTTCAAAACAAAAAGGATGTTACCTCAGACCTGACTTACTTATTGGGGGTGTGAGGTAGATCTACTCATCCTCATGGTAAATATTAGTCAGAATCAAATTCAGAATCAGGTTTAATATCACTGGCATATGTCATGAAAATAATTGACTTTGTGCCTGGAGTACAATGCAATACATGATAATATACAGAATAACTGTGAATGACAGTAAGTATATATATATAGTTAAATTAAATAAGTAGTACAAAAACAGAAATAAAAAAGTAGTGAGGTAGTGTTCATGGGTCCAATGTCCATTTAGGAATCAGATGGCAGAGGGGAAGAAGCTGCTCCTGAATTCCTGAGTGTGTGCCTTTAGGCTCCTGTACCTCCTACCTGATGGTAACAGTGAGAAGAATGGCACATTTTGTACCCATTTACTGAAAGAGGCATTCATCATCATCATCATCATCATTATGTGCCGTGTCGTATGACATGGGCGATCATGGTTTTCCATCTGTTTCTAAGACCCCTTCACGTCGTTGTTCTTATTCTTTTCTCTATCCATGACGACGACTGTTCTTGGCAATCTTTTCTGCAGAAGTGGTTTACCATTGCCTTCTTCTGGGCAGTGTCTTTACAAGGCGGGTGACTCTGACCACTGTCAATACTCTTCAGAGATTGTCTACCTTGTATCAGTGTTCACCTAACCAGGACTTGTGATCTGCATCAGCTACTCATATGACCATCCACCACCTGCTCCCATCACTTCACGTGACCCTGATCGGGGGGCTAAGTAGGTGCTACACATTGGCAAAGGGTGACCTGTAGGCTAGTGGAGGGAAGGAGCAGCCTACACCTCCTTTTGGAGAGATGGATCTATGCCCCGCCACCCAAAACAAAGGTATTAATATACCTGAATCATCTGCAGTAACAAAACTGTAGCTGGGGACTGGACATGAAGCAATGGCTTGTGGCTTATGTATTCCACCAGAACCAGGAGGTAGATGTTTACAGAGAGAAAATCATAAACACAATAGATTATGCAGATGCTAGACATCTAGAGTGACACATACAGTATATGTTTTAGACCTTAAGATATAGGAGCAGAATTAGACCATTTGGCCCATTGAGTCTGCTCTGCTAGTTCATCATGGCTGATTTTGAATTGAATTGAATTAACTTTATTACTTACATCCTTCATATACGTGAGGAGTAAAAATCTTTACGTTACATCTCTGTCTAAATGTGCAATGTGCAATCATAGTGATTTATAATAAATATTATGTACTACAGGATAGTCAATATAACATAGAAATACAGTTGCATCAGCACGAATTAGTCAGTCTGATGGCCTGGTGGAAGAAGCTGTCCCAGAGCCTGTTGGTCCTGGCTTTTATGCTGCGGTACCATTTCCCAGTACTGTTTCCCAGATGGTTGCAGCTGGAACAGTTTGTGGTTGGGATGACTCAGGTCCCCAATGATCCTTTGGGCCCTTTTTACACACCTGTCTTTCTAAATGTCCTAAATAGTGGGAAGTTCACATCTACGAATGCGCTGGGCTGTCCGCACCACTCTCTGCGGAGTCCTGCGATTGAGGGAAGTACAGTTCCTATACCGGGCAGTGATGTAGCCAGTCAGGATGCTCTCAATCGTGCCCATATAGAAAGTTCTTAGAATCTGGGGGCCACACCAAACCTTTTCTACCGTCTGAGGTGAAAGAGACGCTCTGGTGCCTTTTTCATCACACAGCCAGTATGTACAGACCATGTGAGATCCTCGGTGACGTTTATGCCGAGGAACTTAAAGTTGTTCACCCTCTCAACCCCAGATCCATTGATGTCTATAGGGGTTAGACCATCTCCATTCCTCCTGTAATCCACAACCAGCTCCTTTGTTTTTCGACATTGAGTGAGAGGTTGTTTTCTTGACACCATTGTGTCAGTGTGATGACTTCCTCTCTGTAGGCTGCCTCATTATTTTTTGAATATTTGAAATTGGGCCAATCAGTGTAGCATCGTCAGCAAATTTAATTAGCAGATTGGAGCTGTGGGTGTACAGAGTAAAGGAGGGGGCTTAGGACACAGCCCTGAGGGACACCTGTGTTGAGGTTCAGAGGGGCAGAAGTGAGGGAGCCCACTCTTACCACCTGCCAGCGATCTGACAGGAAGTCCAGGATCCAGCTACACAAGGCAGGGTGAAGGCCGAGGTCTCTGAGCTTCTTGTCGAGCCTGGAGGGAATTATGGTGTTGAATACTGAACTGTAGTCCAAGAACAACATTTTCACATAAGCATCCCTCTTCTCCAGATATGTAAGGATGGTGTGTAGAGCTGTGGCTATTGCGTCATCTGTCAATCGGTTGTGTCGGTAGGTGATTTGTAGGGGGTCTAGCGTGTTTCGGATGTAGTGCTTGACCAGGCCTTCAAAGCATTTGCTTATTATTGAGGTGAGTGCAACAGGACGCCAGTCGTTCAGACGTGTTACCTTCATCTTTTTTGGTACAGGGACAATGTTGGATATTTTGAAGCAAGAGGGATCTCTACACTGGGAGAGGGAGAGATTAAAATGACTGTAAACACACCAGCCAGTTGTGCTGTGCACAGCCTGAGTACTTGCCCTGGGATGCCGTCCAGTCCCGCGGCCTTGCCACTGTCTTCTCGTTGGAAACACTTGTGTACTTTAGCCTCGGAGATGACCAAGCTGCCGGTGGCATCATCTGCAGGCCTCCTCAGGGGCTCAATGTTGGTGACTTCAAGTCGAGCATAAAAAAGATTTAGCTTGTCTGGGAGAGAGGCATCGATGTTGGAAACTCCACGGCGTTGGTCTGCGATGGTGTGCAGACCTTGCCATAAGCTGCATGTGTTGTTGGTGGGAAGTCGAGTCTGAATCTTGTCTCTGTATTGTTGTTTCACTGCCTTGATGATTTTGTGCAGATGGTCCATCTCACCCCCATTCTCCTGCCTTCTCCCCATAACCTTTGATGCCCTTATTCATCAAGAACCTATCAACCTTCACTTTAAATATATCCTCTGCTTTAAATAGACTTGGCTTCCACAGCTGCCCATGGCAATGAATTCCACAGATTCACCACCCTCTGGCTGAAGAAAATCCTTCCCATCTCCATTCTAAAGGGACATACCTCTATTCTGTGTCCTCTTGTCCTACACTCCCCCACTATAGGAAACATCGTCTCCACATCCGCTCTCTCTAGACCATTCAATATTCAATAAGTTTCAATGAAATCCCCCTCATTCTTTTACATTCCACCGAGTACAGGCCCAGAGCTTCCAAATATTTCTCACACATTTAGTAAATAAAGCTAACTCTTAAATCTTAGATTTTATTACTGTAACATAACAACAAATCTGACAACATATGTCAGTGATGATAAACCTGATTTTGACTCTGGACCGGATTCAGAATCAACACTCTAGTCACGAAAGAGACTGATGTTTGGTATTTTGTAATAGTCACTGACTGTTGGTCTGCCACTTGCTCTTCCCAAGACAGGCATGAGGACAAACACTTACAATCAGCTGTAGGTGGACAGCCATGATATCACTCAAGGAACTCAGTGCTGTCGGGGTAAGATAACCCACTGGATCGATGCCCTTCTCAATTACAGTACTGTGCAAAAGTCTTAGGCACATATATACAGCTGGGGTGCCTAAGACTTTTCCTCAGTACTGTAGTAATTTTATGTATTGTACTGTACCGCTGCCATGATAAACAACTAATTTCATGACATATGTGAGTGATGATAAACCCAATTCTGATACGGGTCTCTATTGTGGACTGAGGGTGGGAAGGGGGCAGGGAGAGGGGAACCATGGTTGGGAAAGGGGGAAGGGAGAGGGCAGGGAGTGGGAAGCACCAGAGAGACATTCTGTATTGATCAATAAACCAATTGTTTGGAATCAAATGACCTTGTCTGGTGTCTCAGTGCTGGGTGTGTCTACACTTGCGTCAACCCCCTGCCCCTGGTGCTCCTTCTCAGCCACCTGTCCACACCCCTCCCACGGCTCTCCACCCTCGCCATTCCCAGCATCCTTTGCTCCCGCCAGATTGACGAACTCACCCTCCGCTCCACATTGACAAATACAGCACTGTGCAAAAGTCTTAGGCGCCCTAGCTCTATATCTATGCCCAAAGCTTTTGCACGGTACTGTAACAACTCAATTTCCATCCTGTCTCTTGCAGAGCCTGTTTAGATTGTGACCTGCCTCCAGGATGCAGAGACTGAACAGCACCGTATAGTATGGACAGGTCACTGCACAGGATTGGGAAAAAAACTGCAGAAAGTTGAAAACTCAGCCATTTCCATCCTGGACACTAACCTCTCCAGCAGGGAGGACACCTTCAAAATGCAAAGCATCAAAAAGGTGACTTCTGTCATTAAGGACCCCCATCACCCTCTCTTCGTATTATTAGAGGAGGTGCAGGAGCTTAAAGGCACACACTCAATGTGTGTTGGAACAGCTGTTTCCCCTCCACCACCAGGTTTCTGAACGGACAATGAACACCACCTCACTATTTTTGATCTCTTTTGCGCTACTTTTTAAATTTATATAGAAGTGTGTTGGTTGTCCAGCAATGACAGGAAACCTGTGGGGGAGAGGTTGTAACATGGAAAAGCCTTTGCAATAGGGCAGTTCCACTCTCTTGATGTCGGAAGTCTGGGTCCAGTGGTACGAGCAAGTGTCACAAACTGGGGTCTTCCCTGGTTGCAGTGGATGATCATGATGTCTTCGGGGCCACATTATGCCCTTCGCACTCCATGGAGCAACCACCTTCATAGCTGTTGGATCTCACTGTAGGACTCATCTCCCTAGTCCGCTGGAGCTGACTTCACGTGCTAGGACAGGCATGTCCGTACCTCACCGGGGTATGAGTCTGCCATTTACTCTCACCTGGTTTAGTGGTGTACTGGGACGTGGCCGCTGTCGCATGAAAACAGCCACTTGGAGCCACAGGTGAGAGCTGAGTGTCCGGTGGAAACCAAAGGTGAGCAAACTGCCCCAGACTGGACGTGACAAGCCCCTCCACCAGAGGCGCTGCCCTCCCTGGACACCACATACATATATAGATGCATACAGTTAAACGCTGGTCCAGATAGACTGGAAAGGCAGCGTGTCAGGATCGGAGGCAAGAGTCAGGTCGATATCATCGCTTTCCCGCGACGTTCACCTCTCTCTCTCTCTGTGGTACTGAGACTGACCCCAACTGCTGTGCTTCGTGTCTGAGAGCTTCGCGGTGATTTGTCCCGCTAATATGATGAACTGATACCGAGGCTTTGGGCCTACTCCAGGATGCTCTGGGGATTTGGATCTAAGGACTCAATTTGGTTCAGAATGATGTTGTTCACTTCCATTATTGGCATGATTTGCATTCTTTTTCTTATTCTCTGTGCATTGGGGGTTGGTCTTTATTTATTTTAACTGGGGTCTTTCAGGTTTCCTGCTTTGTGGTTGCTTGTAAGCAGGTTTTTATGTCTTGCACTGTACTGCTGCCACAAAACAACAAATTTCACAACATATGTCAGTGATAATCAACCTGATTTTGATTCTAAATCACCAAGTTTATCTCACCATCATCTCCCAGCCTCCTGACTGCCACAAGCGAAACAGATGCAAAGCAGGAAGATGTTCTGTGTGTTCTTTTCTAAGCAACATGCACTATCTCCGTCTGACTTAAAGCTTTTATTAACAGCACCACCAGCAAAGTTCTAATGAGAAGTTGCATCATCATTTTTCTTAATACTGACTCCCATTCCAGCCCTGGGGTTCAATCCTGACCTTCAATACTTTCTTGGTGGAGTTTGCACTTTCTCCCTGAGACTGTCTGGGTTTTCCTGGGAGACTATAAGACATAGGAGTGGAATTAGGCCATTCAGCCCATCGAGTCTTCTCCGCCATTCCATCATGTCTATCCTGGATCCCGCTCAACCCCATACACTTGCCTTTTTGCCATTTCCTTTGATGCGCTGACTGATCGGGAAACGATCAATTCCTGTCTCAAGTATACACACGGACTTGGTTTCTACAGCAGACTGTGGCAGAGCATTCCACAGATTCACTGCTCTCTGGCTAAAAAAAAAAAGCCTCCTTACCTCTGTTCTAAAAGGTTGCCCCTCAATTTTGAGGCTGTGCCCTCTAGTTCTGGATTCCCACACCATAGGAAACATCCTCTCCACATCCATCCTGTCTAGTCCTTTCAATATTCGTTAGGTTTCAATGAGATCCCCACGCGTCCTTCTAAATTCCAGTGAAACTGCCAAACGCTCCTCATATGTTAACCCCTTCATTCCTGGAATCATCCTCGTGAACCTCCTCTGGACTCTTTCCAATGACAACACATCCATTCTGAGATATGGGACCTGAAACTGTTGACAATACTCCAAGGGTGGTCTTATAAAGGGTCGGCATTATCTCCTTGATTTTATATTCTATTACCCTTGAAATAAATGCCAACATTGTATTTGCCTTCTTTACCACAGACTCGACCTGTAAATTAACCTTATGGGAGTTTTGCACAAGGACTCCTAAGTCCCTCTGCACCTCTGATGTTTGAACCTTCTCCCCATTTAGATAATAGTCTGCACTATTGTTCCTTTTACCAAAATGCATCATCATACATTTCCGAACACTGAATTCCATGTAACAATTTTTTGTCCATTCTTTCAATTTGTCTAAGTCCTGCTGCAATTGCATTGCTTCTTCAGCACTACCTACCCCTCCACCTATCTTTGTATCATCCACAAACCTTGCCACAAAACCAACAATTCCATTATCCAAGTCATTGACAACCAATTTGAAAAATAGTGGTCCTAATACTGACCCCTGAGGAACACCATTAGTCACTTGCAGCTAACCAGAAAAGACCCCCTTTATTCCTACTCACTGCCTCCTGCCTGTCAGCCATTCAACTATCCATGCCAGTATCTTTCCTGTAACACTATATGATTTTATCTTGTTAAGCAGCCTCATGTGTGGCACCTTATCAAATGCCTTCTGAAAATCCAAGTAAATGACATCCACTGCCTCTCCTTTGTACACCCACCTTGTTACTTCCTAGAAGAGCCTTTGCAATCTCAACCCCACACCTTGGCTACTATCTGGAGGCCTATATATGATTCCCATAATGATATTTTCACCATGCTGATTCCTAACTCTGCCCACAAAGATTCAACATACTCGGACCCTATGTCACCTCTTTCTAAAGATGTAATTCCATCTCTTACAAACAGAGACATGCTTTCCTGCCTGGCCTTTCGATACAAAGTATATCCTCTGGTGTCAAGCTCCCAACTATGGCCTTCTTTCAGCCACAATGGTCAGTGATGCCCACACCGTCATACTGACCAATCTCTAATTGCGCCACAAGTTCACCCACCTTATTGCGAATGTTACGCATATTTAAATAATGCACCTTCAGTCCTGCTTCCTTCACCCTTTTGAATTTTGCCTCTGTGGTACAATCTAACTCTTTGTTCTGTCTGCATTTGTACCCAATCATTGGCTTGTCAGCTGGAGCTCCTGCATACCAACAACCTGCTGGTTGGTTGGTTGATCGGCCACTCTGAAGTACCTGCTAGTGTAGGTAGGTAAGGGTTTGATGGGAATCAAGAGGAAAAAAAACTCAAGATAATGTAGTGTAGAGGAGCAGAGGGACCTCGGGGTACATGTCCACAGATCCCCGAAGGTTGCCTCACAGGTGGATAGGGTAGTTAAGAAAGCTTATGGGGTGTTAGCTTTCATACGTCGAGGGATAGAGTTTAAGAGTTGCGATGTAATGATGCAGCTCTATAAAACTCTGGTTAGGCCACACTTGGAGTACTGTGTCCAGTTCTGGTCGCCTCACTATAGGAAGGATGTGGAAGCATTGGAAAGGGAACAGAGGAGATTTACCAGGATGCTGCCTGGTTTAGAGAGTATGCATTATGATCAGAGATTAAGGGAGCTAGGGCTTTACTCTTTGGTGAGAAGGAGGATGAGAGGAGACATGATAGAGGTGTACAAGATGATAAGAGGAATAGATAGAGTGGATAGCCAGTGCCTCTTCCCCAGGGCACCACTGCTCAATACAAGAGGACATGGCTTTAAGGTAAGGGGTGGGAAGTTCTAAAGAAAGGCCAGGCAGGAAGGCATGTCTCTGTTTGTAAGAGATGGAATTACATCTTTAGAAAGATATTAGAGGAAGGTTTTTTACTCAGAGAGTGGTTGGTGCGTGGAATGCACTGCCTGAGTCAGTGGCGGAGGCAGATACACTAGTGAAGTTTAAGAGACTACTAGACAGGTATATGGAGAAATTTAAGGTGGGGGCTTATATGGGAGGCAGGGTTTGAGGGTCGGCACAACGTTGTGGGCCGAAGGGCCTGTACTGTGCTGTACTATTCTATGTTCTATGTAATATTTGGTGTGTTGTGACTGTGAATGAAGTCACCAGAGAAACACTGAAGGTGGTGAATAGAGAAGTCTTTATTCAGCAAAACAAGCAAGAATCATACTGGAGGCACTCTTAGAAGAAGAGGCCCCCAAACTCAAAGTACATCACATTTTTATACCCTTAGGACCAAAGTAACTCCATACAGTTTCAATGGTTATAATGAATTTATTTCAATTCTTTGGGCTGATAATGCTTCATTTAAGTTACATATTATCTTCAAACACCTAGATCTTCAGACCAACATTCCAGACATCCTGGATTGGATGTAAATCACCATTGTTTTTCCAGCTGCATTCATGCATATGCAGACATCTCAGGTCAATCGACTTCAGTCTGCAGTTCCAGGAAGACTATTGTCCTGAGCTGCATTTTAAACCAGTGTACAATCCACATTCAGATCTGAAGACTGGTTGCTATTGAAATTAATATTTGTTATATTCCATATCTCCAGAATACGCCCTAAAATGGTGCAAACACAGCAGACTGTAGGATTTGTTCCCATGTTAAAGTTAGGAAGTAGAATCATAGTCATTGAGCAATACAACATGAAAACAGATCCTTCGGCCCATCTCATCCATGCTAACAAAGACGTCAACATAAACTAATCCGACTTGCATACGTTTGACCGATATCCCACAAAGCCTTTCCTATCTTCACATCAAATGGCTTTTAAATGTTGTCCCTGACTCAGCTCCTTTCTCTGGAAGCTTGTTTCATATATCCTCCACCCCTATATGAGGAGCTCGTCCTCGGATCTCTTTTAAATCTTTTCTCTCTCACTTCAAACTCATGCCCTCTAGCTGGTAGCCCAAGAAGAGCTTATTCACCTTAATGAGTTTGTTGGATTGGACTGTAGAGTTGTAATTTTCCTTGTTAGTTTAACTTTCTTATGCTTCTTTGCATTTTTATATAATTGCATGTATACATGTAATTGCCCAGAGCTTCCTAGTGATTGCATTTGCCTTTGGACAATAACTTTCTAGCTTCTGTGGCAGGTATTGCATTTAGTTCAATAGGGGCTATCTTATTGGCTAACTGTTATCCATGGAATTTCAGTGGCATTAGTGGTCAAGCATAAGAAGACCAGACCACATTTTCTTGGTCTCTTAGAAACAAAGAAACATAAAAAACCTACAGCACAAAACAGGCCCTTCAGCCCACAAAGCTGTGCCGAACATGTCCTTACCTTAGAAAGTACCTAGGGTTACCCATAACCCTCTATTTTTTAAGCTCCATGTACCTGTCCAGGAATCTCTTAAAAGACCCTTTCGTATTCACCTCCACCACCGTCGCCGGCAGCCCATTCCACACACTCACCACTCTCAGCATAAAAAACTTACCCCTGACATCTCCTCTGTACCTACTTCCAAGCACCTTAAAACTGTGCCCTCTCATGCTAGTCATTTCAGCCCTGGAAAAAAGCCTCTGACTATCCACACAATCAATGACTCTCATCATCTTATACACCTCTATCAGGTCACCTCTCATCCTCCGTCGCTCCAAGGAGAAAAGGCCAAGTTCACTCAACCTATTCTCATAAGGCATGCTCCCCAATCCAGGCAACATCCTTGTAAATCTCCTCTGCACCCTTTCTATGGTTTCCACATCCTTACTGTAGTGAGGTGATCAGAGACTCTTTGTTTCTTGCTTTCTGTTTCTCTCCCTTTCCCCTGCTTTCCTTTGTTCGGTTAACGGTTAATAAAATTATCATAAGCAACAAGCTTTATGCCTCGTTGTTAAGTTCCGAAAAACCTTTGGATCGCAGAAGCATCAGGATCCAACAAGTTGCAACGACACCTCTCATTCAATGGATAGTACACACTGTAGTCTTGACTGATCGGTGGTGGAGTGGGTGAATGTTTGAGCCACTGTATGGGCTGCCAATCAGATGGACACGAATTTACCAACTTATTGACTTTATCTATGACTAAGTGCTGGTATCCATCCAACTGAGTGGGAGGGTGACGTCGAGAACTTTTCTGCACTACTGCTTGGCCATCTCCCAGGGAAAACTCACAGAAATGATGCGGTGGTCATTTAATACACAGACGGTTATTTTGACATGAGTCACAGAATCAGCATTTGAGGCAGCCTCTGCTCGCCGTTGGAATGCTACCAAAGAGGATTTTAAATTGACTTTAAAAATACTGGCTTACAACAAGCTACACACTCAGTGGCCACTTTATTAGGTACAGAAGAGACCTGATAAAGTGGTCACTGGGTTTATGTTCATGGTCTTCTGCTGCTGTAGCCCATCCACTTCAAGGTTCAAAGTGTTGTATGTTCGGAGGTGCTCTTCTGCACACCACTGTTGTGACACATGATTATTTGTGTTACTGTCACTTTCCTGTCAGTATGAACCAGGGAGGCCATTCTCCTCTGACCTTTCTCATTAAAAGGTGTTTCACCCACAGAACTGCCACTTGCTGGATGTATTTTTGTTTGTCACACAACTCTCTGTAAAACTCTACACTCTACACTGTAGAAGCTGTTGTGCATGAAAATCCCAAGAGATCAGCAGTTTCTGAGATACTCAATCCACCCCTTCTGGCACCAACAGTCATTCCACAGTCAAAGACACCAAGTTCCCCATTTTTTCCCCATTCTGATATGAGGAACAACATCTAAACCTCTTGACCAAGTCTTCATGCTTGTATGCATTAAGTTGCTGTCACATGATTGGCTGATTATATATTTGCATTAATGAGCAAGTACACAGGTGTACCTAATAAAGTGGCCATTCAGCTCTTCTCTGAGGATCGTCATCTTATCGTGGTGGAGAGGCTTCTGAGTTCCTGAGATCCTGGGAGCATTGCTGTCTGGAGCTTAGCTCCCGGTAGGGTGACCCGTGGTGGTAAGGTCAAAGTGGGGGGGGTGCTTTGCAGTTCCATACACAGAACGATCCAACCATGACCTCAATGGTGGAACTGGCGGAAGATGATGACACATCACAGTGCCAGTGAAGGCAGATGAAGACTGCAGCAGTGGAGGGTCCCCACAGTCATCTTGCATTCCCTGCCACTGGACACTGACCCCGATCTGTCAAGGACCGGGTGGTGGCTGCCCATACATCAGTCTCCCCATGTTAAACGTAGTCACACACAGGCATTCTCCATTTACAGAATCCACCCTAACATTCCGGAATATGTGGGTTTTGATTGGCCTGTACAGCCACATGAGGACTCACCACTAGACAATCCCTTAAGAGAGCATCATCCCCGAATAATTGCTCAATATTTCACCTGCACATGAACTTAATTATGATTCCAGCAATGAAAGGGTTCATGACTGAGAAGCATTTGATGGCTCTGGGTCTGTACTCACTGGTGTTTAGAGGAATGAGATGGTGGGGGATCTCATTGAAACCTATTGAATATTGAAAGGCCTAAATAGAGTGGATATGGGAGGATGGGAAAGTCTCGGACCAGAGGGCACAGGCTCAGAACAGAGGGATGCACAGTTAGAACAGAGATGAGAAGGAATTTCTTTTGCCAGAAGATGGTGAATCTACAGAATTCATTGCTACAGTTGGTTGTGGAGGCCACGTCATTGGGTAAAGCAGAGGTTGATAGATCCTTGATTAGTCAGGGTGTCAAAGGTTACAGTGAGAAGGCAGGAAAATGGGTTGAGAAGGAAACTAAATCAGCCATGATGGAATGGCAGAACAGATTCAATGGGGTTGAATGGTCTAATTTTTTTCCTATTGTCTTATGATATCAAGTGAGAGTGGCTGATGTAAGCAGAGTGTAGAGAAAGTGGAACTACCAGTGACTTTGGTGGAATGGAATAATTAGAATCAGATGTATTATTGCTGATGCAAAAGGATTCAGAGAACCAGTGCGCAAAAGAGAACAAACTGCGCAAATACAAAAGAAAAAAAAGAAATAATAATAACAAACAAATAAGCAATAAATATCTAGAACATGGGACGAAGAGTCCTTAAGAGTGGGTCGATAGGTTGTGGGAACAGTTCAGTGATAGGTTAAGTGAAGTTAGTTCCACTGGTTCAAGAGCCTAATGGTTGAGGGATAATGTCTGTTCCTGAACCTGGTGGTGTGGGTCCTGAGGCTCCTGTATCTTCTACTTAATGGCAGCAGTGAGAAGAGAGCATGGGCTGGGTGGTGGTGGTCCTGGTGATGCATACTGCTTTCCTCCAACAGAGCTGCATGTAGGTGTGCTCAGTGGTGGGGGAGGGCTTTACATGTGATGGACTGGGCCGTATCCACTACTTTTTGGAGGATTTTCCATTCAAGGGCATTGGTGTTTCCATACCAGGCTGTGATGCAACCACTCTCCACCACACATCTATAGAAGTTTGTCACCATTTTAGATGTCATACCGAATTTTCACAAACAAGTTGACTGGACTTCTTCCTATAGACGCTGCCTGGCCTGCTGCATTCCACCAGCATTTTGTGTGAGTTGCTTAAGTAGATACACCGCCAGGCTTCCTTCGTAATTTCACGTACATGCTGGGCATGATGTCCAGATGTCCTCCATGGTGGATATCCCAGATCCTAATATTTCCCAGTCTTGATCATTTACCTCAGGCAGGTGGGGCTCGTCAGCCGTGGTTGGCAGCTCATCTAGGCGAAGGGAAACTCTGATCTCAAACCTCCAATGCCTTGCAGCTACACCCACTTATGGGGAAGGCTTCGGGAGTGAACCCTGAGGGAAAAGTCCAGAGCTGGGGTCCCTAAGACAGTCCTGCGTTGAGTTCAGTGCTGACTGGTAACTTCTGTGACACTGCTGGTACCAAACTGTGTCTGTCTCTGCCGTTCCTTTGGGTTTGTCAGATGCGTGGGAAGGAGAGCTTGCTGCATGGACAACAGCTTGCTGCCCAGGCTTGCATATCTAGACAGCTAGGAAACAATGTCCATGGTCGACTCTGACCAACAGAGGCCAAGAAGAAGAAGATCATTTACCAGTCACAGCTACTAAAAAGGAAAAGATCTAAACTGTGACGCCCTCACAGTTCAACAGCTGGAATTGACAATAACATTCAGGCTCCTGCCTGTCTTAAAATAATATTACTTGGGTGATCAGCGTCTCCTCCCCCATCACCACTATATAACACCCCACCTAGCGTCCATTCATGTACATACAGTCTACGCATTTAACAACACACACACAATGCTGGAGGTCAGCAGGCCAGGCAGCATCAATGGAAATGAATAAACCATCAATGTTCCGGGCCGAGACCCTTCTTCAGGACCAGCATTTTGTGTGTGTGGATTTTCAGCATCCGTAGAAACTCTTGTGTTTATAAAATAAGTCATGTGTTCATTGTGTTTTTGTAGGATTGCTTTTATGTTTATATTTATTGTGCTTTCTTTTGTTTTTCTATTGTGTTCTTTATCATGTTTGCTGTTGTGTGCTGGGGCAGCAGGCTGAGGGTGGCAGACACCAACAGAATCAACAAACTCATTCGTAAGGCCAGTGATGTTGTAGGGATGGAACTGGACTCTCTCACGATGGTGTCTGAAAAGAGGATGCTGTCTAAGTTGCATGCCATCTTGGACAATGTCTCCCATCCACTACATAATGTACTGATTGGGCACAGGAGTACATTCAGCCAGACTCATTCCACCGAGATGCAGCACAGAGCGTCATAGCAAGTCATTCCTGCCTGTGGCCATCAAACTTTACAACTCCTCCCTTGGAGGGTCAGACACCCTGAGCCAATAGGCTGGTCCTGGACTTATTTCCTGGCATAATTTACGTATTACTATTTAACTATTTATGGTTTTATTACTATTTAATTATTTATGGTGCAACTGTAATGAAAACCAATTTCCCCCGGGATCAATAAAGTATGACTACTACTACTATGCTTATTCTGTTTTTAATGCTACATTGGATGCAGAGTAACAATAATTTTGTTCTCCTTTACATCTATGTACCGAAGAATGACAATTCTTCAATCTTATTAGACAAATGAGTATTCATGTGCTGACAGTTGTATCCCAGCTAACAGCGGGAACTGGAATTGGTTTACTGGTGTCACACGTACTGAGACACCGTGAAAAGCTTGTCTTATATACTGGTCATACAGATCAGATCACTTCCCATTGCAGTGAGGTAGAACAAGGTAAAACAAAAACAATGCAGAATAAAGTGTAACATCTGCAGAGAAAGAGCAGTGTAGGCAAGCAAGAAGGTGCAAGATTTTGAGGTCAAGACTCCAGCTTATTGTTCATTTGTTCGTAATGTGTCATGTTGTATGATGTGGGTGATCATGGTCTCTCCATGACCATGATTGTTCTTGGCAAACCTTTCGACATAAGTGGTTTGTCATTGTTGCCTTCTGGGCAGTGTCTTTACAAGACAGGTGACCCCAGCCATTATCAATACCCTTCAGAGATTGTCTGCCTGGCGTCAGTGGTCACATAACCAGGACTTGTGATATGCACCAACTGCTCATACGACCATCCACCACCTGCTGGGCCAGCTTCATGTGACCCTGATCAGGGAGCTCAGCAGGTGCTACACCTCACCCGAGGGTGACCTGCAGGCTGGCAGAGGGAAGGAGCGCCTTACACCTCCTGTGGTAGAGACATATCTGCACACCTGTACCAGGGAAGAATTATTTACTAGTCTTATAACAGCAGGGCAGAAGCTGTCGTTGAGCATGATGTTACTGCTTAATATCCCTCCGGATGGAGAAGTGAAGAGGGATATTCTCAATATTTATTGCTTATTTATTTATTATTATATTTATTATTTCCTTTTTTCATTTGTATTTGTTCAATTTGTTACCCGCTCTTTTGGGTGTGGTCTTTCATTGATTCTACAGGTATTGGATTTACTATGTTCGCAAGAGAACGCATCTTAGAGTTGTATATGGTGATATATATGTACTCTGATAAAAAAAACAATTAATTTGAACTTCGCAAAGAGAATGCCCAGGTGGGTCATTCTCACGGACTAGGGAAGAACAAGGAACGTGTTAAACGTTTTAAATATTTCCTGTCCCAGCCAAATAAACAGCTGTGTTCTTCGATTTGTTTACGCTAGAAAGCGGGGCTTGTGATGTGGTGCGAAAATTCCGTTATTGGGGTATTGGGCAAACAAACAACGTAAACAGGAACCGCCGGTCTGACTGACGGACGCGAGTCAGAGATCCAGCAGGGAGCGTGAACCAGCTGCCAGAGGTATAAAACCCGGGGTTCAGACTCAGCACGTCGTCACACACTCTGCACGTCTTGTAGGCAACTTCGGCAGCGACTGCGTAATATCCTCCAGCCTCTCCACTCAAAGTACACGCCGCTCGCAGATTCACTTCACACTTCAGAAAACCGGAGCGCTTAGTCAACCTAAACCCAGCAAGGGCTGTATCGGATTAACCGGTTAGTGGGCGCCGAATCTTCGAGCTGGTATCCCGGTTTGGAAAGCACACATTTGGTGGAAAGTAACTCTTGCTTCAAGGTCCGGAGATACAATGCTGTGAGTATTACCATTTTTATGTTTCACAGAAGTGGATTAGAATTGAGGGAAAAACTGGTACAGGGGTTGCTATTTTTTTGAGTATATTTCACTTTCAAGGACTCATGTGCTTAGTGTTATCTATTACATGGTTTTTGTATCTGCAGTTTGTCTTTTGCAGATCGGTTGTCAGTCCTTGTGTGCAGTGTTTCATTGATTCGATTGTATTTCCTTGTTCAATTGTGAATGCTGGTAATACAATGAATCTCAGGGTTGTATATGGTAACATATACATACCTTGATAATAAATTTCATTTGAACTTTTTTTTGTGCTACTGATACACAGGTGAAATGTCAGGAGTGTACAGAATTGTTCCCATTCCAGACATGTCTTACTCCCAAAGCAGAACTTTGTGATTTGTGATATTTCAGATTTTTAATATTAGCTGGACTGCAGTTGCCTCTTTTGGCAAGAGAGAAGGTTGAACTGAGCTCTTCAAAGCAATGAGAGATGTTGGAAGAAGCAATTTCCCTTTGTGGGGTGGTCAGTGACAATACAAATGGACAAAGTTGCGTAAAAGTGAGGCTGATAAAACCTAGATAGAATGGATGTGGGGAGGACATCTCCGATAGCTGTGTGGGAAGGAGGGGGTCCAGGAACAGAGGACACAAGCCTCAGAATAGAAGGACACCCCTTTAGAACAGAGACGAGGAGGAACTTCTTTAGCCAGAGGACGTGAATCTGTGGAACTCAGCACCTCAGACTGTTGTGGAGGCCAAGTCATTGACTATATTTGAAGTGGAGGCTGATAAGTTGTTGATTAGTAAAGGTGCCCGAGGTTATGGGGAGAAGGCAGGAAAATGGGGTTGAGAGGGATAATAGACCAGCCATGATGAAGCAGACTTGATGGGCTAAATGGCCAAATTCTGCTCCCATGTCTTATGGTGCCATGGCATGTTCCTGTGGAGCTCACTGTCAGGGTAGGGAGCAGAAACCCTTATGGTGTGCTCGAGCATGTACAATATCATAGAATTACAGATTCATGTGTATGAAAAACAGGCCCTGGATCCACTGTGTCCATAACAGCCATACCTATGCTATTTTACAGCAAATGGCTATAAAATAATTCCAGATGGCTTCAAATGTGCGCCAAAATGTGTTACTAGTCACCAAGAAATAGAAATTAGAGGTAATTCCTCCCCACAGATTCTGCTCAACACGTTGACTTCCTACAGCAGTTTGCTTGTTGTTCGAGAAATAGAAGGTATTAGACTGCATAGCGATGAAAGGCCCCCTCTGCTATAATTCCTCTGTGATTTAACTGACCACTTGGTCCTGACTATGAGCATAAAATCATAAGAAATAGAACCAAAGGTAAACCATTTGTTTCGTTATAGTTGATCCACCAATTGTGGCTGATCTTTTACCTCAGCACCATTTTCTTGGAGCAGCCACATACCTGTTGATTCTCTAAAAATCCACCGATTCTCTGCCTGAAATACTCAGTGAATGAGCCTGCACAGCTCTGCCTGGGTAATCGTAGGAATTCCTTTGACTCTCTGCCCTCTTGGAGAAGAAATTTCTCCTCATTTCAGTCCCAGAAAGGCTGAGCGTTTGACACAATGCTGTTGGATTGGCAGTGTAGAATTGTTACTTTTCTTGTAGTTTGTTTCCCATGCTTGCTTGTATTTTTATATGATCGCATTTATATGTGTAATTGTTCGCAATTTCCCGGCAGTTGCTTGTGTATTTCTCTCGACAGATTAATTTTCACACTACTTGAATCTGGCTGTTTTATAGTTAATTGTTACTATTGAAATTCTTGGTTATCTCTAGTCTGAGACGATCACACTACTTCTTTGTCTTCTTGTTCTCTTGGCTCCTCTTCCTTGTTCATTTTCTATTCATGTAATATTTAATAAAATGATAAAGGAACAGGCTTTGTGGCTCAATCTTGGCTTCCGAAGAACCTTTGGATCACAAGTGTATCAGGATCCAACAGTGCGAGACACCCCAGCCAGGGGAAAACAAGAGCTCTGCATCTTCCTCGCCAAGTCCCTTAAAAAATTGTGTACTCTTCAGAGAAATAAATGGGGCAAACCTCACCATTACTCTGCCCCTACAGTGTGACTTCTTGTAAAAGATATTTCATGTCACTGGGGCTCCAGAGTACAGGCAGAAAAGGATTGCTGACAGAGGTGAAATGTTTTGTTTCTCAATGCTACGCTGATCTTGTAACCCAAAAAATTCATTTTACTTTTAGCAAAGCTTTGCATTATATCAAGGTATTGGGTTTTGTCATGTATTTTACTAAGTCATTCTGGAGTTTTTGAAGAGTGCCCTTGTCAGTTGATACAAGTTTAAACCTTTCCCTGCGTTTGACATTGTTTCTTGATGAAGACTTTGCCATTTCGATGTTCTATGCAATTATAGAGTATCTTTAGCCCAAGACATAAATGAAGTCTTGTTGCTTGACATGAATTCACTTATACTTTAGAACATCCTCCTTTCATTGTTACCTCCAGGTCAAAACTAAGCTTCAAACCTCTTCCTCATCTCGCTTTCAACTTGGGGACTTGGCAAATTTTTGCTCTACACTCTACTGGTATGCTACTTTTCTTGACTGACATGAAGGCACCCAGATATATCGGCAATGCACAGCAATGGGCCTCCTTCCTCTCTGCTCGATCAGAACACATCTACATACTCTTTTCTCCCTCGCCTTCTAATCAAGCTTCCCCTCATATAGGCATAGATAGAGTGGATTTGGAGAGAAATACTAGGAGAGTCCAGAACCAGCGGGCACAGCCTCAGAAAAGAAGGACGTCCCTTTGGAACAGAGATGAGAAAGAATTTTTTTTGCTAGACGGAGCTGAATCTGTGGAATTCATTGCCACAGATGGCTGTGAAGGCCAAGTCATTGGGTATACTTAAAGCAGAGATTGATAGTTTCTTGATTTGTGAGGGTGTCAAGGCTTACGGGAAGAATGGGGTTGAGAGGAAAAAATAAATCAGCCCTGATTGAATGGTGGAGCAGACTTCGTGGGCTAAATGGCCTAATTCTTTCCCGATCTCTTATAGTCTTCTGGTTGTATGTGCACCCATGGTATCTGCCTCAGCTGTCCAGTGATAGCAATAGAGGGGGTGTAAGGCAGATTTCTAATGACACCCTCGACGTCCTTCAGATGATGGTGGTGACCGTCTAGCCCTTCTAGAGAAGGTGCTCTCACAGTGTTGATGAGTGGGAAGTCCCGGTGACAATGAAGAAATGTCGATATCTTTTCCTGCGTGGATACAGAGTGTTGACCTGAAATGTCAACAGTTGCTTTCCCCTTCCACAGATGCCGCTCAGCCCATCCAGTCCCTCCAGCAGATTGTTCTTTTTCTCTCCAGATTCCAGCATCTGCAGTCTCTCATGTCTCGACCAACTCCCCCAAAGTGCTGGAGGAACTTGGCAAGTCGGGCAGTATCTATGGAGAATTATGAACAGTTTCAGGCGGAGACCCTTCTTCGGGACTTCACCTGTGCCTTGTTAGCTTTCCCACAACATAAAGGGGAAGTCACTCCCTCCCCACTTTCTATTTACTGTTGGGGGTTAAACGTGGGAGAAAATTGGAATGAAGAGGGTTGGCCCCTCATCCCTCACTTACATCAGATGTGTTTCCTTCAGGAATGAACACTTCAGTGCATTTCTATAAATGCACTCCCTTAGTACACTCTGAAACCGTGATGTATGGCAGCCTGGCTTGGAGACACCAATGTCCATGAACAGAAAAAAGTGCTGGATACAGCCCAGTCTACCACAAGAAAAGCCCCCCCCCCCCAAGGAGGAGCACTGCCACGAGAAAGCAGCACCCACCATCAAGGGACTTTAAGCATAAGCATGATTTTTAACATCTTCCTTTGTCTGTGCTCTGTAGCGTGTTAGGTTGAGATGAATTGCTACTCACACACACACATCTATGTCATGGTTATAGGAACAGCTGAGTTTCTTCTCCCTGATGATCTGCAGAAGGAGAACATTGTGCCTTTTATGCAATTTCTCTTAGAGAGTGTCTCTGCGCTCCTCCTTAGCAGCGCAGTTAGTGACAGGAATATTAGACAGAGCGGCTTGGACTGGGGAAGGGGAGGGTGTGCTTACTAATAGAAGGAGTGGGGAGGCCCCTGCCTCCCCTCTCCACCCTCCCGATCGCATGCCACCCAAACTTTGTAATCGGGTCGCTGTTATTGCACCTGTCGGAGCTGAAGTACTTTGCAACTCTCTGCGGTTGGAAACTTGGTCTGGTTGAACAATAAACTGCGGTTAGATATATCCTCCACAGTGTGTACTGAACTTGTTCAAGAAATCTGAAGAAGGAGCAGAGAGAAAGAAAATATTTTCACTGGTTAAAACATTATTTCACCATGGAGTAAGGAACAGCAGAATCAGAATCGGGCTTATTATCGTGGAATTTGTTATTTTGTGGCAGCTGTACAGCATAATACATCAAAAAGCTATGTTACAACAATAAATAACTAGATCAATAGCCTAATGGATGAATAATTAGGTAGACAGATATTGCAAAGGAGGGATGGTGCGGTAGTGTTCGTGGACCATTCAGAAATCTGATAGCAGAGGGGAAGAAGCTGGCACGGTAAGAGAGGTAGGGGTGACACAGTAGTGTAGTGGTTAGCACAATGCCTGACAGTACCAGCGACCCAGGGTCAGTTCCCACCGTTGTCTGTAAGGAGTTTGTGCATTCTTCCCGTGACTGTGTGGCTTTCCTCCCACAGTCCAAAGACGCAGCTACTGGTAAGTTAATTGGTCATTGTAAATTGTCTGGTGATCAGGCTAGGGTTAAATTGAGCGTTGCTGGGTGGCGCAGCTCGAAGGGCTGGAAGGGCCTGTTCTGTTCTGTATCTCAACAAACAGATAAATAACTGTTCCTGAAACGTTGAACGTGAGTCTTCAGTCTTCTGTACCTCGTCCCCGGTGGTTGTAAAGTGTAGAAGGCATGTTCCAGGTGGTGGTTGTTTTTCAACAGACATTAAAATGAGTAAATAGTGCAAAAGAGGAAGGCTAATGCAAAATAAATTAGTGGTGCAGTGTGTAAATCCCACAAGGGTTCCCTCATTCCATATGTTCCTTTCTCCCTCACCAGCTTCTCCCTTTAGAGCCCTTGGGCTACTTGCCTCGGCTCTCTAGCTACCACGAGTAAGGGTGCAGAGGAGGTTAGGCCAGAGATGGGAAGTAGTGGTTGAGGGGTGACTGCCTAGGCTGAGATACTTTTCTCTGGACAAGGAAAGAATGGAAGCTTTAGAGAGGGTGTAATTGCTGCCTGAGAGGTGGCATAGGCTCGATGGGCCAAAAGATCTTCCATGTTGTAAGGAAATAAGAACTATATATAAGCCACCCGTTTCTGGCTGGTTTCAATCACGTGGGCCAGGTGACTTCTAAAGGAAGAGCGGAACAGACCCGGCCACACTGCCCAGCAACCCACCTATTTAACACGGGCCTAATCACAGGACAATTTACAGTGACAAATTCACCTACTAACTTTGGACGGTGGGAGGAAACCAGAGCACCCAGAGGAAACCCACACAGTCATGGGGAGAACGTACGAACTCCTTACAGACAGTGCTGGAATTGAACTCTGATTTCCTGAGCTCTAATAGCATCCCGCCAACCACTGAGCTACTGTGGCACCCCTCCATCGTACAGATCGAACAATAAACTTCTTGAGTCCCAATTCCCATTCCCCTCTGCAGAAAGAACTTTCGCTGATGGGTTTTCACGGTATGGATGAGGAGAGGATGTGTCAGCTTGTGGGAGAATCCAGAACCAAGGGTTTAAAAATGAGGGGTCCTCCTTTTAACATGAAGGATGGATGAATTATTTTTCTCTGAGAAGCTTTTCTTTCCCAACAAACTTTTTGAATGAAAAATGATAAATTAAGTAGTAATTTTCAACCAAACTATCCTCCAAGGCTTAAGTACATAAGTAAGATATTATGGCTGATACTTCCCCCAGGAATGTCCCTCATGGATCCTTTATCTCTCTTTCAGAATGGAGATGAGGAGGAATTTCTTTAGCCAGAGAGTGGTGAATCTGTGGAATTCATTGCCACAGGTGGCTGTGGGGGCAAGTCATTGGGTATATTTATGGCAGAGTTTGATAGATTCTTGATCAATCAGGGCATGAAGGGAGATGGAGAGAAGGCAGGAGACTGGGGCTGAGAGGGAAAATGGATCAGCCATGATGAAATGGTGAAGCAGACTCGATGGGCCAAATGGCCTAATTCTGCTCCTATGTCTTGTGTCTTGTGGTCCTCCGCCCTTGGTAACTCAGTAATTGTGAATGTACACGAGTATCAGTCTTCGTATTTATGTCAGCCCATTGGTGCTTAACATTTGTCCGAGTGCAAATGTATGGTTTCCTTTGGGTTCTCAGACCAATAAGCAAGTGTATGTGTGGGCATGTATGCCTTTAACAAGACTTTCAATCTCTTGGGTATTTTTTGTGTATCAGTCTGTGCTGTGGTGTATATTATTCTCTCTGTCGTATTTTATCTGTGCTTTGATTGCTAAGAAATCAATCTTGTATGTACAGTACATCACCTTTAAGTTTACTCCAATGTAACCGTGGTGTGTTCTGATTAAAAGTATAAACGTATTAACGAAGACCATAGAACATTACAGCACAGGTCTGCCCTTCAGCTCTTGATGCTGTGTTGTCCTTTTAGATCATTCTAACCCTTCCCTCCTACAGAGCCTCCACTTTTACCATATCATTGGGAAACCTTGAATATTAGTTCATTGGGACCTCTCTCCATGATAATCTCTACAGCGGCTTGTGATCCTGTGCGCTGGAGGCGCCATTAGGGTGACGCAGTAGCGTAATACTTGACAGTGCCAATTATCTCACCGCTGTCTGTAAGGAGTTTGTACGTTATCCCCTTGACTGTCTGCGTGATCCAGTTTCCTCTATCTATTGAGGCCGATCTAAAATCCACATAAGAGGAGGATGCCTGTGTGTGACTTTGTTTAATGTGGGGAGGCTGATACACGAACAGCCACCATGTGGTCCTTGACAGATCAGGGTCAGGATTCAATGCAAAATGACTGGAGACCCTTCAATACCCTTGTGCATCATCATCTTCTGTCTACTCCAAGAAGAATCTCTTCTTACCAGGCTGTATGCAGCCCCTTGTTCTCTGGAAGGTATCGACACTTGCTGTGGACTCAGTGCCTTCCAGGGACTGATGGCAGCGTGAATGGGCAAGACAACTTTACACATTTCCAATCTGGTAACTCATCAACTGTAGGCTGTGAAACACCTAATGGGCCAAAGGCCTCTGTGCAGTTGACCAGCGCCAATGAGGTGCCTGAGGTATTCCCACCCAGTACAGACCCACCATGTTACACACTGTCACTGTCCACATGAATGGTGGTCATTGGACATAGTTTGTAATGTGGTAAATATCACTCCCTGTGTCATGGCACATCTGTCAGTATTCTCCAGTGGCCGGTGTGTTGTGCGGGGAGTGGTCATTCCAGAACACAGCCACGTTGAATCAGCCACAGAGTGCCAGGAGAGGGTAAGGAAGATTGTCATGCCATGCACTTAAAAACGGAAAATGCTGGAAACGCACAGCGGGTGCGGAGTGCATTCCGACTGGCTGCATCACGGCCTGGTTAGGAGCCTCCACTGCACAGAGTCACGGCAAAGCTCAGCAGATCAATCATGGGCACAACCCTTCCCACAACCAAGGGCATCTTCGAGAGTTTCTGCCGCAAAAAGGTGGCATCCATCGTTAAGGACCCTCCCCGTCCTCTCTTTTCATTACTCCCATCAGGGAGGAGGTACAGGAGCCTGAACACACATGCTCAGCTTCTTCCCCTTTGCTATCAGCTTGAGAGACGGTCTGTGATCACTACCTCATTATCCACCTCTTGTAATATTTATTTATTTTTGCTATTTATAGTAATTTTTTGTGTTTCGCGCTGTACTGCTGCTGCAAAACAACAAATTTTATGACATAATTCAGTGATGATAAACCTGATTCTCATGCTGCTTCTGAGGTTAGGCAGCAATTGAAACGTAGTTAACAATTCAGGTCAGAGACCCTTTAAAACAGGGGTTCCCAGCCTGGGACCCACAGACTTCTTGCTTAATGGTATTAGTCCATGGCATAAAAAGGGTTGGGAACTCCTACTTTTATCACAGTAGAGCACAATACAGTCCCCTCAGCCCACAATATTCTGTTGACCTTTTAACCTACTCTAAGGTCAACCTGACACTTCCCTCCCACCTGCAGTAGCCTTCCAGTTTTCATTCATCCACGTACTGGTCTAAGAGTTTTTTAAATGTCCCCAGTGTATTTGCTTCTACTATCTTCCTTTTTTTCCCTTTCTCAATCTTTTTATTAATGTTTTGAAAAGTACATATATACAAACAAGAGGATTAGCTCGGATATCTATATCGATAACAACACATATGAAAGGTAAGGTAAGCATTATCAAGATCATACATCGTATTAATCTTATAGTATATAATGAAAATAAACTCATCATTTCATAAAAAGAGAAAAAAGATAAAGAGACTTTTATAATTTTATATATAGGGGGGGAAACCCACTATTTTCTAAGTATTTGCCTCTACTATCACCCAATGGCAGGGCATTCCATGCTCCCTCCATTCTGTGTGTAAAAACTTACCTTTGACATCCTCTCCCCCCATACTTCCCTCCAACTGCCTTATAAGCATGCCCTCCTGTATTAATCATTTCCTCCCTGGGGGGATAAAATCTCTGACTTTCCACTTGATCTATGTTTCTTTCCTCCAATACTTTGTTAGAATTGTTCGGACAGTAGGCTCTCCAACCAAAAATTTTCACTCCGTTTCTCTTTCTGCAGATGCTGCCTGATCTCTGTGTGTTTCTGGCATTTAATGTTTTTATTTTATGCTTTCGTCACCTGTGTTTGATTTTGTTTTTCGTTTTCATTCATGGCACACAATTCATATGAAATCATCTTTGAGCCATAGTAGGAATGTAGGGGACGTGACGGCCCAGTTGTGCACTGTATGTTCCCGCACACAATATGGCAGAGTCACTGGGTAATCCTTTGGAAAGTGAGACATTGTTGAGGAATAATTTTGGTGACTAAGATAATTCTTTACTCTTCAAAATACTGACACATGACTTTTTTGTTTCAGCCAAAATGAGATCTGACAACACTTAATGTCTGATCTGAAATGGGGAGCTTCTGACCTAGATCAGGCAGTTTCATTTATCCTTTACTAGATAAAACTTCCAGCATAATTTAAAGGCCAAGCAATTGAAATCACAAGATAGTTGGAATTACAGAAGGCGCTCACAAGGAATCAGAAAATTCTATTTAACTTTTGTTCCTACTTGCAATGAGGATTCAAACAAGTCTGAATGAAGTGGTTGTAATTTTAAAAACAAACACCATATTTGCAATGACTAATTAACCTACTCAGAACATCTTTGGACTGTGGGATTAGGTTAGGATTCATTCAGGTTTGTCAAGGGTTGTTAGGGCAGCATGACTGAAAGGGCCAACTTTGCACTGTATCTCTAAATAAAAAATAAATTTCCAAACACAATTATGTCAGCTGCCATTGCCAATATTCATAATCATAAGGGGAGCATTTTGTCATATAATATGTTATATTGTCTTCACTGAGCACCAACACCCGTAAGTTGAAAAACAAAAAAAAACTATAACTGCCTTAAATTGGAAAGCAAGTGCTAGAAATGCCCAGCAGGTCAGGCAGCGTCTGTGGAGGGAAGTTATTAGTTTAGATGTAAAGTCATGGAGCTGAAACGTTAGCTCTATCTCACTCCAAAGATGATGCTTGGTCATTGTATTAAACTGCCTGAATTCTTAGAAGGGAGTCCACTAAAGCAGAGAATTGGGAAAACTATCGTGATCTTTCACTAGTGTTGGCGATGTTTAGAACTAAATATCATTCATGTTGAGCAATGGAATGTCTCTAAATATTGCAGCCACATTGCGTAAGAATGTGAATAAATTTCTAAGAAAGTATCTCTGTGCATGGAACAACAAAGACAAATCAGATTTGCTGAATTCTGTCTCCTTGGTTTTAACAGAACATGTAATACGTTGACAGACCAAAAAAAAAGGTTCTTGTTTATCTCTTTGCTAAGTATGTAGGAATGACTGTCGTAGAGTCATAGAAAAGTACAGCACAGTAAAAGGCCTTTCAACCCATCTAATCCATGCTGAACCATTCAATCTGCCTAGTCCCATCGACCTGCATCTGGACCATAGCCCTCCATACCTCTGCCATCCATGTACCTATCGAAACTTCTCTTAAGTTGTCTGGCTGTTTTCTATACTAATCTCACAAGATATGCTCTTAATCAAAAACTAGTACAAAGCCATCTGTAGAAATGGTAGAAGATTCTCTCAAAGTTCTCTGTCTCTCTACCTCTGTCTAAAATGGTCTTAAAGGCTGCTTTGTGAGATTCAAATTCAAGATTCAAGGTAGTTTCTTGTCATTCTTCAGAACATGAGTGTAAAGGGGAATGAAATGATTGTTATTCCAGATCAGATACAGCATTTTAAAAAACACAAGCATAAAGAATACAATAAATATAAAAACAATCCTATAAAACAATGTACAAGTAACTGTTCTAGACGGGTTGTATGTACATAAAGTGACGCAGGGTGGTGTGTGTGTGTGTGTGTGTGTGGCTAATGGGTGGAGGTGAAGATCAGCCTGACCTTTTGCGGGAAGTAACTGTTTTTGAGTCTGGTGGTCTTGGTGCAGTTGCTATGTGGCCTCTTCCCTGATGGGAGTGGAACAAATAGGCCATGAGCAAAGTAGGAGGGATCCTTCATGATATTGTTGGCCTTTTTCTGGCATTTTCTGTATATATCACGTTCAATTTGTTGCCATCTGACTGTACAATATTTCTTCAGACCACAGTACAGCCACAATGCATATATCACACACAGCACATAAAATAAAATATTCCTATAATAACTTAATAAAATATAATTCAAAATGCATGTGAAGTGCGCGGCACAGGTACACAGTACAGTAGACAGCTTGCTATCCTAGTGACAAGACCTCGGAGGTGGCAGGGTATTCATTACTCTCAGAGCCCAGTCTGTCAGTCCGAGTCCTGATGCTCTTGTACCTCCTTCCTGACAGTAGTGGGTCAAAGAGATAGTGAGACAGCGGTAGGGATCCTCAACAATGCTTCGCGCCCTTTGTATACTTTGTATTTCCTTGATTGTCAGTAGGTTGACCAAGACTTAGATTTTTGTCCAACATTTTAATCTGAATCTGATCTTTTTAGGTTGCTTGAGGTGAATTTCTGTTTAATTGTCTTCCTGTGAATTGCCTCAGAACATTTTGCCATGTTAAAGGAGCATTATAAATGTATGTCTTTGTTGTTACTGAGTGTCCCCTGTAGTAAAAGATCTAGATATTCATGTGTCTATAGTGAGTGCAATATACAATGCCATATATTAAACGAGAGGTGGAAGAATTCAGTCACTTTCAATGTTGTCCAGATGATTAAAGATATTCTCAGTGATCTCACCAAAAGTAGCAAAACTTTCCTCATTCTAGTTATCTCTTTGAACTTCTGCTCTGATAGAATTACTCTCTGAATTCTGTGCAGTTGTAACTAGAATTGTCTTTTGCTCATGCTGATTTGATAGAAAATAAATTAAAAGTGGACTCTGAAATCCAACACGTTCACAAAGGCAGAAGATATGGTTGATGGAAACCACATTCTAGTTCATCCATCTAAGTCTGAATCAGGCTCATTTATCCACACCTGCACTTGTTTTTGAAAATTGTTCTCACTGACTCTTGCTGCTGCCATTAGGAAGAAGATACAAGAGCCTCAGGACTCACACCACCAGGTTCAGGAATAGTTACTACCCCTCAACCATCAGGTTCTTGAACCAAGAGGATAGCTTCACTCAATATCTCTTTATTTATTGCTTATTTATTTTTTATTATTACTATTATTTCTTCTTTTTGTATTTGCACATTTTGTGATCTTCTGTGCTCTGGTTGAATACCCTTTCAATGATTCTGTTATTATTCTATAGATTTGTTGAATATGCCCACAAGAAAATGAATCTTGGGGTTGTATATGTTATACATGTCCTCCAATAATAAAATTTATTTTGACTTTTGGATTTACTTTGAACCTATACTCATTATGCTTATGTATAGTTTTCATAAACTCTATGTATTTCTTGATTTTCCTGTAAATACCTGTAAGAATATGAATCTCAAAGTATGTACTTTGATATTAAATTTGCATTGACTTTGCCTTGCAGCCGCACTGATTTAACACTCTGAAAAACAGCTCGGTGGCCTGGAAGTCATGGGAAGTAGACCGAGCAAGTCAAGGCGCTTCACCAGTACCGTGGTTCCATCAAACCTGACCAGCCAAGCAACAACAGGTAAGACAAAAAGTAAAATCAGAAAATGGTGCAAATCCACAACAGGCCAGACAGCATTATGTTGAAAAGGGAAAGATGATTAAATGGTTCCCGAGTACAATAAAACGGATTCTTGACCTCACAATCCACCTCGTTATGATCTTGCACCTTGTTGTTTACCTGCACTGCTCGTTGTCTGTAGCCTTTACGCTTTATTCTGGATTGCTAATTTTTAACTTGTTCTGGCTCAATGCACAGTGTACAAGCTGATCTGTATGAGAAGTATGCAAGACAAACTTTTCTCTCAGTCCATGTAACGATTTAAAATCAATTCCAATCCTAATCATTAACATTTCAGGGCTGAGACCTTTCATCAGAATTGAGAAAGAGAAAAGGGGTTTGTTTTCAGTGGTTGAGAAATTGAGTAGAACAAAGGGAATATTTCTAATGGGGGTAAGACCAAATGATTTAATGTAGCAGAATAGTGATAAAGCTATTGTGCGTGCGTGTGTAATGTGTGGTTAATAGTGAGGTAGTGGGATATGCTTATCAAGCCTGTTTATGCCAGTTGGAAAAGGAAAAATTAAGAAAAACACACAGAATTGTCCAATTTTGATACACAGAGAAAGAAAGACCAAGTTGCCTAAAGTTGGTGAAGTTGGTAATAAGTCCTGAAGGCTGCAACATGCTCTGACAGAAGATGAGGTGACTTTCCTCAGCCTTGTATTGGGTCTTCTAGGTCACAGATGGAAAAGTCAGAGTCGGGATTTTAATGGGCAATTAAAATACAACCTAAAGCTTTGGACAGCTAACGTTTCGGGTCGAGATTCTTCATCTGGACTGGTCTCAACTCAAAACATCGACTGTCCACTTCCCTCCACAGATGCTGCCAGGCCAGCTGAGTTTGTCCAGCTCTTGTTTTGCTTTGACTCCAGCATCAGTAATCACCTTGAAGCCCCGGGCCACTCGTGTGGACTGAGCACAATGCTCCACAGAACGATCACCCAATCTGGGTTTGCTATCTCCAGTGCAAGGGAGTCCACATAGTGAATGGTGAATGTGGTAAATGGGATGGGGTGAAGAGTGTAGCAGGGAACGGAGGGGGATAGATACCAGAAGAGCAGTTACTCAGAAACTGTCACTGATGTTACCTGGAATTCACTGCTTATTGGTGTGGTGGCTTCCAGAAAGGAATTGGATGGACAATTAAGAGTGAATAATTTCCAGGCCGATGAAGGAAAGAACAGGGGGATGAAACCAATGGGACTCTCCTACTGAGAGCTCACTTAAATTCACCTCTCTTTCTGTGCTGTAGCCAATCTGTGATTCAATTTACTACAGTCAGATTTTCCATTAACAGATTACACACTTCACACTACTGAAATGAAACATCTCACAAGGTGACTTTGCTGGGTAACCAATCCTCTGGCAGAAGTGAGGCCTGAGCTTTGAAAGGCTAACTAACTCTCACCGTAGATATGAAATAACAAAAGCAAAGACAACCAGATGCAGTGGCTTACCGTGCATGGACATTTTTTGACGTTTCCCATGACATTGCATTAATAGTTCAGTATCGATCTGCCGCAATACCTACTAATGAATGGGCTGAGCGAAGCTCAATCCGCCCCAGCAGTTTTCTTTCTTACCACAAAATACTTGAAGTTACGATGTTGGACACAGCAGTGAAACGCTTGTTTAAAAACTTTGCCAGTGTTATGAAGCATTGAGTTTAGGAGCCACAAGGTAATGGTGCAGCTCTATAAAGCCCGGGACAGAGCACATTTGGAGTATTGTGTGCAATCCTAGTCTCCTCATTATAGGAAGGATGTCGGAGCACAGATCAAGTCAACAGCCAGAGACTTTTTCCCAGGATGGAAATGGCTAATACAAGTGGGCATAATTCTGAGGTGATTGGCGTAAAGTATAGCGGGGATATGAGAAGTAAGTTTTTTTTTACGTAGTGAGTGCGTGGAACACTCTACCAGGGGTGGTGGTAGAGGCAGATAGATTAGAGGCATTTAAGGAACTCTTAGATAGGCACTGGAGGTCTATGTGGGAACGGAGGGTTAGATTGATTTCGGGGTGGGTTTAAAAGTTGGCACAACATTATGGCCTGAAAAGCCTGTACTGTGTTGTAGTGTAAATTTTACACTCTAGAGACATGGCATCCTTAGCAATATAGGTAGGACATGTATTGTGAAAGAATACAGGTCATGCAAAGTGCCTTCAGCTCAGTGTCATAGGAATACAACATAGAAACAGGCCCTTTGGCCCAACTCATCGATGTTGACTAAGATGCCCATAAAAGCTATTTCCAACTGCGTGTGTTTGGCCCAAATTCCTCTTATCTGAAATGATGTTATCGTATCTGTCTCAACCACTTCCTCTGGCAGCTTGTTCCATATACCTACCACCCTCTAAGAGAAGAAGGCCCCTTTGAAATCTTTCACCTCCAACCTTTAACCTATACCCTCCAGATTTTAATTCCATTTCCCTGGGAAGAAGACTGCGTGCAGTCACACCATCTATTTCACTCATGATTCTATCAAGTCTATGGGATGGCAGGGTGGAGATACATCTCCACCAAAGGAGGTGTAAGGTGTTCCTTCCCTCAGCTAGCCTGCGGGTCACCCTTGGGCAAGGTGTAGCATCTGCTTAGCCACTCAATCAGGGTCACGTGAAGCTATGGGATCAGGTGATGGATGGTCATATGAGCAGCTGGTGCAGATCACAAGTCCTGGTTGTGTGACCACTGACACCAGGCAGACAGTCTCTGAAGAGTATTGATAATGGCTGGGGTCACCCGTCTTGTAAAGATGTCGCCCAGGAGAAGGCAATGCCAAACCACTTATGTGGAAAAATTTGCCAAGAACAGTCCTGGTCACGGAAGGACCATGATTACCCACGTAATATGATGGGCACACATCAAACGAACGACATGGTCATCCCTCAGTTTCCCATGCTCCAGTATATAAAGGCCTAGTCTGCCCATTCTCTCCCTCTAATTCAGACACTTGAGACCTGGCAACATTCTCATAAATCTTTTATCTTATTAGCTTTATTTGTCATGTGTAAAATATATTGAAACCTACAGTGAAATGCATCGTTTTGCATCAAATAGAATCAGCCAAGATTGAGCTGGGCAGCCGGCAAGTGTCACCACAACTCTCTAACTGTAACTGAACATTTTTGGATTGTGCAAGGAAACCAGGACACTTGGAGGAAATCTATGTTGTCACGGGGAGAATGTAGAATCTCCTTAGAGAGTTATCAGGAACCAAACCCCAATTTTATAACTGGTTTCTGTAAAGTGTTGTGCTAACCGCTAATCGTTCTGGTCACCTCATTATAGGAAGGATGTAGAGGCCTTGGAGAGGGTGCTGAGGAAGAAAGGAGGGGAGGGAGGCAGGAACATGAATTGTAAAGTTCTTGAAAGTGAGCCCATAGGTTGTGGAATCCGTTCCTTGTTGAGGTGAGTGAAGTTATCCACGCTGGTTCAGGAACTTGATGGTTGAAGGGTAATAACTGATTACTGTTCAGCTGATCTGTGACCTGAATCCATACACTGGTCAGATTTTAGAATGCCCAGATCACCCATCATCAGCCACTGTTTAAAAAAAAAAAAAAATGTCTGTCCTACCTGGGACAGAAAGAATTCAGCAGATCAGTAAGGTGGAGACACATTACAGCCTGAGGTTGAAGTTTCTCACACAAGCCTCAGCACACTTGATGATTCTCTACAAATCTGCAGTAACTGGACAAGTGATACCTGGTCAGTAATCATCTATGTTACAGCTTTGTGCTGTGACAAGATATTGAGGGAACTAATGTGATGGATTGAGGAAAAAAGTATTTCCATTGGCTTGCAATAGATGTCTAGCTCTCTGAGTTTAGTGCTCGGAGACTACAGATCTGCTTCGGCAGATCCATGCTCATCTTGAACCTGGGCACCTGACCCAACCAGGAATTGTTTTCAGAATGGATGGGAGGGCTATGGTCAATGGGACTAGGCAGATTAACAGTTCAGCACGGATTACATCATCTGAATGGTCTATTTTGTGCTGTAGAGCTCTAAAACTCTAAAAGCAGAAAGAAGAATTCACTGTGCTGTGCGTGCATTAGTGTTGATCTCTGACAGAGGACACAGGAGGCAAACCATTCAGCTTGACTTCAGTAATGTGCTTAGCTAGGCTGTCATGGTCCAGGGCACTGTGAACACTGATGTTCTATTATAAACACCCAAACTGATACTGTGTCTACACTGACATCCAGTAACCTGCTGGGAACACCAAATTGCTAGATACTAGTGGGGGCATGGTGTGAAAATCAGAGCAGAGGTTTCGGGAAAAAGTTAGTCACCATTTTTTGATGAAGTTTGGAACTCCTTAACACGCAGCAGCTGATAATCCGTGACTAGGAAATAAAAGTAAGGATGTAATGTTGAGATTTTATAAGGTGCTGGTGATCCCTCACTTGGAGCATTGTGAGTAGTTTTGGACCTCTTATCTATGATAGGATTTGCTGTAGTGGGTTCAAAGGAGGGATTGAAAAGCTTGTCATCTGAGGTACATTTGATGGCTCTGGGCCTGTACTCACTGGAATTCAGAAGAATGAGGAGTGACCTCATTAAAACCTGTCAAATGGTGAAAGGCCTCAATAGAGTGTATGTGGAGAGGATGTTTCCTACTATGGAGGAGTCTAAGGCCAGAGGACACAACCTCAGACTATGGATATCCATTTAGAATGGAGTTGGGGTGGAATTTCTTTAGCCAGAGAGTGGTAAATCCATAGAAGTCATTGCCACGGGTGGCTGTGGAGGGCAAGTCACTGGGTATATTTAAGGCAGAGGCTGACAGATTCTTGATTGGTCAAGGCATAATGGGATATGGGGAGAAGGCAGGAGATTGGGGCTGAGAGGGAGATGGATCAGTCATGATGAACTGGCGGAGCAAACTTACTCCAGTATCTTATGATCCTGTGTACATTGTGTTCATTTTATAATGACAAATTTATAGATTCAGGTCACAGATTAGCTACGGTCTGGTCGTGAGATGCTAAATGGCCCTCGCTTCTTGTATAGTTTCTAAATTGACTGTAGACAATGTGGTACATGATGCTGCTAAATACTTTCCACTTCTATTGACTGGAATCACACTTGTTAATAGATGTAATCTCTTCAGCTAAGAGTGAGTCCCTAAAATGGCCTCTCTCTCAATTTACTCAGATGGCCAATGCATTTGGACAGATAGCAATGCTTAACTGCAAGTTCATAATATAACAACAACCATTGCAGGATATCATTGTAGCTGCTGCTGAAGTTGCAAGTTATGATCAGTCAGCCACATAAATGTGCACATTATTGTAAAAAAAAAGATATCAGTGGTGGCAACAGGAAACACGTTATATGGATTTATCTATGTAAGATAACTGCCTTAAATATTAGAATCAGGTTTATTATAACTGACCCTGTTTGTCGTGAAATTTGTTTTGTGGCATCGGTTCAGTGTAGTACATAAACATACCATAAATTATAATAAGGTATATTTCATTAGGAGTTTGAGATTTGGTATGTCACCTAAAACGCTTGCAAATTTCTAGTTGTACCGTGGAGAGCATTCTAACTGGCTGCATCACCAACTGGTATGGGGGGCCGGGTGTGGAGGATCAAAATAAACTGCAAAGAGTTGTAAACTTACTCAGCTCCATCATGGGCACTAACCTCCGTAGTATCCAGGACACCTTCAAGGGGTGATGCCCCAAGAAGGTGGCAACCATCATTAAGGACCCCCATCACCCCAGACATGCCCTCTTCTCATTGCTACCATCAAGGAGGAGATACAGAAGCCTGACGACACACATTCAACAATTCAGGAACAGCTTCTTTCCCTCTCCCATTCGATTTCTGAATGGACATTGAGCCCATGAACACCACCTCTACTTTTTTTACACTACTTATTCAACTTAACTTCTTAATTTACTCTAATTCACAGTTTTTGTATCGTAATGTTCTGCTGCCACATTACAAAAAAATTTCATGATATATGCCGGTGATATTAAACTTGATTTTGATAAGAAATACATATATATCTGTTTAAAAAAAAAAAAAATCAGTTCAGTAAGAGAGCAAAAATAGTGAGCTAGTGTCCATCAGTTCGTTGTCTGTTCATATTTGACTCTTGCTGCAATCAAAACCCATTTGTTGGTTCCTCTTTCCTGTAATGTTATGAAAATGGTGAGTGTGGAGCAAGTTTATTCTGTTTCAATATGGAAGGTGCTTGGTTATGAGTTCTCCAGAGAAATCTTCTGAACCTTTCCAAACAAAAATGTTTTCTTTTTTTTCCCAGATATGAGCCAAATTATGGTGGTGGTGGCATTGTATAATTACCCATCATCGTCTGACATTGAACCTGTTATTAATGTGGGCGAGAGGTTGAACGTTCTTCATGAGTAAGTATTCCTCTCTGGGAAGATAGTAGCAATTTTCTGGCATTGGGTTTGGCCTTTGAACATGCATTCAGTGGCCGTGTCCTTTAGGTACACCTGTACACCTGCTCATTAATGCAAACATCTAATCTGCTAATCTTGTGGCAGCAACCCAATACATAAAAACAATATAACTCAATGCAGACATGGTCAAGAGGTTCAGTTGATGTTCTGACATCAGAATGGGGGCATAGGGGTGGGAGGGTGGAGTGTGATCGAAATGACTTTGACTGTGGATTGGTGCCAGACAGGCTGGTTTGAGTATCTCAGAAACTGCTGATCTCCTGGGATTTTCACTACAGTTTAGAGTTTATAGAGAATGGTTCAAAAAACATATAGTGAGCAGCAGTTCTGTGGGCAAAAATGCCTTGTTAGTGAGAGAGGTCAGAGGAGAATGGCCAGACTGGTTCAAGCTGACAGGAAAGCAACAGTAACTCAAATAACCACGTGTTACAACAGCGGTGTGCAGAAGAGCATCTCTGAATGCACAGCACATCAAACCTCGAAGTGAATGGGCTTCAGCAGCAGAAGACCATGAACATACACTCAGTGGAGGTATAGGAGGTACCTAATAAAGTGGCCACTGTGTGTATCGTACCTGAATGAATAATTTCATTAATCTGTTGTCCTATACAGGCTCTGCCTTGAGTAATACCTCAAGCGGAGATTCAATTAGAGGTTGGGGCAGGAACTCCCATGGGCAATCCCCTCACCAGTGAAATATGCAGTTAATTCCCAACTGTTCCCTTCCCTTCAATGTCTTGTAAAGTGCCTCATAAAGGAACCAGCAAGGATTTCCTGCTGATCTGACCTACCATAGACTCATTGGGTTGAGGCTATTGCGTGATATTAGCCACAATATCAGATGCCGGCACAGTATGGTACGTCATGGGGCAGCATGAGGTCATAACGCTATTATAGCACCAGTGACCCAGGTTTAATTCCCGCTAAGGCGTTTGTATGTTCATTCTGTGACCACGTGGGTCTCCTCCAGATGCTTCAGTTTCCATCTGCGTTCCAACGATATATGGGTTAGTAGGTTAATTAGTTATATGGGTGTAACTGGGTGGCCACACACATTGGGCGTGTTACCGAGCTATATCTCAAAACAAAATAAAGCCCCAATCCCAGCTAGAGTACATAGGGCCTTTGTGGAATCTGTATTTCTTCCACATGCTTGGAATCATTTTCTTCATTAGTGTCTTTTTTAATTTCTGGAGATGTTTGAGAGAAGTTCAGCTTGGAGGAAGCATTGAGTTCTCTCTTCTAAAGGTCATAAGCAAATTAATATATTTTCTCTTAACTTGTAGGGAAGGTGATTGGTGGAAAGTGGTGTCCATGGCAACTGGCAAAGAATGTCACATTCCTTGCAATTACGTGGCAAAGGTGTATCACAGGTAAAAAAAAAAAAATCTCAGTCATCCTTTACATATTCTAGGCTGCAGGTACAGAATTATGGAGCACTACACCACAAAACAGATCTTTCAGCCCACCTAGTCTGTGTTGTGTTATGTTAATACCTTTCGCTGATACTCAGCAGTTTCCAAATGAATGGTTCCAGACGTGTCAATACAAACAACAGTAACGACTGTCCTATCCAGCTTCCACTGTAGCTCACACTGTTCAAAATCGATTATTTTGTTCCCTTAATCTTCCACTCTCAAGTTTCAACTCCAGAAACATGGGTCCATTCTCTGGGTTCACACTATAATCTCAGTAAGCACAGGGGATTGTGCAGGTGCTGGAAATCCAGAGCAACACACACACATCGCTGGAGGAACCCAGCAGGTCAGGCAGCACTTATGGAAGGGAAATCAAGAGTCGATGTTTAAGTCCTGGAAAGGAAGGGGGTGAGGCCATACTAAGAAGATAGGAGGAGTATAATGTGGTGGGTGATAGATGAAACCAGGTGAGGAGGAAGGGATGAAATAAGAAGCTTTGATGTGATAGGTGGAAGAGTTGAAGGGCTGAAGTAGTAGGAATTTGATAGGAGAGCACGGTGGACCATGGGATAAAGGGAAGGAGGAGGACCCATCTGCTCCCTGAGGACAGCAAACAGAATCCCATGTCGCTCTTTAGAAGAAGTCCAAGGGGCAGGAATGAAGGGAGGATCTATTTCCCTTGAAAAGGAGGTCACTGTCCAGGGGATGCTGACTTAAGGGTATTGGCAGAAGATTACAAGGAGCTTGAAAGAAATTCTTCTTCACCTAAGGAACAATGTGATCTGTGTCTCACTGCCTGATAGGTGGTTGAGGAACTTGGAGAGGCTCTGCCCTAGGATAAGGATACCAGTATTAGCCATCTTTCAACTGATCCCCTTAGTACCGTAGATCTCTATGAATCTAGATGATGAGGTGTCCTGACTATATGGTAATTAACCTGATTTGGGGCACGTTGGCTTCATACAAATGGGCTTCCCACATCCAAAGTATCCCAAGGTCTTGATAGATATCCCAAAGTGAAGGTCCTGTTCCTTCTTTGTGATACAAGAACCATTAGGGCAGTGAATTTCAATGCCATTGAGAAGATGGTAAGATAACCATCTTATTCAACTGCCTTCTGGTAAATGTACTTATTCTGTTTTATTGAGTATTATGATGTGACTGAACAGAGAACTAGGTCATGTAGGAACCAATGCACAGCTGTAGGTCTGGAATAAATGTCAGCAGATCTCCTCCCCTGAAGTGGAACTTGTGGCAAATTGTATGTTCTTCGATATGATGACTGGCATTTTTAAAAATCCAGTGTATTTAGGTTAAATTTTATAAATGCTGTGTTGGTATTTGAGCCTGTATCTTTAGATTGCAGCACCACCAGACACTTTGCAACACGCTTACACCCTTGTGCTCCAGTCTTGTCCTTCCTTGCACGTCAGTGTTATATGAGGTGCGAGAGTGGACAGGACATTCCTGCGTGGGTGCTGATGCATCATGTTTACTGCTTCACGCTTATGGGGAGATTACAGAGGTGGTCAGGGCTGACAAAACCACTATGATCCCTCTAACATTGCTCATTTTTGTTTGTGCTTTGTTTCCTCTCCCCCTCCCTCTCACCCCTGCTGTCCGTAGGTGGCTGTTTGAAGGCATTACCAGAGAGAAGGCAGAGGAGCTTCTCTTGTTACCCAGCAACCGGTCTGGCTCTTTCATGATTCGAGAAAGTCAAACCAGGAAAGGTAAGCAGTGGAAGACAAATAAGCACCCACACTCAGTGACCACTTTTATACCTGTACACCTGCTCGTTGATGCAGATATTTAACCAGCCAATTATGTGCCAGCAACTCAGTGCATAAAAGCAAGTAGATAAGTACAGTTGTTGTTCAGACCAAATGCCAGAATGGGGAAGAAATGTGATCTAAGTGACTTTGACCGTGGAATGATTGTAGGTGCCAGACAGGGTGGTTTGAATATCTCAGAAACTGCTGATCTCCTGGGATTTTCATGCACAATAGTCTCCAGAATTTACAAAAAAAAAATCCATTGAGCAGCAGTTCTGTGGGTGAAAAATGCCTTGTTAATGAAAGAGATCAGAGGAGAATGGCCAGACTGGTTCCAGCTGACAGGAAGACAACAATTGCTCAAATAACCACGTTACAGCAGTCGTGGGAAGAAGTGCATCTCTGAATGCAGATATCAAACCTTGAAGTCAATGGACTACAGCAGTAGAGGACCACACTGGGTTCCACATAGAACAGTAACTGGCCCTTCGGACCACAATGTTGTGCCAAGCCAATTAAATTGGCAATCAAATGCCCAACCAAACTAATCCCTTCTACCTAAACAATGTCCATATCCTTCCACTTTCCTCACATTCATGTGCCTATTCAAATGTCTCTTAGAAGTCCCTAATGTATCTGCCTCCATCACCATCCCAGGCACCCACCATTGCCTGTTGCGGGGGCGGGGGGGGGGAACTGGCCCCTCACATTTCCTTCAAACTTACCCCCTCTCACGTTAAATGCATGCCCTCTGGTATTGGACATTTCAACCCCAGGGAAAAGATATCGTCTGTCTAGTCTGTCTATGCCTCTCATAATCTTATAAACCTTTCAGCCTACACCACTCCAGAGAAGACAACCAAAGTTTGTCCAGCCTTTCATTATAGCACATGACCACTAATCCAGGCGAACCTCTTGTGCACCCTCTCCAAGCCTCAGCATCTTTTGCCACAGTAGCGTAGCGGTTAGCACGACACGATTGCATCTTGGGACGTCGGAGTCTGGAGTTCAGCTCCGGCTGTAAGGAGCTTCCCATGGCCGACCGGATTTCCTCTGAGTGGTCCAGTTTCCTCCCACCAGTTACTAGGTTAATTGGTTATTGTAAATTGTCCTTTGATTAGGCTAGGGTTAAATCGGTGTGTTGCTGGGTGGCACAGCTCAAAGGACCTATTCAGTGCTGTATCTCCATAAATAATGGGGCAACCAGAAATGTATGCGATACTACAGATGTGGCTTAACTTTTATAAAACTGCAGCATAACTTCCTAACTTTTGAAGAAGGCATATGGCATACTGCCTTTATTAGTAGATATATATTGCCTTGACTCATGAAGGCAGGTATGCCATTTACCTTCTTAACCACCCTATCAGTCTGGTTAGCCACTTTCAGGGAGCTATGAACATGAACCCCACAATCCCTCTGCTTATCAGCACTGTCTTCCCTTAACAGTGTACTGTCTCTTTACATTTGACCTACCTAAGTGCATTACTTCACGTTTGGTCGGGTTAAACTCCATCTGCCATTTCTTTGCCCATATATGCAACTGATCTATATGCCATTGTATTTTTTCTGCCAGTCTTCTAGGCTATCACCAATCTCCATATCATCTAAAGTTAAACCATATTTGCATGCAAGAGGGGTGGTGATATCATTAATATCTCTGTCCTCGAGCTGTCTTTAATGCATAAATTTTGATAAAATAATCTTATGACTGCCCTCTATAAATAGATTGCCTAAGGCAGAGTTGCTGGAAATAACTCAACATGTGAATCTTGTGTTGAATTAATTGTGCAGCTCTCACTGTTGTGGTCAGTTTCACTGAGGACATTAATCACCTCTCACTCACTGTGAGGACATTAATCACCTCTCACTCACTGTGAAGACATTAATCACCTCTCACTCACTATGAATATGTACTTTGCTGAATTAATGAACAATTACTTCACCTGACTGAATCACCTTCAACCACATAGTTACACAGAACTGTCCTTGCTCTGCTGAAAATGTAACCCAGTGGCTGCTCACGTCCTTACCCAAGTACTGTACATAAATTACACAGTGAGAAATTCCTATTCTCAGGAATTAGCTGAAACTCCACATTAATATTGGATTGAAGAGGCTGGGATGTAAGGTTTGAGAGATGATCTTTTGGAGATTTATCAAATTGTGCGGGTGGAGATAGGATGGATAGTCACAGAAAAGTACAGGACAGAAACAGGCCCTTTGGCCCATCTAGTCTGTGCTGAAACCATTTAAACTGCCTGCTCCCATCAACCTGCACTGGGACCATAGCTCTCCACACCCCTACCATCCACAAACCTCTGTTAAGTCCAAACTTCTCTTAAATTTTGAAATTGAGCTCGCAGGCACCAGCTGTGCTGGCAGCTCATTCCACACTCTTATGGCCCTCTGAGTGAAGAAGTTTCCCCTCATGTTCCCCCTAAACCCTTAACCCATAACGTCTAGTTGTCATCCCACCTAACCTCAGTGGAAAAAGCCTGTATGCATTTACCCGATCTATACCCCTCCTAATTTTGTATACCTCTGTCAAATCTCTGCTCAATACTCTACCTTCCAAGGAATGTTCTAACCTATTCAACCTTTCCTTATAACTCAGATCATCCAGTCCCTGCAACATTAATTTAGAGTTTTTTTTCTCCCCTCCAGGGCAGGGGAACTAGAGGGCACAGGTTTAAGGTGAGAGGAGAGAAAATTTTAAGGCCTTAAGAGATTCTGCAAATGCTTGAAATCTTGAAGAACGCTAGAAGAGCTCAGCAAGCCAGGCAGCATCTATGTAGAGGAACAAACAGTCGCTGTTTCACGCTGACACCCTTCATCAGAACTAGGTTTTAAGGAGATTTGAGGGGTAGAATTCTTCACACACTGGAGGATGGTGACTTTCTGGACTGAGCTGGCAGAGGGTGATTGAGGCAGATAAGACCATAAGACACAGAAGCAGAATTAGGCCATTCAACCCATCGAGTCTGCTCCGCCATTCCAACGTTGTTGATTTGAATATCCCTTTCAACCTCAATCTCCTGCCTTCCGTTCCTAGACTCCCCCACTGTAGGAAACATCCTCTCCATGTCCACTCTATCTAGGCCTTTCAAAAGTAAATAGGGTTCAATGAGATCCCTCCCCTCATTCTTCTAAACTCCGGCAAGTACAGGGTTAGAGCTATCAAATGCTCCTCGTATTCTTGAAGGCACGAGAAGTATTTTTTTCCCCCAAGAGTGACAGATGAAGGGAGGAAACGAGATACAAGCTTCCTGTCAGCAAAGATGCAAATTGCTAGAACCTTATCAGCTCTAAGAGACCACACCTGTGAGACCACAATCTCTCAAACAGGTGGGTCCCAGAGCAAGCCACGTAACCCTGAACGAGTGACAGGAAACTGCTCCATCGGACCCCCTTCCCTTGTCAGCCCCTCTTGTGGCTTCAGGTGTGCAGGGTCGGTTGCCACAGTACATCACTCGATGTGCCTAAGACAATCCAGTAACCCTTTGATTGCTGTGTCATTTGCATGCACGTGGGAGGGGTGCCTCTTATTGAAAATAAGTCATATTCAGCAGACTCTTGTGCTTACAGTATATACCACGCTTTATGCGGTCTCTGCTTTGGCAGCCTATGCAACAATCAGGGTCTTCTCCTGGTAACTCTGCCAGAAGATTTCAAAAAGTATGGTTTAAAACTAGCAACACACATAAAAGTTGCTGGTGAACGCAGCAGGCCAGGCAGCATCTCTAGGAAGAGGTACAGTCGATGTTTTGGGCCGAGACCCTTCGTCAGGACTAACTGAAAGAAGAACTAGTAAGAGATCTCTTACTAATCTCTTCTTTCAAATCTCTTACCTTCTTCCTAATGGCAGCAGCAGCATGTCCTGGATGAAGGGAGTCCCTGGTGATGGCTCCTGCTTTTCTGCAAGAATGTTTCATGTAGATGTGCTAAATGGTTGGGAGGACTGGGCCCATATCCACTACTTTTTGTAGGATTTTCCAATCAAGGGTATTGGTGTTTCCATACAGCAATGGAATACTACACAGAAGGCCCTTCAGCCCAAATTCTCCCTGCCAGCAGAGATGGTTCAGGTTTACTTATTACACGTACATCGAAACATACAGTGAAATGCATCGTTTGTGTTAACACCCAAGGCTGTGCTGGGGACACATATTCTGACACCAACATGCCATGCAATATTCAGCAATCCAACGCAAGAGAACAACAAAACGAAAACAGGACAACAACAGCAAAACAAAACAAAACAACCCCTTTCCCATCCACTCACACACACAACAGGCCTCCAACCCTAGGACAGACCAGCTAAGCTAGTCCAATTTGCTCACATATGACCCCTGTCACTCCAAACCTTTCCTATCTGCGTACCATTTCGTGTATTTTTTCATTAGTCATTTTGCTTGGTAGAATTTGCTTTTGATTCTCTAAAGAACAGAAACTTTCACCGTGTATCATAACCCATCCACGTTAAAGCACCCAGAAAGTTTCTGGTGCCTTGTTGTTGATAACTGAGAGTTCCTGTCCCACGATATCACAGAGCATCATGAGTTCAAATCTCTCTACAGATATTTGTGGGACACTGGTTTTGCCTATTTCTACTTGTACAGGTTGTTTGATGGATCTTCCCACCATACATCCTTGCCTCTATCCCATTTCACTGGATCTTTTATCCCCCCAAATTTAGATCAAAATCTAGGGTGAAGAGTAATCTCTTTACTTTTTGAAGGCAGTACAATGCCTACGTACTGTTCTGAATCTTGATGTGCTCCTCTTGTTTTTGCAGGCTTCTACTCATTGTCTGTGAGAAGATCCAATGTTGCATCGTGGGATTCCATCAAACACTACCGCATTAACCGCCTGCCCAATGGCTGGTTCTACATCTCCCCGCGTCTCACTGTCCCATCTCTGCACGACATGGTGGACTATTACTCAGGTGCGTTTCGCTTGAGCTCTTCCGTAAGTCTAGGTCCCGGTGCAGGTCTGTGGGAGTAGGCAATTTAAATGGCTCGGCACGGACTAGATGGGCTGAAGGGTCTGTTTCTATGTTGTGCTTTTCTATGACTGTAAGACATAGGAGCAGACTTGGGCCATTGAGTCTGCTCTGCCATTCAGCCATGGCAGATTTATTTTCCTTCTCAACCCCATTCTTCTGCCTTCTCCCCATAACCTTTGACACCCTTCCCAATGAAGAACCTATCAACCTCCATTTTGAATGTACCCAATGACTGGCCCTCCACAGCCATCTATGGCAATGAATTCCACATATTCACCACCTCTAGATAAAGAAATCCCTCCTCATCTCTGTTCTAAAGGGAAATCCTTCTATTCTGAGACTGTACCCTCTTGTCCTAGACTCTCCTACTATTGCAAATGTTCTCTCCATATCCACTCTATCTAGGCTTTTCAATATTCAGTAGTTTTCAATGATTTTTCCCCCTCTTTCTTTTAAACTCTGAGTATAGGCCCAGAGCCATCAGAAGTTCCTCGTTTTAACTCTTTCATTCCCAGGATCATTCACAACATAGAACAGTATGACACAGGAACGGGCCCTTCAGCTCACAATATTTGCGTTGGTCTTGTTGCTAATCAACTAGAGCATATTCTCTATCCCTCCATTCTGTTCATGCCTGTCTAAATGCCTCTTAAAGGTTGCAATTGTATATATAGCCACCATTTAAACTCATGAGGAGCATACATTCGTCAATATCTGGAAGGGATGCTTGCCTGTCTGTGTGGTATTGTTGCTGATGTCCTGTTCTCTGGACCCCCTGCCCCCATGCAGAATGTGGTGAAGGCCTGTGCTGCACCTTGAAGGAGCCGTGTCACATCCAGGGGCTCCTGGCCTCCCAGCAACAACACCCAGATCCCATCGTGGTGCGGAAACCTCAGCTGAACTGGAGTGAGGTGGACAGGTAAGAAACACAGGCACGCCACTGGCAATGTCCCTCACCAGCACAGGCTTATCCAAAGACAAAACACTCCAGAGCTCTCCACAGAGAAAGAAAAGGAACTCAGTCATTGGGACTAGCGATAGTGGAGCAATAGGAATGTGGTGGTCCTTGATCTCAGGACCTGCCAATCACGGGACTTTGACCTCCAGGCTTCAACTTCTGGACTTCCCAATCACCGATAGAGAAATAGCAATTCCTCCTAGTCCAGCTGTGGATTCCCTGATGAGAGTAAATGTCTATACAACTTGTATCCTGTCACAATTTTAGGGCCTTGCATGTTGCAGGAAGAAATCGCTCCATTTTCCTGACCTCCATCCCCGGCTCAGTGATTCCTTAAAGGACAATGCTTTCATTCCAGGAATCAACCCTGTGAACTTTCTCTGAATTGCCTCTAAGTCAGGCACATCTCTTGTTAAGGAGGGAGGCCAACACTGGAGGCCTCAATGCCCTGTACACCTTTGCTGCTTGAAGAAAAATTTCCCAACGTAAATACCCGTGAAATTTTAGTTTCCCCTTGCTTCAGAAGGCTGTGCATGCTTGGTCTTTGAGGGTGTTGAGGAAATAAAAGATATATCTGGATTAGGAAGGGAAGTGGGCTTGAGGAAAAGAAATAAATGAAAGAGGAAATTTCTTGTAGGAAATTGGAACTAGATGGGAGAATAGTTTAGCTCATGGTGGAGTGGTGGAGCAGACTTGATGGGCTGAATGGCCTACTTTTGCTCCTTTGTCTTGTGATCTTGTAAGATTGTGCAGATGCTGATGAGGGTCTCAGACCAAAATGTCAGCTCCTTATTCCCCACCGTAGATGCTACCTGACTTGCTGGGATCCTCCAGCATTTTGTGTGTGCTGCTGAGGGAAAGGATCAACTTGATCTTAATTGAATGGTGGATAACTTCAATGGGTTAAATGGTCATCTCCTGCCTCTACACTCAGCGGCTACTTTATTAGGTAAACCTGTACACCTGCTCACTATTACAAATATCTAATCAGCCAATCATGTGGCAGCAACTCAATTCATAAAACATGCAAACATGGTCAAGAGGTTCAGTTGTTGTTCAGACCAAATATCAGAATGGGGAACAAGTGTGATCCAAGTGATTTTTGACTGTGGAATGATTGTTGGAGCCCCAGAAGGGGTGATTGGAGTATTTCAGAAACTGCTGATCTTCTGGGATTTTCATGCATAACAGTTTCTAGAGGTTACAGAGAATAGTGCAAAAACAAAAAAAAAATCTAGTGAGTGGCAGTTTGTGGGCAAAAAAACACGTTGCTAATGAGAGAGATCAGAGGAGAATGACTAGACTGGAAGGCGACAGTAACTCAAATAACCATGCTTATAACAGTGGTGTGCAGAAGAGCATCTCTGAATGCACGTGTTGAACCTTGAAGTGGATGGGCTACAGCAGCAGAAGAAAACACTGGATTCCACTCTTGCACCTGATAAAGTGGGCACTGAGTGTATCTCTTGTGTTCTGCTGTATCTCCTCTGTAGACCAAACTGTAACTGGATGATATTCTTTCCTCACCACTGTTCACCATCCTACATTTTCTTTTTCAGCTCCGTCTTGATAGACAATGACAAAGAGTCGGGAGAAGAGTCGCCCGTCAGTGTGGGTCTGCGGGAAGCCATCAACTCTTACCTGTACATGACTGAGGAGATGAGACTGGATGAGATGAGTGACAGAAAAACTCGGTTGAAAATGTTGCAAACCCGGCTGCGAAGCAGCCAGAGACAGGCTGCTCAGAACAGGGATGGGAACTTCGCTGTCCTTGATTTCCGCTCTGCCAGATAACTAGTGTGAAGAAGATGGATCATTTCTGTCAAGGACTTCATTGTGCTCACTTTAATTTATTTACCATTTAATATTCCAGAGCAGTTGAGCTGCTTGTTAATTTTACCTGTATTGTTTTTCTCGGTGAAAGAGACCCAGCGTCCTACTTGTGCCACTGCATTGTATTATGGTCATGTGACAATTTGCCTCGGCCAGTTACGCGGCCTTTTACACTCAGAGGCCACTTTATTAGGCACATCCGTTTGCTAATGCAAATATCCAATCACGTGGCAGCAACTCAATGCATAAAAGCATGCAGACATGGTCAAGAGGTTCAGGCCAAATATCAGAATGGGGAAGAAATGTGGTCTAAGTGACTTTGACCTTGGAATAATTGTTGGCGCCAGATCGGTGATTTGAGTATCTCAGAAACTGCTGATCTCCTGGGATTTTATTGCACAACCGTCTCTAGGGCTTGCAGAGGATGGTGCAGAAAACAAAAAAAATCCACTGAGTGGCAGTTCTGTGGGTTGAAATACCTTGTTAATGAGAGAGGTCAGGGGAGAATGGCCAGACTGGTTCAAGCTGACAGGAAGACGACAGTAACTCAAATAACCACGTGTTACAACAATGGTGTGCAGAACAGCATCTCTGAATGCACAGCATGTCAAACAGCAGCAGAAGACCACAGGAGATGCCTAACAAAGTGGCCTCTGAGTGTATTTTACTCCATCTCCATGTCATCATAGAGAATTGTTATAGAGAAGGGGAAACCAGAATCCATTTTAACTCCCTTTACTCTTTGGGTGTCCGAAGAGCATACTCCCTGGTAACTCCAGGATTAGAAGCTTGGGTTGGATTGATTTGCTGTCCTTTTGGAATGTAACTCATTTGCAAGAGGTTTCAATGAAAGACACTGTGGATCTATTACACTTTCTGTCACTAATACACAGATCACCTGCCAACAGTCTAACATAGAGTCATGGCAAGTCTGAAAGTTTTCCCTTTCATAGAAATGAGTTTGCACTAAATGAGGCCATTCCCTCCACTGAGTTCATGACAGCTTCACAAGCCCATTCTCTTGCCTTTTCTCTGCTCTGCAAATTATTTTCCATCAAGTGTCTATTCAATTTAATCTTGAATAACCTTCTAGCTTTATGAGGATGAAGTTCTAGTTCATATCATCTTTTATGCAATAAAGATTTTCCTCACAATTTCCCTGTATCATGTACCTCTCAATTTTATCCCTTCCCTGAGCCCCAAAATATCCACGAGATATCCAATGGAGCAGTTGCCACTGTGTGAAGCCCATCATGTCCTGGTCCACCTCTATTAAATCTCCTTTTTACCATCACTGGTCCAGGAGAATAACCCCAGTTTTTCCCTCATCCTTGGAAATATTCCAGTAGGTCTTCTGCACCTTCCAGAGACTTCTGTTGATGTCTGGGTCGTATCCACACCCTATTCTTCACGGGCTTCAATGGGATTGAATGCCCACCAATGAAAAAAAACATGCGCACTTGAAAGCCCCCATCAAAAGAGAGCGCCTACCACGCAGAGGAGGTCCAATCAGATTACTGTGTGATCGATTTGCCACATGTACATTTACCATATTCTTACAATTGATCTGATACAGTATAGAGAGATCTTCACCAAGCTGATCATTTTTATTAACTAAAACAAAGCAGATTTAGGTTAGTGTGGACCCTTGCAAACACCATGAGACATAATTGATGCTTATTCTCAGTGTCTGTTGACAGTTAGGAAATATTTTGGGGTATCAGCCACTAGAATCAAATTGCAACTTTGATTAAAAAAAAATCTGCAGAGCAAACTATGAGCAATGTAGTATTAATCTTTTCATTATCAGTGACCCAAAGGTGTTTCCTGTCGAACCAGCAGGATCTTGTTCACAGGAACCTGTGAGACAAAAGTGAGCCACTGAATGGAAAATTTCATCAGTGTATCTCCTGTCAGTATTCCACCTACTCTGCAGAAATTTGCTGAGCTTTACTGCTAACTCAACACCAGGCACTGCATTGACTGTGCACAATACTGCCATTGTTGCATAGATTCCTCACTCAGATAGCAACAGAGGTTTGACACCGCAGTTATTCAATTGGTAAGACGTGGGTGATCATGATCTTTCCATAACCATGATTGTTTTTGACAAATTTTTATACAGAAGTAGTCCTGCCAGTACCACCTTCCAGCTGGGCAGCGTCTTTATAAGACGGGTGACCCCAGCTGTTATCAATTCTCTTCAGAGATTGTCTGCCTGGTGTCAGTGATCACATAACCAGGACTTGTGATCTGCACCAGCTGCTCATACGACCATCCACCACCTGCTCCCATGGCTTCACGTGACCCTGATCAGAGGACTAAGCAGGTGCTTCACCTTGCCCAAGGGTGATCTGCAGGCTAGCAGAGGGAAGGAGCACCTTACACCCCCTTTGGTAGAGATGTATCTCCACCCCACCACCTTACCAATGTAGTGTACTGCATTCAGTGTTGACAACGTGATCTCCTGTGTATTAGGCAAACCAAGTAGGGTGACTACCTTGCACTCAGTGTTTAGGAGTGATTCCGAGCCTCCCATTTCCTGTCACTTTAAATCTTCATCCTATTCCTCTTTTGACCTACAGAACCTTGCTATGATCTTCTACACCATTAAAATGAGGTCCAATGCAATGGAGGGACAGCATGTCGTCTTTTGTTTGGGTGTGTTTCAGCCTTTCTGGTATCATTATCAAATTCCTCAGCTTGTGATGTTATGGCTAATACAGTGGAGGTATAAAGTTATTTGGAGGAAAGTACAGGGGGAGATGTCAGAAGTAGGGTGTTTACACACAGTGGTAGGTGTATAGAATGCCCTGTCATGGGTAGTGGTAGCTGCTTTAGGGGCATTTAAGAAACTTTCACATAGGCACATGGATGAAAAAAAATGGAGGGCAATGTAGGAGGAAAGGCTTAGATAGATCTTGCAGTAGGTTAAGGTATATGCACAACATCTTGGGCCAAAGGGTCTGCATTGTGTAGTACTGTTCTATGTTCTACAATTTCTTTATATCTGAATATCTAGCAGCAGGATTGCCAACACTTTTCAGAAATATTCTTTAAGGTTTCTTGTCCCTCTAATCATCCAGCAGTTCTTCTACCTACATGCAGTGATTTTGCAACAATTAATGTCTCTAACATTTTTCTTCCAATTTGCCTCAAGTCTGCAAAGAAGGTATTGTTCAACTCCGAGAGACTGTGCGGCAACTCTGGAGAATTGGAAATTCCAATTCGAACAATTTTCAGTGGTTTGACTTGGAATTGTGGGCGTACACATAGGAACTGGGCTGGCATTCCCTGGGAGCTCCACAAAGGAATTCATGATCTTCCCAATCCACACCTCTGAGACTGGATCTCCCAACTATCTGCAACCCACACCGCCAATGTCCTCAAGTGGATATTAATGAAGGATGATGCTTGGGGCATTGGAAGTATTCCTTTGGAATTGTATATCAGTGGGCAGGGAATAATTTGTTTCAGTTGAATTTTATCTAGGGAAGAGGGATGAATTGATTCTTCAAATTCTCTGCTTGAAAGGATTAACGTGGGTCCGTACCCACTGCAGTTTAGAAGATTGAGGAGAAAATGTCATTGAGACTTATTGAATATTGAAAGACCTAGGTAGAGTGGACATGGGGAAGATAATTCCTACGGTGGGGGAGTCTAGGGCCATGATGGAATGGTGGAGCAGATTTGATGGGCTAAGTGGCCTAATTCTGCTCCTAAGTCTTATGGATCAGGAATATGCCTTACTTTAATGAAGAACTCAGAATTTGTAAACCTTTCCTACACCGTGTTCAAGATTGTTCTAAGTAATTTATTTCATATATGTCATGATCATGTGTTGACTTGTTACTAATGCAACAGTAAATAAAGCTAACTTTGTAATAAAGCCTCTCTTGTGATTCTAAGTCTCTCGGCTTCCACAAATAGTTAAAAACTGCACTCTGACACCAGTATTTTCTACTTACAAATAGTCTGGGCCGCCCCATTCTAGGAAGGATGTAGAGGCTTTAGAAAGAGTGCAGAAGAGGTTTACTGGGATGCTGCCTGGATTAGAGGGCATAAGGAAAAGTTGAACAAACTTGGGTGACAGACAAGGATAGACAGCCTTTATTTACCTGTAAATTGCTGTTCCCATCTGTGCCTTGTGGCTCATTGAGTGGCATTTTTGTCTGTTTTTTATGGGGCCGAGTTGCTAGCTCGACACTCAACCCAACACGGATGGAAAGCATGCAAGGAGCCGGCTGGATTCGAACCCAGAACCATTCGCCTCGAAGTCCGGTGCTGTTGTCACTACACCACCAGTCAACACTTTCCTACAAATGCCTGCTGGAAAATGAAATCTCAGAGTAGTATATGGTGACAAATATGTACTTTGATGATAAATTTACTTTGAACTTGACTTTGATAATATAAAAATAGGGACTATTTGTAAGTAGAAAATACTGGTTTGATTGTACATTTAATGTATTGATTTCAGAATCAGAATCGGGTTTAATATCACCAGCACGTGGCGAAATTTGTTGTCTTTGCAGCAGCAGTACAATGCAATAGATAATAAAATAGGGAAAAACTAGTGTTAAATAAGTAGTGCAAAAATAGAAATAAAAAAAATAGTGAGGTAGTGTTCTATGTCCATTCAGAAATCAGGTGACAGAGGGGAAGAAGCTGTGCCTGAATTATTCAGTGTGTGCCTTCGGGCTCCTGTACCACCTCCTTGATGGTAGCAATGGGAACAAGGCATGAATTGATGGCGGAGCCTTTATCATTGATGCCGTCTTTTTGAGACATCGCTCCTTGAAGATGTCCTGGTTACAACGGGCTAGTATTTGTCAACATGAAGCAGAGAGCAAGTTTGTAAATCTGGTGGGAGCAAAGGGAATGGCGAGGGTGGTGCACTGCAGTGATAGGTGGCAGAGAAAGAGGGCCGGGGTGGTACAGGTGCAGGCGCACCCAGCCCTGAGACACCAGGCAAGGTCACCTAATTCCAAACAATTGGTTTATTGATCAATACAGTATGTCTTTCTGTTACTTCCCACTTCCTCCCCTCTTCCTTCCCTTTTTCCCAACCATGAGTCCCCTCTCCCAGGCCCCCTCCCACTCTCAGTCCACAACAGAGACCCATATCAGAATTGGGTTTATCATCACTCACATATGTCATGAAACTTGTTTTTATTTTTGTGACGATACATAAAATTACTACATGACTGTGCAAAAGTTTTAGGCACCCTAGCTACTGTATATACATATATACGTGCCTAAGACTTTTGCATGGTACTGTCGGGGGGTGAGGGAGGGGAGGCAGAATGTCTAACTAGAATGGTTTGATCAGATTAATTGCTTGGAGGAAGAAACTTAAGATGGCACAAGGTTTTTGCTTTAATAGCATTTTTCAGAAGGGAGCTCTTGGAAAAGACAGTTTGCTGGATGGGTAATGTCCGTAATGATTTGTCCTGGACATTTACTGTACACAGCCTGCAGTGATGGCAGACTGCAGGCAATTACCTTTTTTGCCGATCTGACAGCTCCCTTTCCTGCTTAAAAAGGCACAACTGCAGCTATATTTCATTGGGAGCTTGAGAAGATTTGGTATGTTACCAAAGACACTCACAAATTTCTATAGGTGTACTGTGGAGTGCATTCTAACTGGCTGCATCACCATCTGGTTAGGTGCGGGGGGGCACGGCACAGGATCAAAATAAGCTATGGAGACTTGTAAACTCAGTCATCTCCATCATGGGCGCTAGCCTCTGTTATATCCAAGACATCTTCAAGGAGTGATGCCTCAAAAAGGCAGCGTCCATCATTAAGGACCCCAATCATCCAGGTCATGCCTTGTTCTCATTGCTACCATCAGGAAGGAGGTACAGAAGCCTGAGACACACACTCAAATGATTTAGGAACAGTTCTTCCCCCCTGCCATCCGATTTCTGAATGGACATTGAACCCATGGGAACTATCTCACCACTTTTTTGAACTAATTTAATTCAACTTTTAATATATTGTATATTTTACTGGAATTTGCAGTTTTATTATCATGTATTGCATTGTACATTTGTTGCTTAACAACAAATTTTGCAACATATGCTGGTGATATTAATTCTGATTCTGTTTCTGGAAAAAAAAATTGTTTTGCATTTCTAGTGCAATGCTGTCACCCGTCCATCATGTCCTGTGTCAAGAACATAACAGTTTCATCATTCTGGTCAGAATAGAGAGTTTCTGTCACTAACATCCTACACGTATGACGAAGTTAAGCTTTAATAATTTAGATGACCATGCAATTTCCCCCCTCCCCACACACAAAGAACTTTTCTCTTGCACTGCTTCAAACAAACGTGGGTGGTATTTTTTGTGATACTTGACATAAACAAATGATTAATCAACATCAAAAACATTTTGCTTTGAATGCTCAGTTCGTCAGTAAGGAACAACCCAGGCAATAAACATTAGCAAGGTAGAAATTTTTAAAAAAACATGATCAGGCATAGTAATACACTATAGATGCTGCGTGCTGTTAATCAGACAGGGAGATGAAAGATGCAAGAAGATAAGATATAAGGGCAGGAGAAAGCTTGTCTGTGGATGTGATCTATATGGATTTTGGTAAGGCATTTGACAAGGTTCCACACGGTAGGCTTATTCAGAAAGTTAGAAGGCATGGGATCCAGGGTAGTTTGGCCAGGTGGATTCAGAATTGGCTTGCCTGCAGAAGGCAGAGGGTGGTGGTGGAGGGAGTACATTCAGATTGGAGGATTGTGACTAGTGGTGTCCCACAAGGATCTGTTCTGGGACCTCTACTTTTCGTGATTTTTATTAACGACCTGGATGTGGGGGTAGAAGGGTGGGTTGGCAAGTTTGCAGATGACACAAAGGTTGGTGGTGTTCTAGATAGTGTAGAGGATTGTCAAAGATTGCAGAGAGACATTGACAGGATGCAGAAGTGGGCTGAGAAGTGGCAGATGGAGTTCAACCCGGAGAAGTGTGAGGTGGTACACTTTGGAAGGACAAACTTCAAGGCAGAGTACAAAGTAAATGGCAGGATACTTGGTAGTGTGGAGGAGCAGAGGGATCTGAGGGTACATGTCCACAGATCCCTGAAAGTTGCCTCACAGGTGGATAGGGTAGTTAAGAAAGCTTATGGGGTGTTAGCTTTCATAAATCGAGGGATAGAATTTAAGAGTTGCAGTGTAATGATGCAGCTCTATAAAACTCTGGTTAGGCCACACTTGGAGTACTGTGTCCAGTTCTGGTCACCTCACTATAGGAAGGATGTGGAAGCATTGGAAAGGGTACAGAGGAGATTTACCAGGATGCTGCCTGGTTTAGAAAGTATGCATTATGATCAGAGATTAAGGGAGCTAGGGCTTTACTCTTTGGAGAGAAGGAGGATGAGAGGAGTCATGATAGAGGTGTACAAGATAATAAGAGGAATAGATAGAGTGGATAGCCAGAGCCTCTTCCCCAGGGCACCACTGCTCAATACAAGAGGACATGGCTTTAAGGTAAGGGGTGGGAAGTTCAAGGGGGATATTAGAGGAAGGTTTTTTTACTCAGAGAGTGGTTGATGCGTGGAATGCACTGCCTGAGTCAGTGGTGGAGGCAGATACACTAGTGAAATTTAAGAGACTACTAGACAGGTATATGGAGGAATCTAAGGTGGAGGGTTACATAGGAGGCAGGGTTTGAGGGTCGGCACAACATTGTGGGCTGAAGGGCCTGTACTGTGCTGTACTATTCTACGTTCTATGTTCTATGTTCTACCTCGCTCTGGCACTTCTCATGATTGGAGAGCATCGAACTCCTTGCAGACAGTGGTGGGAGTTGAATCCCGATCTCACAGCTAGCATTGTAATAGCTATTGTATTAGCCACTACTCAACAGTGCCACACTTACAAAGTCATTTTATAAGAGTTTAAAAGGAAACCGCCTGCCATTATTTGGTCTGGCACACAAAACGACTCCTGTCTTAGACCGCAAACACAAGGAAATCTGCAGATGCTGGAAATTCAAGCAACACACACAAAATGCTGGTGAACGCAGCAGCATTTTGTGTGTGTTGCTGTCTTAGACCACTGTGATTGACATTTCCCTCAGAAGTGGCCTAGCAGCTCATACTGTTCTACCGGAAACACCCACCAAGATAAAAGAAATTTCTGGCCACTCCATAGCTATTGACTTCAGGCCACTGTTTTGAACTCCTCATCCTTAATACCGAGGCCTACAACCCTTTCTGTAATTCCTTCATGTATGGTGGCCTGGTATGGAATCCCCTGAGCCCAAGGACAGAAGAGACCACAGAAAGTGGTAGGCACAGCACAGCCCAGTCCATCGAAGGGAAAAGCCTCCCACCACTGAGCACATCCACAAGGAACACTGCCACAAGAAAACAGCATCCATTATCAGGGGCCCCCATGACCCAGGCCGTGCTCTCTTCTCGCTACTACCATCAGGTAAGGAGACACAAGAGCCTTAGGTCCCACGCTAACCAGATTCAAGAACAGTTATTACTCTTCAACCATCAGGCTCCTGAACCAGTGTGGATAACTTCACTCACCTAAAACCTGAACTGATTCCACAACCTTTGGGCTCACTTTCACACCTGATGTGGTAATGAATTCCACAGATTCACCACACTCTCATCTCTGTTTTAAAGGGACATCCTTCCATTTTGAGGCTGTGCCCACTGGTCCTAGACTCCCCACATCTGCTCTATCTAGGCCTTCAAAAGGTTTCAATGAGATTCCTCATTATCCTTCTAAACTCCACTGAGCACAGGCCCAGAACCATCAAACTCTCCTCATATGTTAACCCTTTCATTCTCAAGATCATTCTCGTGAACCTCCTCTGGATCCTCTCATATGCCAGCACATCTTTTCTTAGATAAGGGGTCCCAAATGTCTCACAATACTCTACATGTGGTCTGACAAATGCCTTATAAAGCCTCAGCAGTACATCCTGTGCAAATGCATATTCTAGTCCTCTCAGAATGAACGCTAACATTGCATGTACCTTTCTTACCACAGAATTAACTTGCAAGCTAATCTTTAGGGAATCATGCACAAGGTCTCACAAGTCCCTTTGCACCTCTGATTTTACAACTTCTTCCAACTTAGAAAATGGTCTATGCCTTTATGCACTTCTACCAATGTGCATGATCATACATTTCCTGACACTGTATTCCATCTATCCCATTTTCCTAATCTGTCTAAGCCCTTCCGCAGACTCCCAAGTTCCTCAACACTACCTGCTCCTCCATAGTGAATCTCAAGATAGTATATGTCATCATATACTGCCTAAAGATTCATTTTTGATTACAGGAAAATAAAGAAATACAATAGGATTTGAGGATGGGAGAAAAATTGGATCAGCCATGGTGAACGGCAGAGCAGACTCAAATGGCCTAATTCTGCTCCTATATCTTATGGTCTTAATCGATGTGAAACCATGCCTGAACAACGACTGACAAACAAGCAATGTGCAAAAAAAGACAAATTGTACAGAAGTAAGTAAATATATTAATAATGTGGAGAACTGCGCACAAAGACTGGCAAACAATCAATGTGCAAAAGAAGGCAAACTGTCCAAATACAATAATAAATAAATAAACAAAAAATACAAATAAATGATATTGAGAACATGTGTGGTAGAGGCATTGAAAGTGAGTGCATAGGTTGTGGAATCAGTTCAGTGTTGAGGTGAGTGAAGTTTTCCACGCCAGTTCAGGAGTCCGATGGTTCTAGGGTAATAATTGTTTCGGAACTTGGTAATGTGCGACTTAAGGCTCCCGTACCTCCTGCCCGATGGTAGTAGTAAGAAGAGAGCATAGCTTGGATGGTGGGGTCCCCAATAATGGATGCTTCTTTCTTGTGACTGTACTCCTTGTAAGTGTGTCCACTGGTGGGGAGGACTTTGTCTGCGTTGGACTGGGCTGAATCCACTGTTTTCTGTGGGCTTTTCCATTCCTGGGCATTAATGTTTCTGTACCAGGCCGGGAACTCTTCACAGTGCATCTGTAGAAGTTTGTCAAAGTTTTAGATGTCATGCTGAATCTAAACCAGTCTAAATCCAAATATAATTCTGTGAACCTGCTTCTCAAACAGGTTCACAGATGTTCTATTTAGAACTACCTTGAGGTCTCAACATATAAGTAACAAGTGCGCTATCTTCTAAGTAAACCCATACCACTGTTAGATGTATGCTTCCTGTACCTCAGTTCATCGTGAACGATTGTGAAGTTTAACTGAGGCTCTATCTACCATCTCAGGCATCGCTCTTTCGAGAAGTGTAATTGTCCTTGCTGATATATCTCTCAGGCAGTGCCAGCAGATCTGAGTGAGGCTTTTATCAGCTTACTGAAGTGTACTGTGTGCAGTTATTACACTGTAGGCTCAGAACCCGAATCAGGTTTAATATCACTGACATATGTCATGAAATTTGTTGTTTTGCGGCAGCAGTACGGTGCAATGTCTAAAAATTGTCATAAATTGCAATAAGAAGATGTAAGAGATAAATAAATAGTGCAAAATGAAAACAAAACAGTGGGGGGTCAGGAGAGGGAAACTTGAGGTCCATGAGCCGGTCCTCATTGGAGGATCAGAGGTAGAGAGGGTCAGCAACTTTAAATTCCCGTGTGTTACTATTTCAGAGCATCTGGCTTGGACCCAGCACACAAGTGCAATTGCAAAGAAAGCACAACAGCACCTCTACTTCTTTAGGAGCCAGCAGAGATTCAACATGACATCTAAAACTTTGACAAGCTTCTCTCATTGTGTAGTGGAGAGTGTGTCGACTGGCTGCTTCACGGCCTGGTGTGGAAACACCAATGCGCTTGAACAGAAAATCCTACATGTAGTGGATTCAGCCCAGTATATCATGGGTAAAGCCCTCCCAACCATTGAGCACATCCACATGCAATGCTGTTGTAAGAGAGTAGCATTCATCATCAGAGATCTTCACCACCTAGGCCCTGCTCTCTTCTTGCTGCTGTAATGAGGTAGAAGATACAAGACCCTCAGGACTTACACCACCAGGTTCAAGAACAGTAACTATACTTATACTTTATACTTTATTGTCACCAAACAATTGGTACTGGAATGTACAATCATCACAGCGATATTTGATTCTGCACTTCCCACTCCCTGGATTACAAATATTAAATATCAAAAATATTAAAAATAGCAAAAATTAGTAAATATTAAAATTTTAAATTATAAATCATAAATAGAAAATAGAAAAACAGAAAGTAAGGTAGTGCAAAAAAACCGAGAGGCAGGTCCAGCTATTTGGAGGGTGTGGCCCAGATCCGGGTCAGGATCTGTTCAGCAGTCTCATCACAGTTGGAAAGAAGCTATCCCTCAATGATCAGGCTCTTGAATAAAAGAGGATAACTACACTCACGTGCCCATCATTGAGATGTTCCCAACCAATTTAAGGACTTTTTATCTCGTTACCTCATGTTCTCGTTATTTATTGCTATTTATTTATATTTGAATTTGCGCAGTTTGTTGTCTTCTGCACGCTGGTTGATCTTTCATTGATCCTGTTGTAGTTACTGTTCCATAGATTTATTGAGTATGCCCACAGGAAAATGAACCTCAGGGTTGCAAATGGTGACATACAAGTACTCTGATAGTAAAATTTACTTTGACTCTGAGATATTATTCATGGATTCATGGACTCTTCAGAAATCTGTTGGTGGAGGGGAAGAAGTTGTTCCTGAAACATTGAATGCATGTCTTCAGGCTTATGTACCTCTTCCCTGATAGCGGCAGTAAGAGGGCACATCCTGATGGTGAGGGTCCTTAATAACAGATGCCACCTTCTTGAGGCATTGCCTGTTGAAGATGTCCTGGATGCTGAGGAGACTAGTGCCCATGATGGAGCTGTCCGAGTCCACGACTCTGCAGTTTTCTCCAATCCTGTGCAGTGGCCACTCCGTATCAGACAGCGATGCAACCGGTTAGAATGCTCTCGAAGGCACACTTGTAGAAATTTGCTGGACGCCACGGTAGCATAGTGGTTAGCACAATGTTATTGCAGCTGAGGGCATTCCAGAGTTGAGAGTTCAATTCTGGCGCCGTTCTGTAAGGAGCCTCTGTACGTCTTTTCTGCGGAATGCATGGGTTTTCTGGTTTCCTCCCACAGTGCAAAGACGTCCCAGGTTGGTTCATTGGAGGCCGTCTGTTGGTCAAGGTTGGTCATGGATGTTGCATCATACACAAGCCAGGGCAATACAATTGGAGAGCAAGCTGTTGCCCATGCAACAGGCAGCTTTAAACTCAACATAGGACTGCCTTAGGGACTCCTGTTCCAGACTTTTCCTCGGGGTGTATTCCCAAAGCCTTCTCCATGAGTTTGAGATCAGAGAACTCCTTCTAGATGAGATGCCAATAATGGCTGACGAGCCCCATCTGGCCAAAGCAACTGGTTTTGAGGTGCCAGTAACCCACCTTTTCCCGTCTCCTGTCAGCTAAGCCATACATGAAGGCCATGAGCTGGATTTGGTTGTCAGAGGCTATTTAAGAAGCATGCCATTGGGAGTGTTTAATAGGTAGTGGGAGCCTAGCCCCACTACCACCCCAGCTATGACAAGGAACCAAGGTTAGCTGGTCATTGTAAATTGTCCTGTGATTAGGTTAGTGTTAATCGGGATTGTGGAGTTGCTGGGGCAACATAGCTCAAAGGGCCGGAAGTACTCAGACTGCATTGCTAAATAAATAAATAAAATACCAAACTCCTAACGAAATATAGCCGCTGGCGTGGCTGCTTCATTATTTCATCAGTATGTTGGATCTTTAGTGATGTCCACCCTCAGGAACGTGAAGCTACTCACCCTTTCCACTGCTGACCCCTCAATGTGGATGGTGAGTGTTCTCCTGATTTCCCCTTCCTGAAATCCACAATCAATTCCCAGGTCTTACTGACACTGACTGCAAGGTTGTTGCTGTGATACCACTCGGCCAGTCTATCTATCTCACTCCTGTACGCCTCCTCGTCACCATCTGAGACTCTACCAAAAACAGCTGGGTCATTAGCAAATTTATAGATAGTGTTTCAGCTGTGTCTTGTCTCACAGTCGTAAGTGTAAAGAGAGAAGAGCGGTGGGCTAAGCACACATCCCTGAGGTGCTCTCTCTGCTTTGGAATGTCCTGAAACTGAGTTACCTTGCAAGGCCCAAATATTTCCACATCTATCTCCTGCCAGATTTACCAACTCAATCTCCATTCCACATTGACAAATACTATGCAAAAGTCAAAGCTGCTGCACAGTTGACTCTGTGGTTAAGAAGACATACAGTTCATTGGCCTTCATGAACCGTGGGATTGAGTTTAAGAGCAGAGAGGTAATGTTACAGCTATATAGGACCCAGCCAGGCCCAACTTGGAGTACTGTGCTCAGTTCTGGTCACCTCACTACAGGAAGGATGTGGAAACTATAGAAAGGGTGCAGAGGAGATTTACAAGGATGTTGCCTGGATTTGGGAGCATGCCTTATGAGAGCAGGTTGAGTGAACTCGGCCTGATAGTTTCATATTTCCCCTTACTCCAATTAAGTGCTTTCCTAACTTATCTGTTCCTATCCCTCTCCAATGCTATGGTAAAGGAGATAGAATTGTGATCACTATCTCCAAAATGCTCTCCCACTGAGAGAACTGACACCTGACCAGGTTCATTTCCCAATACCAGATCAAGTACAGCCTCTCCTCTTGTAGGCTTATCAACATATTGTGTCAAGAAACCTTCCTGAACACACCTAACAAACTCAACCCCATCTAAACCCCTTGCTCTAGGGAGATGCCAATCAATATTTGGTAAATTAAAATCTCCCACCACGACAACCCTGTTATTACTACACCTTTCCAAAATCTGTCTCCCTATCTGCTCCTCTATGTCCCTGTTACTATTGGGTGGTCTATAAAAACACCCAGTAGAGTTATTGACCCTTTCTTGTTTCTAACTTCCACCCACAGAGAGATCAGTGGACAATCTCTCCATGACATCCTCCTTTTCTGCAGCCATGACACTATCTCTGATCAACAGTGCCACGCCCCCACCTCTTTTGTCTCCCTCCCTGTCCTTTCTGAAACATCTATAGCCTGGCGCTCTAAGTAGCCATTCCTGCCCCTGAACCATCCAAGTCTCTGTAATGGCCACAACATCATAGCTCCAAGAACTGATCCACACCCTAAGCTCATACGCTTTGTTCATGATGCTTTTTGCATTAAAATAGACACATCTCAAACCATCAATTTGAGTGCATCCCTTCTCTCTCACCTGCCTATCCTCCCCCTTGCACTGTCTCCAAGCTTTCTCTATTTGTGAGCCAACAACCCCTTCCTCCGTCTCTTCAGTTCAGTTCCCACCCCTCAGCAATTCTAGTTTAAACTCTCCCCAGTAGCCTTAGCAAACCTCCCTGCCAGGATATTTGTCCCCTTCAGATTCAAGTGCAACCTGTCCTTTTTGTACAGGTTTTTTGTCCCAATGATCCAGAAATCTGAATTCCTGCCCCCTGCTTCAATCCCTCAGCCACGCATTCATCCTCCACTTCACTCTATCCCTATACTCACTGTCATATGGCACAGGCTGTAATCCCGAGATTACTATCTTTGAGGTCCTGCTTTTCAACTTCCTCCCTAACTCCCTGTAGTATGTTTTCAGGACCTCCTCCCTTTTCCTACCTATGTTGTTGGTTTCAATATGTACCATGACCTCTGGCTGTTCTCCTTCCCACTTCAAGATATCATGAACGCAATCAGAAACATCCCGGACCCTGGCACCTGGGAGGCAAACTACCATCCGCGTTTCTTTTCTGCGTCCACAGAATCACCTGTCTGACCCCCTAACTATAGAGTCTCCTGTCACTGCTGCCATCCTCTTCCTTTCCCTACCCTCCTGAGCCACAGGGCCAGACTCTGTGCCAGAGGCACGGCCACTGTTGCTTCCCCCAGGTAAGTCATCCCCCCAACAGTACTCGAACAGGAGTATTTATTGTTAAGGGTGACAGCCACAGGGGGGGCTCTTTAGAATCTGCCTCGTGCCCTTCCGTCTCCTTACTGTTACCCACTTACCTGTCTCCCCAGGCCCTGGTGTGACTACCTGCCTTTCGCTCCTAACTATCACCTCCTCACTCTCCATGACCAGACTAAGGTCATCGAGCTGCATCTCCAGTTCCCTAACCCAGTCCCTAAGGAGCTGCATCTCGACCCACCTGGTGCAAATGCGGCCTGCCGGGAGGCTGGGACTCTCCAGGACTTCCCACATCAGACACCCAGTACAGAACACCAGCCTCTCAGACGTACTTCCCGTTTCTATTCTTCACAGATAGCCTACCTGGCCTCGACCCGCTATCATCGAAGCCCCTTTAAACCAAAGCCCTCCTACTCTGTTGCCCGCTCTATAAAGCTGTCTCCTTTTAAATTTCGTGCCAGTCTAAGTCGCTGATGTCTACCCACTTGCACAGTCATCCTTCGATCAAAATAATACTAAAATTATTATCTGAATGGTGGCCGATTAGGAAAAGGGGAGGCGCAATGAGACCTGGGTGTCATTATACACCAGTCATTGAAAGTGGGCATGCAGGTACAGCAGGTGGTGAAAAAGGCGAATGGTATGCTGGCATTTATAGTGAGAGGATTCGAGTACAGGAGCAGGGAGGTACTACTGCAGTTGTACAAGGCCTTGGTGAGACCACACCTGGAGTATTGTGTGCAGTTTTGGTCCCCTAATCTGAGGAAAGACATCCTTGCCATAGAGGGAGTACAAAGAAGGTTCACCAGATTGATTCCTGGGATGGCAGGACTTTCATATGATGAAAGACTGAATGAACTAGGCTTATACCCGTTGGAATTTAGAAGATTGAGGGGGGATCTGATTGAAGCGTATAGAATCCTAAAGGGATTGGATAGGCTAGATGCAGGAAGATTGTTCCCGATGCTGGGGAGGTCCAGAACGAGGGGTCACAGTTTGAGGATAAAGGGGAAGCCTTTTAGGACCAAGATGAGGAAAAACTTCTTCACACAGAGAGTGGTGAATCTGTGGAATTCTCTGCCACAGGAAACAGTTGAGGCCAGTTCATTGGCTATATTTAAGAGGGAGTTAGATATGGCCCTTGTGGCTAAAGGGATCAGGGGGTATGAAGGGAAGGCTGGTACGGGGTTCTGAGTTGGATGATCAGCCATGATCATACTGAATGGCAGTGCAGGCTCAAAGGGCCGAATGGCCTACTCCTGCACCTATTTTCTATGTTTCTATGTAAAATGAACCTTTGTATCTATCCTAATCTTTCAAACTTCTTCATTGGCCCTTGCATTCTGTTTGCCTACTTGAACTTTCTCTGTAAGCCAGCTGGTGGTGTGATGGTATCCCCACCGAACTTTGCAGTGAGTGGTCCTGGGTTCGAATCCGGCCGGCTCCTTGCATGCTTTCCATCCGTGCTGGGGTGAGCGTCGAGCTAGCAACTCGGCCTCGTGAAAAAAAACAGACAAGAGAAAAGGCAAAGAAACAGCAAGGGTGCCACCTGATGCACCACAAGGTGTGGAGAGGAACAATAACTTTCTCCGTTACCCTAACACTATATTTTGCTTTTGTTATCGTTTATTCCTTTTGAGTTACCTCAATGTACTTAGGAAAGAAATGATCTATCTGAACGCTCTGTAAACAAAGCTTTTTCTGATTGCGTGTCAGTATAAGCTACAATAATAAACTAACTTCTAAATCTCTCTCCACCTCCTTCGCTCCAGGGAATGGAGTCTGGCTGTAAAGAAAGTTGCAACCTTTCCATTCTGTTCATTTTATTTTGGGTAACCATGCTTCACACTATGTGCCACTTCCAAAGACTGGCAATGCCGAGGTGCAGCTCTGCCGGGGCTCTGATCTGAAGATCAGCTGCTCTCGCACAGTTGAACTTTGAAGTTTATCTAAGGTGAAGGCCTGCCCCCACTCAAGGTTCAGTGGTGCTCCTGTCAAAGGCGGGGAAAGTCAGACCCTGCTGGAGAGCTGCAGGCTTAGAGCACTTCGGCCCATCTAGTCTCTGCTGGGACTTATTCTGCCTAGTCCCATTGGCCTGCACCTGAACCGTAACCCTCCATACCCCTGCCATTCATGTCCTTATCCAAGCATTGCACGACCCATTGTTTCACTTTCAACGACTCTACAACTCATGTTGTCTATTATTTATTTATTTGTGCATTTATTGTATTTCGACCATAAGACCATATGGCATAGGAGCAGAATTAGGCCACTCGGGCTATCGAGTCTGCTCTGCCATTTCATCATGCCTGATCCATCTCCCACTCACCCCCAATCTCCTGCCTTCTCCCCATAACCTTTCACGCCCTGACTGATCAAGAGCTTGGCCTTAAATACACCCAATGACCTGGCCTCCACAGCCTCCTGTGGCAGCAAATTCCACAGATTCATCTCCCTCTGGCTAAAGAAATCGCTCATCTCCATTTTAAAAGGAAGTCCCTCTATTCTGAAGCTATGTCCTCTGGTCTTGGACTCATTCACCCTGCTCAAGAGACCGTAAGACCATAAGATATAGGAGCCGAATTATGGCTGATCCCATTTTCCTCTCATCTCTCTCTGACTGAAGAAATTCCTCTTCATCTCCATTCTAAAGTGACGCCCCTCTATTCTGAGACTGTGTCCTCTAGTCCTGGACTCATTCACCATTGGAAATGTGTACAGCTTGTCTTCTTTAGCACATGGATTTTTTAGCAGTGTTTGTCTGTGTATAGTTTTACATTAATTATGTTGTATTTCTTTGTTCTACTATGAATGCCTGCAAGAAAATGAATCCCAGGGCAGTATATACATACTCTGGTAATAAATTTACTTTGAATTTTGAACAAAGACTGGGTATATGATCTGAAGAATGTCTCAGGGTCAAAGATAATGTAAATATTATATTTTCAGTTGATGTAGAAAAGGCTGTTTGGCCCATGGAATCTATGCCAGCTCACAGAACAATCCCAATTTCCTACTAACTTTTTCCTGTAACTCACAGAGTGGGGAAATAGGCCCCTTAACCTAACTTGTCCATGCCTTCTCGAGCTAGTCCCATTTGCCTCATATCTTTCAAAACTTTCCTACCTATGTATGGGACTGTCTTTTAAACATTGTTATTCCACCCACCTCCACAGCTTCCTGTGGCAGCTCATCCCATATACCCTCCATTCTCTACGTGAAAAAGTTAGGTCTCCTTTCAACTTTTCCTCTCTCACCTTAAATCCATGACCTCTAGTTTAGGTACTCCTACCTGAGACCATCCACCTTACCTACACCTCTTATGATTTTATAAACCTTTATAAAGTCACTCCTCAGCCTTTTGTGCTAGGGAAAATGTCACAGCCTATCCAGACTCTCCTTATAAATCAGGCTCTCCATTCCCATCAGAATCCTTCAGAATCTTTTCCAGATCTTTTGCAACATGACGACACCCTTCCTTTAGCCTGGTGACCAGAACCGCACGTGCTTTCAGTATGGCCTAACCAGTGACTTGTACAGTTGCAAAATGGCATCCCCAACTCTTGTACTCAACGCCCTGGCCGATGACGGCGAGGCATGCCAAATGCCTTCAGAAGCAGATTTAATATCACTGATAACTAGAACGATCCAGAAGTCTTAGTAACATATATATAGTTGGAGTGCCTAAGACTTTTGCACAGTACATGCACACACACATCCACGCACCATACTGTGCAAAAGAATACATGTATATATACTCATCCTAATTCAGAGTTTTTATTGTTATGTATGGCATTTTACTGCTGCCGCAAAATCAGCAAATGCCTGTGACATTAAAGCTGATTCCGATTCGGGAAGGAGGAAAGGGTCTTGTTTTGTTGCTGTTGTCCTGCTGAACATGGTGGACATTCTATGTTGGCGACAAAATGTGAGGCAACACCTGTGGGCTGCCCCAGCTGTACATTGTTAGGGCAAAGATGCATTTCACTGATATGTGATAAACAAAATAAATCTGAATTCCACTTTATTCTCTCCAATCACTCACGGTAAGGGCATTTTACAATGGCCAATACAACTTGATGGTCAGTATAGACTGGATGGGCTGAAGGGCCTGTTTCCTTGCCACATGGCTCCCTGCAACTTATCTGCTGTCTATTTCCCACTGAAGGCAGTAGGCCACAAGCTAGCTGACTGGTTAACATCGCTGATGAAAGCTCCCTGTTTGGAAGAAATTAAGCCACTTAAAAATGTATGTGAAATTGATTTAAAAATTTTTGACTTTCAGGATGAATCATCTATGACATTTCTATCCGTGCTCTTTCTCTTTCCCTCATGCACAGCAGCGACTGGAAATCTTGAGCTGAAGATTGCTTTACCTTAAACCACCCACCCTGTGTGCCGGCCCCCAGATCAGCTGTCGAGAGCGAATGGAATGCAGCAAGAAGGGGAGTTTAGCCTGGGCAGAAACATAAGCTTAACCACTCCCACACACAGGCTATGAAAGAAAAGGGAAATAACAAAAGAACACTGATAGCTTCTCACTTTTTGAAGAAAGTAACCAACATCACTCTGGGGCAAAGCACACAGAACCCTGAAGAAACTCAGCAGGTCAGGCAGCATCAATGGAAAAGAATAAACAGTTGATGTTTTGGGCCGAGACCCTTCTTCAGGACTGGAAAGGAAGGGTGAAGATGCCGGAATGAAAAGGTGGGGGGAGAGGAAAGAGGCTAGCTGGAGGTGTTAGGTGAAGCCAGGTGGATAGGAAAAGTCAAAGGTTGGAGAAGAAAGAATCTGATAGGAGGGAGAGTGGACAATAGAAGAAAGGGAAGGAGGAGGGGACCCGGGGGAAGTGATAGGCTGGTGAGAAGAAGTAAAAGATCAGAGTTGGAAATAGCAAAAGTGGGGGGAGGGGGGATGGGATTTTGTTCACTGGAAGGAAAAGCAATCAGATTGGAGGGTACCCAGACGAACTGTAAGGTGTTGCTCCTCCACTCTGAGCATCATTCTGAGCAGGGTTACGCAGAGTTATCCTGGATATGATCTATACCTGGAATGGGGGAATTGAGGATACAGCTGTTTCCAATGTGGTGTGGTCACTTTGGTATTGGTCTAAATTTTTACTACGATTATTAAACACAAAATAATTGGTTGCATAATTACCCACCCCCTTCAAGTCAGTATTTAGCACATGCACCTTTTACAGCCTTGAGTCTGTGTGGATAGGTCTCTATCAGCTTTGCACATCTGGACATTGCTATCTTTCTCCTTTCTTCTGTACAAAACTGCTTGTGCTCTGTCAGATTGCATGGAGATCGTGAGTGAACAGCCCTTTTCAAGTCCAACCACAAATTCTCAATTGGATTGAGGTCTGGACTCTGACTTGGCCACTCCAGGAGATTACCTTTGCTGTTTTTAAGCCATTCCTGTGTAGCTTTGGCTTTATGCTTGGGGTCATTGTCTTGCTGGAAAACAAATCTTCTGCCAAGTTGCAGTTCTCTTGCAGACAGCATCAGGTTTTCCCCTAGGATTTCCCTGTACTTTGCTGCATTCATTTTACACTCCACCTTCACAAGCCTTCCAGAGCCTGCTGCAGTGAAGCATCCCCACAGCATGATGCAGCCACCACCATTCTTTATGGTAGGGATGGTGTGTTTTTGAAGAAGTGCGGTGTTCGGCTTACACCAAACATAGTTTTTAGTCCGATGGACAAAAAGCTCAATTTTGGTTTCATCAGACCATAGAACCTTCTTCCAGCTGACTTCAGAGTCTCCCATATGCCTTCTGGCAAACTCTAGCTGAAATTTCATGTGAGTTTTTTTTCAACAGTGGCTTTCTCTTTGCCACTCTCCCATAAAGCTGCGACTGGTGAAACACCCGAACAACAGTTGTATGTGTAGTCTCTCCCATCTCACCTGCACTACTGAGCAGGTGAGAAGGGCTCTGGGGAAACTCAGACAAGGCAAAGCATTGGGACCAGATGGGGTGAAATCCAAGGTCCTGAAGGAGTATGCTGAGCAACTGTGTGGAGTTCTCCAGCGCATTTTCAATCTGAGTCTCAGCCTAGAAAGGGCCCTGACTGTGTTGAAAACACTATGTGTGCTCCCAGCACCCAAGAAGGGCCAACTGAAAGTCTTGAATGACTACCGTCCAGTGGCCTTAACCTCACACATCACGAAGACCCTAGAGAGTCTGGTCTCACCTCACCTCCAAACCCTGGTCAGATCAGCTCTCGATCCCCTGCAGTTTACCTACATTGGAGTCGATGATGCTGTCATTTACCTGCTGAACAGAGCCTACTCCCATTTGGATAAGCAGGGCAGCACTGTGAGGATCATGTTTTTTGATTTCTCAAGTGCCTTCAATACCATACAGCCCTCATTGCTGGGGGAAAAGCTCCATTCAATGCAGGCTGGCACTTCCATTGTATCCTGGATAATGGACTACTCGACTGGCAGACCACAGTATGTGCAGCTTCAGAGCTGTGAGTCAGACATAGCTATAAGTAGCAATGGGGCCTCACAGGGGACTGTATTGGCTCCTTTCCTGTTTACCCTGTATACCTCGAACTTTAGATACAACACTGAGTCATGTCATCTGCAGAAATTCTCTGATGACTGAGCAATAGTTGGGTATATAAAGGGAGGATGGGAGGATGAATACAGAGCTCTCATGGAGGACTTTGTCAAATTGTGCCAACTGAATTATCTGCAGCTCTGCACTAGTAAGACAAAGGAGATGGTGATGGACTTTAGGAAGGCTAAGCCTGCACTGCTCCCTGTTACTATTAATGGTGAGGACGTGGATGTGGAGAGGACCTACAAGTACCTGGGGGTGCACCTGAATGACAGGCTTGAGTGGAGCCCCTTCCTGAGGAGACTGAGGTCCTTTAGAGCATGCAGGCCTTTCTTTCACATGATCTATCAGTCTGGTTTTGCCAGTACGATCTTCTATGTGGTGGTGTGCTGGGGCAATGGCATCAACACGGGTGATGCCAACAGGCTCAGTAAACTGATGTGAAAGGCTGGCTCTGTTATAGGAGTCAAACTGGACACACTGGAGTCTGTGGTAGAACAAAGGACCCTATGGAAATTTCTGGCAATTCTGGACAATGTTTCTCACCCTCTGCATGCCGCCTTGATGGAACAGAGGAGCACTTTTAGTAATAGACTAAGACAACTGCAATGCTCCAAAGAGCACTATATGAGATCATTCTTACCCTCGGCAATTAGGCTTTATAATGAGTCAACCTATAGCTGGGGAAGTGATGACCCCTCTCCTGTTAGACTGTTTGAGGTAACTTTTTTATTCTTTCTTACTTGTCTTCTAATATTTATAGATTTGTATATCTGTACACTTGTAAAGCTACTGTGACACTATAATTTCCTTTGGGATCAATTAAGTGTTTATCTATCTATCTGAAGCTTGTAACTCCTCCAGAGTTGTCAAAGTTCTCTTGGAGGCCTCCCTCACTCGTCCCCTTCTTGCACGATCATTCAGTTTTTGAGGACGGTCCGCTCTAGGCGGATTTACAGCTGTGCCATATTCTTTCCATTTCTTGATGATTGACTTAACTGTACTCCAAGGGATATTCAGTGACTTTTTCTTGTATCCATCTCCTGACTTGTGCTTATCAATAATCTCTTCGTGGAGTTGATTGGAGTGTTGATTTGTCTTCATGGTGTAGTTTTCATCAGGATACTGACTCACCAGCATTTGCACCTCCCAGATACAGGTGTATTTTTGCTACAATCTATTGAAACACCTTCACTATAAACAGGTGATCTCCATTTAACCAATTCTGTGTCTTCTGAAACCAATTGGCTACACCAGTGATGATTTGGTGTGTCATATTAAAGGAGATGAATACTTATGCAATCAATTATTTTGTGTTTTATATTTGTAATTAATTTCGATCACTTTGTAGAAATCTGTTTACACTTTGACACGAAAGAGTTTTTCTGTTGACCAGTGTCAAAAACAGCCAAATTAAATCCACTGTGTTTCAATGTTGTAAAACAACAAAACATGAAAACTTCCGGGGGGTGGGGGGTGGAGAATACTTTTTATGGGCACTGTGCGTCTCATTGATAAATTCTCTCGTTCTAGCCTTGCGAATTCAGGAGGGATTTCTAAATGGACATTGAACCCATGAAAACTACATCACTACTTTTTTATTTCCATTTTTGCACTATTTATTTAATTTAACTATTTTATATATACTTAACGTAATTCACAGTGTTTTCTGTATTATCACATATTGCATTGTACTGCTGCTGCAGAGTTAACAAATTTCACAGCATATGCCAGTGATAGTAAACCTAATTCTGATTCTGATTCCTACTCCTACATAATGTATGTTGCTAGCACTCTATAATCACTGCCACACATTCCATTGTGAGCATGGTTTGGAAATGTAGTTGCCACACAATAAGGTGATACCAGGGGCTTTTAGGCAAGGAATATTGTGCCTACAGTGACGATGATAAATAAATCTGGAATCCATTGCCAAGGATAGAATAGAAAACAAAACTATATAACCACATAACCTTATAACAATTACAGCATGGAAACAGGCCATCTTGGCCCTTCTAGTCCGTGCCGAACTCTTACTCTCACCTAGTCCCACCGACCTGCACTCAGCCCATAACCCTCCATTCCTTTCCTGCCCATATATCTATCCAATTTAACTTTAAACGACAACATCGAACCTGCCTCAACCACTTCTGCTGGAAGCTCATTCCACACAGCTACCACTCTCTGAATAGAGAAGTTCCCCCTCATGTTACCCCTAAACTTTTGCCCTTTAACTGTCAACTCATGTCCTCTTGTTTGAACTAAACTCCTAAATGTAGGAGAGAAGGGTTAGATTGATCTTAAGGTAGGTTAAGAGGTTGGCACAACACCTTGGGCTGAAGGGCCTGTAATGTTCTGTATTCTTAAACCAAATGGCAAGGATGGCATTGATCCTAGTCACTCTACCATTTGTGTAGAACGGCTAGCAGAGACATGCCTCACAGTACTAGTAACCCCGGTTCAATCCTGACCTTGGATGCTCTCTGTGTGGAGTTTGCATGCTCTGCCAGTGACTGCGTAGGCTTCCTCCGGGTGCTCCAGTTTCCTCCCATATCCTGAAATTACCAGTTACAGGTTGATGCACCATGTAAAATGCCCCTCATGTGAGTGAGTAGCAGAATCTGGATGAAGTGATGGAAATGTGGTTAGAACCAAATGGGATTTAGTGTGGGATTAATTTAGATGGGTAATAGACCATCAGTGTGGGCAGAAGCTCCAGTTTCCATAATGTATGACTATACTGTATAACTTTCTGAAGTTACACCTACTATTTTTGAAAATGGACCAAATTGTTCCTTTATTCACATGTACATTTAAAAGAAAAGAAAATTAATGTATCTTGCAGCTGTTTTAAAGCAGTTGTGTACATTTCCTGTTCAATGTCTGCCTGTTGAACAACTGGCCCAGGCACTTCCTCTTGCACCAATGTCACTTCCTGGGTATACATTATAAAGATGTCATCAATGCATAGTGCCATATGAGCAGGAGACATAGGCGGCCATTTGACCCATCAATTTTGCTCTGCCGTTTTATCATGGCTGATCCTCTCATTTTGCCTCTCAGCCCCAGTCTCCTGTCTTCTCACCATATCCCTTCATGCCCTGACCAATCAAGAATCTATCAACCTCTGCCTTAAATATAATGACTTGACCTCCACAGCTGCCAGTGACAATGAATTCCAGAGATTCACCATTTTCTGGCTAACGAAATTCCTCCTCATCTCCATTCTAAATGGACGTCCCTCTATTCTAAGGCTGTGTCCTCTAGTCTTAGACTCTCCCACCATTGGAAACATCCTCTCCACATTTCCACATCCACTCTATCAAGGCCTTTCACCATTCAATAGGTTTCAATTAGGTCACTCCTTATTCTTCTGAATTCCAGTGAATACATGCCCAAAGCTATCGAATGCTCTTCATATGACAAGCTGTTCAAACCTGGAATCATTTTCATGAACCTCCTATGAACCCTCTCCAGTTTCAGTACATCCTTTCTAAGAGAAGTGGCCCAAAACTGCTCACAATACTCCAAGTGAGGCTTCACCGGTGCTTTATACAGTAAAGTTTCAACATTACATCTTTGCTTTTATATTCTAGTCCTCTTGAAATGAATGCCAACTTCACATTTGCCTTCCTCACCACAGACTCAGCCTGCAAATCAACCTTTAGGGAATCCTGCATAAGTCCTTTGTGCCTCAGTTTTTTTGTATTTTCTCTCCATTTCTTCTACCAAAGTGCATGACCATACACTTCCTGACACTATATTCCATCTATCAATTCTTTGCCCATTTCCTAATCTAAGTCCTTCTGTAGCCTCTCTACCTCCTCAAAACTACCTCCCCCTCCTCCTATCTTTGTATCATCTGCAAACTTTGCAACAAAGCCATCAATTCCATCATCCAAATCATTAACGTATAATGTAGAAAGATTCGATCCCTGGGGAAAACCACTAGTCACCGGTAGCCAAGCAGAAAAGGCTGCCTTTATTCCCACTCTTTGCCTCCTGCCAATCAGCCACGGCTGTGTCCGTGCTGGAATCTTTCCTGTAATACCATAGGATCATAGTTATTAAGCAGCCTCATGTCTGGCACCTTGTCAAAGGCATTCTGAAAATCCAAGTACACAACATCAACCGATTCTCCTTTGTCTATCCTGCTTGTTATTTCTTCAAAGAGTTCCAACAGATTTGTCAAGTAAGATTTTCCCTTGAGAAAACCAAGCTGACTACGGCCTTTTTTTTTATCATGTGCCTCCAAGTATACCAAAACCACATCCTTAATAATAGACTCCAACATCTTCCCAATCACTGAGGTTGGACTAACTGGTGTATAGTTTCCTTTCATCAGTTTCTCTCTCTTTTTGAATAATGGAGTGACATTTGCAATTTTACAGTCTTCTGGAACCATTCCAGAATCTAGTGATTCTTGAATGATCATTACTAATGCCTCCACAATCTCTTTAGCCACCTCTTTCAGACTCTGGGATGTACACCATCAGGTCTGGGTAACTTACCTACCCTCAGATCTTTCAGTTTCCCCAGAACCTTCTGTCTAGTTATGGTAATTTCACATACTTTGTGACCCCTGAACTTCCACCATACTGCTAGTGTCTACCACAGTGCAGGCTGATGCAAGATACTTTTTCAATTCATCAGTCATTTCCTTGTCCCTCATTACTACCTCTCCAGCTGTGTTTTCCAGTGTTCCGATATCCTCTTTAATATTATTGGGTAGCTTAATTTCGTATTCCATCTTTCCTTCTTAATGACTTTTAGTTGCCTTCTGTTGGGATTAGAAAGCTTCCCAATCCTCTAATTTCCCACTAATTTTGATCTATTATACGCCCTCTGTTTGGCTTTTATGTTGGCTTTAACTTCTCTCATTAACTATGGTTGTGTCATCTTGCCTTTAGAATACTTCTTCCTTCTAGGGATGTATATATCCGGTGTCTTCTGAATTGCTTCCAGAAGTTCCAGCATTCCTGCTCTGCCATCATCCCTGCCAGTTTTCTTTTCGAATCAATGCTGGCCAACTCCTCTCTCATGCCCCTGTAATTACCTTTACTCCACTTCAATACTGATACATCTGATGTTATCTTCTGCTCAAAATTCGGGGTGAATCCAATCATATTATGATCATTTGCCCCTGAGGATTTTTTTTTACCTTAAGCTGCCCCATCAACTCTGGTTCATTGCACGACACGCAATCCAGAGTAGTTAATCCCCCTGTTGGGTTCAAACATGAGCTGCTCTAAAAATCCTACCTGTAGGCTCATTAATTATTAATAGAAATCAGTTCAAATTGTCACAACTAATGATATTTGTTGACATCTCAATAAAACAAGAAGGCTGAATGTAATAAGGCCATAAAATATAGAAGCAGAATTAGGCCATTGGGCCCATTGAGTCTGTCCCATCGTTTCATCATGGCTGATCCATTTCCCTCTTAGCTCCAATCTCCTGCCCTCTATGTTTCCCTTAGTGATGCCCTGACTAACCAAGTACAGTATCTTTCAACCTCTCCCTTAAATATACCCAATGACCTGGTCTCCAGAACTGCCTGAGGCAATGAATTCCACAGATTTACCACCCTCTGGCTAAAGGATCTCCTCCTGATCTCCATTCTAAAAGTATGCCCCTCTATTCTGAGGCTGTATCCTCAGGTCTTAGACTCCCCGACCATAGGAAACAGCTTCTCCACATCCACTCTATCAACATTTGTTAGGTTTCAGTGAGATTCATAGAAACGTAGAAAACATATAGCACAATACAGGCCATTCAGCCCACAAAGCTGTGCCAAACATGTCCCTACCTAGGCTTTACCTATAGCCCTCTATTCTTCTAAGCTCCATGTAGCCATCCAGGAGTATCTTAAAAGACCCTATCGTTTCTGCTTCCGCCACCGCTGCTGGCAGCCCATTCCACGCACTCACCACTCTCTGAGTAAAAAACTTACCCCTGACATCTCCTCTGTACCCACTTCCAAGCACCTTAAAACTATGCCCTCTCGTGCTAACCATCCACAAGGTCAATGCCTCTCATTATCTTGTACACCTCTATCAAGTCAGCTCTCATCTTCCGCCACCCCAAGGAGAAAAGGCCAAGTTCACTCAAACTTTTCTCATAAGGCATGCTCCCCAATCCAGGCAAGAGCCTTGCAAATCTCCTCTGCACTCTTTCTATGGTTTCCATGTCCTTCCTATAGTGAGGTGACCAGAACTGAGCACAGTACTCCAAGTGGGGTCTGACCAGGGTCCTATATAGCTGCAAAATTACCTCTCAGCTCTTAAACTCAATCCCACGATTGATGAAGGCCAATGCACCGTACACATTCTTAACCACAGAGTCAACCTGCATAGCAGCTTTGAGTGTCCTATGGGCTCAGACCCCAAGATCCCTCTGATCCTCCACACTGCCAAGAGTCTTACCATTAATACTATATTCTGCCATCATATTTGACCTACCAAAATGAACCACCTCACACTTACCTGGGTTGAACTCCATCTGCCACTTCTCAGCCCAGTTTTGCATCCTATCAATGTCCAGCTGTAACCTCTGACAACCCTCCACACTATCCAACCTTTGTGTCATCAGCAAGTTTACTGACCCATCCCTCCACTTACTCATCCAGGTCATTTATAAAAATTACAAAGAGAAGGGGTCCCGGAACAGATCCCTGAGGCACACCACGGGTCACCGACCTCCATGCAGATTATGACCCATCTACAACCACTCTTTGTCTTCTGTGGGCAAACCAGTTCTGGATCCACAAAGCAATGTCCCCTTGGATTCCATGCCTCCTTACTTTCTTAATAAGCCTTGCATGGAGTACATTATCAAATGCCTTGCAGAAATCCATATACACTACATCTATGGGTCTACCTTCATCAATGTGCTTAGTCACATCCTCAATAAATTCAATCAGGCCCGTAAGGCATGACCTGCATTTGACAAAGCCATACTGACTATTCCTAATCATATTATGCCTCTCAAAATGTTCATAAATCATGCCTCTCAGGATCTTCTCCATCAACTTACCAACCACTGAAGTAAGGCTCACTGGTCTATAATTTCCTGGGCTATCTCTACTCCCTTTCTTGAATAGGGGAACAACATCCGCAAACCTCCAATCCTCCGGAACCTCTCCCGTCCTCATTGATGATGCAAGATCATCGCCAGAGGCTCAGCAATCTCCTCCCTCGCTTCCCACAGTAGCCTGGGGTACATCTCGTCCGGTCCCCGTGACTTATCCAACTTGATTCTTTCCAAAAGCTCCAGCACATCCTCTTTCTTAATATCTACATGCTCAAGCTTTTCAGTCCACTGCAAGTCATCCCTGCAATCACCAAGATCTTTTTCCGTAGTGAATACTGAAGCAAAGTATTCATTAAGTACCTCTGCAATCTCCTCCGGTTCCATACACACTTTCCCACTGTCACACTTGATTGGTCCTATTCTCTCACATCTTATCCTCTTGCCCTTCATGTACTTATAGAATGCCTTGGGGTTTTCCTTAATCCTGCCCGCTAAGGCCTTCTCATGGCCCCTTCTGGCTCTCCTAATTTCATTCTTAAGCTCCTTCCTGCTAGCTTTATAATCTTCTAGATCTCTATCATTATCTAGTTTTTTGAATCTTTTCTACACTCTTCTTTTCTTCTTGACTGGATTTATAATTGACTTTGTACACCATTGTTCCTGTACCCTACCATCCTTCCCCTGTCTCATTGGAATGTATCTATGCCGAACCCCACGCAAATATCCCCCAAACATTTGCCACATTTCTTCCGTACATTTCCCTGAGAATATCTGTTCCCAATTTATACTTCCAAATTCCTGCCTGATGCCTTCAGATTTCCCCTAACTCCAATTTCCCCTTTTCTAACTTGTCTGTTCTTATCCCTCTCCATTGCTATGGTAGAGGAGATAGAATTATGTTCACTATCTCCAAAATGCTCTCCCACTGAGGGATCTGACACCTGACCAGGTTCATTTCACAATACCAGATCAAGTACAGCCTCTCCTCTTGTAGGCTTATCTACATATTGTGTCAAGAAACCTTCTTAAACACACCTAGCAAACTCCACCCCATCTAAACCCCTCACTCTAGGGAGATGCCAATCAATATTTGGGGAATTAAAATCTCCCACCACAACAACCCTGTTATTATTACTCCTTTCCAGAATCTGTCTCCCTATCTGCTCCTTGATGTCCCTGTTACTATTGGGTGGTCTATAAAAAACACCCAGTAAAGTTATTGACCCTTTCCTATTCCTAACTTCCACCCACAGAGACTCCGTAGACAACCCTCTACAACTTCCTCCTTTTCTGCAGCTGTGACACTACCTCTGATCAACAGTGCCACGCCCCCACCTCTTTTGCCTCCCTCCCTGTCCTTTCTGAAACATCTGAAGCCTGGCACTTGAAGGAGCAATTCCTGCCCCTGAGCCATCCAAGTCTCTGTAATGGCTGCAACATCATAACTCCAAGTACTGATCCACCCTCTAAGCTCATCTGCTTTATTCATAACACTCCTTGCATTAAAATAGACACATGGCAAACCATCGGTCTGAGTGCATCCCTTCTCTATCACCTGCCCATCATCCCTTTCGTACTGTCTCCAAGCTTTCTCTATTTGTGAGCCAACCTCCCTTCCCTCCGTCTCTTCAGTTCAGTTCCCACTCCCCAGCAATTCTAGTTTAAACTCCCTCCAACAGCCTTAGCAAACCTCCCTGCCAGGATATTGGTCCCCCTCGGATTCAAGTGCAACCGGTCCCTTTTGTACAGGTCACACCTGCCCCAAAAGAGGTCCCAATGATCCAGACATCTGAATCCCTGCCCCCTGCTCCAATCCCTCAGCCACGCATTTATCCTCCACCTCACTCGATTCCTATACTCACTGTCACATGGCACAGGCAGTAATCCCGAGATGACTACCGTTGAGGTCCTGCTTCTCAACTTCCATCCTAACTCCCTGTAGTCTGTTTTCAGGACCTCCTCCCTTTTCCTACCTATAATGCATAGAACTATTTTAATAAATGTATATCCCACAAGGAGAATACATGTGTCCACTCCTCCCTCCAGCCCCTGCACTCACATATGCTGCTGTGAAAAGTAGGTCAACAGTCAATAGCTCCTGTGCAGTAATTAAGACCTTGTGAAGTCCTTGGACTGATATCTCACCCTGTTTGCTGACAGCTGACAGCTGACGATCCTTTGACGCCTTGTGTGGTTTACAATCAGTTCATGGAAAGTTGTCTGGGCATAAATTCAGGTTCTATGGTTTGCCTCTGACATTTGCGTCAAACCATTTTATTTATAGAGCGAGAAAATGAAACTCACTGATGTTGAACTTTGTACCTGGACAGAGAAAAAATGTCTGAGATCTGGATCACTTTGCAGTGAGACAGCGGTTGTTTCTTCAAATAAATTGCTCTGATAAGAAGTCTTTCTCTGCACAGTGACCCATATAGAATAAAATGACAAATGGCTTCACACGCAGAAGTTTCTTTTTCAATCTTTTGTTTGACGATGTGTTTTGTGACTTGCTGAGGAAAGGCTTTTTCTCATTTGATCATGTATACAAGTATTTTTCTACCCAGTCAATTGACAAAGCCACCTTCACTTGCCCAAGTCCTCACTTCCCAGACCTCTCCCCATCCCTCATTTACAATGGTGCTTAGAAGATTCAGATTAATTTATTTAATCACATGTAAATCTTCTCCAAAGATTGTCACCTTGTGGTGATGCAGAAGCTTGTGTGTTAGTGAGATGCTGAGAGCAATGCTATCTAAAGCTTGGCTTTAGGTCACCTACAGTGGAAAGTTTCCAGACACAGAAAGTTGACTTCCTGTTCATCAGCCTCCTCCACTCTGTTAAACAAAGTCATGCAAAAGCATTCTCCACCATGGGGAAAATAGTCCCTTGGGAGAACATCATACTGGACTCAAGTGATCGCACTTCTTACTCACCCATATAGTGAAATGTGTCATTTGAATTAACAATCAACACAACCTAATTATGTCCTGAGGCAGCCCACACATTCCGCTGCCACATTGCATGTCCACAACGCTCAGGAGAATAACACAGAACACAACAGGCAACAAAGCAACAACAGCAAAACAAGCTCTTTTTCTCACCCCCACCCACACACGGACAGTCCTCCAAGCTCAGCACAGGCCTATAAGCCTCCAGTCTCCGGTCATCACGCTTCGGCTTTTCAACTGATGACTGACCTTTGGGAAATCCACTAGTTTTGGTCTCCCAGCCCAATGTCTCATAATGTGGTTAGCAGTGAAGTTGGGCTACTCAGGGCAGGGGTCATGCGATGACCTCCTCAGGACCAGACCCAGAGGTGAGAGGTCACTTGGGAGATACTTATCAGTCTTCTTCACCCCTTGTGCAGATTCAGAGAACTCTGAGAGCATTAGCATTAATTGCGGCACCAAATAAAATAAATATTGTGCTGGGGTTGGGTTTCCATGACGGCAGTCATTGTTTATTAGTTGGGATGTGAAGATTTATTATAATAAACAGGAACTTCAGTCATCATGGAGAGATTAGGGAAACCGGGGTTGTTCTCCCTGGAGCAGAGAAGGTAGAGGAGGGATCTCACAGAGACATCCACAATCGAATGTTCATCTTTTGAAAGGGGTAGAAACAGGAACCACCTCCACTTACAGGCTTCCAGTCGCTAAAGCAGTCCTCCGCCATTGCTGTTGCCTCCTATTGCCAAGCAGGTTTTGGAGTTAATTTGTCTTGGATCCCATTGGCTCTTGCCTCTAGCACTCTTCAGCATCAGCTCCATGTGGATCCCAATACTCTCGTCTTTCCAGAACTGATCTCCTTGATATTTGAGATCCTCCAGTTTGCTAACTACTGCACCCTGTCAAGTAGAGGATTCCAGACGTTCACCGTACTTCGCAGCTCTATGAAGGACCTTGGCCTTCACAGTGATAAAGGACTGGTAAGAGAACAAGAGGAAGGGAACACACAGAAAATGCAGGAGAAACTCAGCAGGTCAGGCAGCATCTTTGGGGTGAGATTCTTCTTCAGGACTGAGAAGAAAAGGGGAAGATTCCAGAAGGGAGGGAGTGGAAAGAGGCTAGCTGGAAGGTGACAGGTGAAGCCAGGTGGGTGGGAAAGGTCAAGTGTTGGAGAAGAAGAGTGGATCATTGGAGGAAGGGGAGGAGGAGGGGTACCAGGGGGAAGAAATAAGCAGGTGAGAAAAAGTATAAGGTCAGAAAGGGGAAAAGAGCAAGGGACGGGGGGTTTCTGTTTACCAGAAGGAGAAATCAATATTCATGCCATAAAGTTGGAGGGTACCCAAACGGGACATAAGATGTTGCTCCTCCACCCTGAGGGTGGCCTCATCTTGGCGAAGGGAATTTTTTCTGCTCACAGCAAGTTAATCTGGAATCTAGTCAGTGGAAACAGATACCAACAGGAACTTGCAAATAAAGTTGTTTAGATACTCAAAGATGACAACTTTACATCTTTATGGACAAAGAGCAAGGCAACTAAGTGAATGCCTCTTTTAGTGTACCTTCATGGCATACTGGAGCAAATAGCCTCCCCCTGTGTTATATTGTTCAACAATCCTCCCGTGAGGCAACAGGACGATCTTTGTTGTTAGGCTGTCATGAGCCCTGCAGGTCTCTGCAGTGAGCCGTAGAGCACTGGGCTGCTAAGTTGTTTCTTCTTCTTCTTCTTCTTCTCCTCCTCCTTCTTTCCGGCTGTTTAGACGCATCTAGGCATATTACAGTCCTCCGCAGGATGTATAATTAATTATAGAACTTCAAGGAACTCAAATTCTCGAATAAAAAATACTCTCACATATAAACTGAATGATAGACTCTTCAATCAGATGCTGATTCTCTTGATGGCCAAACAAAGATTGAATAGAAAACCAAAATAAATTTAAGCCAGATATCCTCTTGAACAACATGCTTCTTTCAATTTGTATCGATTACAGCTCAGCAAAACATGCTGCACTGTCTGGCTTCTAAGTTTCTCGAGCACTTGTATTTACAAATTGTTGTCTTAATGAGAGTCATTAAGCCCTTGTGTTTTTGTATAATCTTGTCAAGTTAATTGTGACTGGTATGGGTTTCACACAATCTGTGATTATTTAAAGTGGACTCTCATTTAGCACTGTAGCTGAGTCCTTGTATGTTTATGGAGAATGATTTGTCTCACCATGTTGCCAATGCTCTGTTGGTATTCCTATGTATAACCTCTTGTTTCCTTCTCGGCACAGGAGTCTGCTGTAGCTCCGCTCCTGGGTCAAGTCGTTGCCAGTGCTCACCGTGACAGAGTCCACCCACTCCTCCTCACCTGGGTCCAGTCATACTTGTGTACACCGTGACATAGGCATAGGTAAAAGCATGGTGACATAGAGTCATACAGCACAGAAACAGGCCCTTCAGCTCAACTGGGCCCATGCCCACCAAGATTCCCATCTAAGCCAGTCCAATTTGCCTTTGACCCACTTCCCTCCAAACCTTTCCCATCCATGTACTTGTTCAAGTACCATTTAAACAGTGTAAATGTACCTGCCTCAGCCACTCCTTCTGGCAACTCGTTTCTTGTACTGAGCAATCACTGGATGAAAAACTTTGCCCTATTAAAGCTCATCCTTTTAGATTAGATTACGAGGACACGTTGTCCTCTTTTATTGTCATTTAGTAATGCATGCATTAAGAAATGATACAATGTTCCTCCAGAATGATATCACAGAAACACAAGACAACCCAAGACTGAAAAACTGACAAAAACCACATAATTATAACATATAGTACAACAGTGCAAAGCAATACTGTAATTTGATAGAAGAACAGACCATGGGCACGGTAAAAAAAATCTCAAAGTCTCTCGAAAGTCACATCATCTCACACAGGTGGCAGAAGGAAGAAGAACTCTCTCCCTGCCATGAGTTTCCAGCGCTGCAAACTTGCCGATGCAGCACCCTGGAAGCACCCGACCACAGTCCGACTCTTGAGTCTGTCCGAAAACTTCGAGCCTCCAACTCTGACACCGAGCACCAAGCACCATCTCTGCCGAGCGCTTCGACCCTGGCCCCGGCTACAGGCAATAGGCAAAGCCGAGGATTTGGGGCCTTCCCCTCCGGAGATTCTCGATCGCACAGTAGCAGCAGCAGCAAAGTGGGCATTTCAGAAGTTTCTCCAGGTGTTCCTCCGTGCTTTTCACGGCTGTCTCCATCAAATCAGGATTGAGCACGGCATCCTACTTCACAAATACGTTATCAATTCGGAGCTGCCGCGCGCGCTGCGTCGTGCCGCCATCTTCTCCTCCCCTTTTCACCTTAAACCCACGACCTCAAGTTGATGATTCCCCAACTCTGGGAAAAGGACCAAGCGCTTCACCTTATAGAACATAGAATAGTACAGCACATTACATTACAGGCCCTTCAGCCCACAATGTTGTGCCAACCCTCAAACCCTGCCTCCCATATAACCCCCCACCTTAAATTCCTCCATATACCTGTCTAGTAGTCTCTTAAACTTCACGAGTGTACCTGCCTCCACCACTGACTCAGGCAGTGCATTCCACGCACCAACCACTCTCTGAGTAAAAAACCTTCCTCTAATATCCCCCTTGAACTTCCCACCCCTTACCTTAAATCCATGTCCTCTTGTATTGAGCAGTGATGCCCTGGGGAAGAGGTGCTGGCTGTCCACTCTATCTATTCCTCTCATTATCTTGCACACCTCTATCATGTCTCCTCTCATCCTCCTTCTCTCCAAAGAGTAAAGCCCTAGCTCCCTTAATCTCTGATCATAATGCATACTCTCTAAACCAGGCAGCATCCTGGTAAATCTCCTCTGTACCCTTTCCAATGCTTCCACATCCTTCCTATAGTTAGACAACCAGAACTGGACACAGTACTCCAAGTGTGGCCTAACCAGAGTTTTATAGAGCTGCATCATTACATCGTAACTCTTAAACTCTATCCCTCGACTTATGAAAGCTAACACCCCATAAGCTTTCTTAACTACCCTATCTACCTGTGAGGCAACTTTCAGGGATCTGTGGACATGTACCCTCAGATCCCTCTGCTCCTCCACACTACCAAGTATCCTGTCATTTACTTTGTACCCTGCCTTGGAGTTTGTCCTTGCAAAGTGTACCACCTCACACTTCTCCGGGTTGAATTCCATCTGCCACTTCTCAGCCCACTTCTGCATCCTATCAATGTCTCTCTGCAATCTTCGACAATCCTCTACACTATCTACAACACCACCAACCTTTGTATCATCTGCAAACTTGCCAACCCACCATTCTACTCCCACATCCATGTCGTTAATAAAAATCACGAAAAGTAGAGGTCCCAGAACAGATCCTTGTGGGACACCACTAGTCACAATCCTCCAATCTGAATGTACTCCCTCCACCACCACCCTCTGCCTTCTGCAGGCAAGCCAATTCTGAATCCACCTGGCCAAACTTCCCTGGATCCCATGCCTTCTGACTTTCTGAATAAGCCTACCATGTGGAACCTTGTCAAATGCCTTACCAAAATCCATATAGACCACATCCACTGCACTATCCTCATCTATATGCCTGGTCACCTCCTCAAAGAACTCTGTCAAAGCCCTTCATCAGTTTGTACACCTGTATAAGATCAACCATCATTCTCCTGTAGTCCAGTCAATAAAGTCCTAGCCTGCTCAACCTCTCTCCATAACCCAGTCCCTTGGGTCACGGTAACATCCTTGCACATAACCTCTTGCACTCTTTCCTGCTTAATGGCGTAACTATAAATAAAGTCACCAGAGAGACACAAAAACTAGTGGAGATAGTAGCCTTTATTCTAGCAAAACGAGTGTACAGGCATCATATTCGAGATGTTTTTGGAAGAAGAGGCCTGCTATCTGCTAAAGATCAAAGGTAACAGCAGGACAATTCTATGGTTACAATGTGTCTACAATTCTTTCTTTGAATTACATATAGTTTTCACATTTCCTTCTTCGCACCCACACTCCAGACACCCAAAATGAACATTAAGCCCCTCTGACTCTAGGCCGCATTCATACACAAGTCAAACATCTTCTCCACTACTATGTCTGCCTGTGAAACCACTTTCAGGCGACCATGTGCTTATAAGAGCATAAGACCTTAAGAAATAGGAGGACAAATCCAGCACAAATTTACAAGGACGTTGGCAGGATTTAAGGACCAGAGTTAGGGGTGCTTTTCTCCCTGATCAGGGTCACGTGAAGCCATGCGAGCAGGTGGTGGATGGTCATATAAGCAGCTTGTGCATATCACAAGTCCTGGTTATGCAACCACTGACGCCAGGCAGACAATCTCTGCAGGATATTGATAATGGCTGGGGTCACAGATCTTGCAAAGACACTGCCCAGAAGAAGGGCCAGTCATACAACACGGCACATAATGATGATGATGAAATGCAGGCAAACTTTTTCCACTGAGGTTGGGTGAGATTACAACTAGAGGTTCTAGAGACATGTGCTAATGGTAAAAGGTGAGATATTTAAGGAGAACCTGTGGGGTAACTTCTTCATTCAGAGAGTGGTGCAAATGTGGAATGAGCTGCCGGTGGAGGTGATGGGTGCAGGTTCAATTGCAACATTTAATTGCATGGCGGGGAGAGATATGGAGGGCTAAGGTCCTGGTGCGGAGGGAGTTGGCAGAGTAGCAGTTCAGCATGGACTAGATGGGCCGAAGGGTCTGGTTGTGTTCTGTAGTGCTCTATGACGTTATGACTCTAAGGCAAAAGAGTTAAACATGAGCTCGCTGAATGTCAGAGAATGATCAAGGGGGCTGAATGTTCTCCTTTTCTGTTTCTAGAAACATCTTTGCGCACACAAGCACTCCCCATGTCAAAGACACCAGCTAACCCTTCAGCTGTGATGTGCCGCCTACAAATTCAGAGAATTTCCAAGTGGCTTGTCTTGAACATCTTGTGTTTGTTTCATGTGGCAATAGCAAAGGCAAACCCCACCAGAGGAAACATGTCACCTTTCCTGTTGACTTCGCACAGTGCTGAGACTCTCTCAAGAGCGGCAGCAAAGACTGACGGAGATCAGGCTGATCAAGAAGCAGATGGGCCAGTAGCCACTGGTCACACTCCTTCAGCATTAAACCTGCAAGCTTGCGACTGATATCAGAGTTCCCTGGAAATGTAGGACAATAGAACCTCGCCCAGCGACTTGTAATCAAAACACAGAGAATGCAGTACCTAATCAGTAACTGCACTGGAAAATGGAAGTTAGTTAATACATTTTGTGGATTTTTAAGTGCCATAAGATCATAAAACCAGAATTAGGCCATTTGGCCCATTGAGTCTGCTCTGCCGTTACATCATGGCTGATTTTATTATCCCTCTGAACCCTATTTTCCTGCCTCCTCTCATAACCTTTGACACCCTTACCCATCAACCTCCCTTTCAAATACACTCAGTGTTGTTTGTGGCAATGAATTCCACAGACTTACCAGCCTCTGCTTAAGAAATTCTTCCTCATCCCTGTTCTAAAGGGTCAGCCTTGTATTCTGAGGCTGTGCGCTCTGGTCCTGGACCCCCCTCCACCGACCCTGCTGTAGGTTTAATCATTGCCAAACCAACTCAACACAAATTAAAATTGAAATGGGGCCACACATTTCAATTCTACTTCCCATTGCCATTCTGACATGTCAGTCCATGGCCTCCTCTACTGCTAGGATGAGACCACACTCAGGTTGGAGGATCAACACTTGGTATTCCATCTGGGTAGCCACCAACCTGATGGCATGAACATCCATTTCTCCAACTCTTGGTAATTGCCTCCCCCTCCTCTCCGTCACTATTCCCCATTCTTATTTCCATCTCAGACCTACCCATCACCTCCCTTTGGTGCTCTTCTCCGTTTCCTTTTTTCCATGGCCTTCTGTCCTCTCCTATCAGATTCCCCCTTCACCAGCCCTTTATTTCTTTCACCAACCGACTTCCCAGCTCTTTACTTCACCCCGTCCCCCTCTCCCAGTTTCACTTATTGCCTTGCACTTCTTCCTCCCTCCCCCCACCTTCTTATTCTGACTTCTTCCCCCTTCCTTTCCAGTCCTGATGAAATGTCGACTGTTTACTCTTTTCCGTAGAGGCTGCCTGTCCTGTTGAGCTCCTCTAGCACATTGTGTGTATTGCTCCAGATTTCCAGCATCTTGTGTCTGAAAATTAACTTTTGCAAATTTCATTGTTTAGTTTCTTTAATTACAATTAAACGTTATTAAAAGTATGCTCTTACCAGCTCAAATCCCTCTGATTATTCTACCACTTTCTTTACTTAGTTTTCTGTATATAAGTGGGGCAATAACATCAATATTGGAAATAGATTCATACAACACAGAAACAGGCCCTTCGGCCCATTCATCTATGCTGACCAAGTTGCCAACCTCAACTATTCCTATTTGGCCCACGTCTCTTTTAACTTTTTCTATCCACATGCTTCTCCAAATATCTTTTAAATATTATATCTGTACGCAACTCTACCACTTCCTTTAGCAACTTGTTCTTGTGTAGAGATCTCTTTTTATGGGTGACATAGATTTTAAATGAGAAAGAATTAATCACTTGCACTTTACACATATGTCACACAAAGCAGTTTCTGGAGGAACTCAACAGGTCAGGCAGCATCTATGGAGGGATGTTTCAGGCCAAGATCCTTCATCAGATTTGATGCATACTCATGATGAAGGTCTTGGCCTGAAATGTTGTCTATTTATTCCTCTCCATTAATGCTGACTGACTAGCTGAGTTCCTCCAGCACTTTGTAGCTCAAGGTTTGCATCAGCAGAATCCTTGAACCTTTAAACCTATTGACTACAGAAGATAGGATGTTACGTAGAAGTTGTACAAGACATTGATGAGGCCCTGTTTGGAGTACTGTGTGCAGTTTAGGTCACTCTACCTACAGGAAAGATGTAAATAAGGTTGAAAGAGTACAAAGAGAATTTACAAGCATGATGCCAGGACTGGAGGACCTGACTTATAAGGAAAGATTGAATAGGTTAGGACTTTATTTCTTGGAACGTAGAAGATTGAGAGGACATTTGATAGAGGCATACAAGATTATGAAGGATATAGATAGGGTAAATGCAGCAGGCTTTTTCCACTGAGGTTGAGTGGGACTACAACTAGAGGTCATGGATTAAGGGTGAAAGGTGAAAAGCTTCAGGGAAACACGAGGGGAAACTTCTTCACTCAGGGGGTTGTGAGAGTGTGGAATGAACTGCCAGCACAAGTGGTGCATGTGAGCTCGATTACAACATTTAAGAGAAGTTTGGAGAACTCCATGGAAGGGAGAGGTATGGAGGGTTCTGGTCCCGGTACAGGTTGATGGGAGTAGGCAGGTTAAATGGTTCAGCACAGACTAAGTGGGCTGAATGTCCTGTTTCTGTGCTGTACTTTTCTATGACTCTTTTCCTCTAGTTTTAGTCTCCCCTCCTCTGGAAAAAAGACTGTGACCATTGAGGTTAGCTACAACCCTCATGATTTCATAAACCTCTGTCAGATCACCTTTCCAACCATGCACCTCTCCAAATGTCTTTTAAATTCTCTATCACTTCATCTGGCAATTCGTTCCATATACCCTCTGAGTGAAAAGTTGCCCCTCAGATCCCCTTTATATCTTTATTTTCTCACTTCAAACCTATGCCCTCGAGTTTTAGACTCCCCTGCTCTGGAGGAGAAACATCTGACCATTCAATGGCTGAGCAGCGCGGACGAGATGATGACCCTTCCACCCCCATGTCCAGTGAGTTGTCAGCAGGTTCTGGAGTCCAAGTTCCATTAAGGTCTGATGACCCACTGGGTTTGCAAATCAGTGAGAATGGAGGCCGAGGCCTAGCAGGTCTCAGAGTCGATGCCGAGAATCAAGGCCCAAGTGTCGAATCGGAAGTCTGGTAGTCGAGGCTCAATGGCTGGAGCCCTGAATCTGTGAATCACTGAAAATCCGTTGGGGAACTTGAAGCCCAATGTCTGCGAGTCTGAGTCCGAGTCCAAGTCCAAGCCTAATGTCTGCAAGTCCGAGTCCAAGTCCGAGCCCAATGTCTACGAATCCGAGTCTGAGATTGAATCTGAGTCCGAGTCTGAGCCCAATGTCTGTGAGTCTGAGTCCAAGCCCAACATCTATGAATCCGAGCCCAATATCTGTGAGCCCGAGTCCGAGTCCAAGTCCGAACCCAGTGCCTAAGAGTCCGAGTCCAAGACTGAGTCCGAGTCCCAGTCCAAGTCCGTGCCCAATGTTTGTGAGCCCGAGTCCGAGTCCAAGTCCGAACCCAGTGCCTAAGAGTCCGAGTCCGAGTCCGAGTCCCAGTCCAAGTCCGTGCCCAATGTCTGTGAGTCTGAGTCCGAGCCCAATGCCTAAGAGTCCGAGTCCGAGTCCCAGTCCAAGTCCGAGCACAATGTCTACGAATCCGAGTCCGAGCCCAATATCTGTGAGCCCAAGTCCAAGTCCAAGTCCGAGCCCAATGCTTAAGAGTCCGAGTCCAAGACTGAGTCCAAGCCCCAGTCCAAGTCCGAGCCCAATGTCTACGAATCCGAGTCCGAGCCCAATATCTGTGAGCCCGAGTCCAAGTCCGAGTCTGAACCCAATGCCTAAGAGTCTGAGTCCAAGCCCAATGTCTACGAATCCAAGTCCAAGCCCAATATCTGTGAGCCCGAGTCCAAGTCCAAGTCCGAGCCCAATGCCTAAGAGTTCGAGTCCAAGACTGAGTCTGAGTCCCAGTCCAAGTCCGTGCCCAATGTCTGTGAGCACAAGCCCAATGTCTGTGAGTCTGAGTCCAAGCCCAATATCTACGAATCCAAGTCTGAGACTGAATCTGAGTCTGAGTCCAAGCCCAACGTCTACGAGTCCAAGTTCGAGACTGAATCCGAGTCCGTCCAAGTCCGAGCCCAAGTCCAAAATGGAGTCCGAGTCCGAGTTTTCCCCAGGAGCTCCAATTTCTTCCCTCAGTCCAAAGATGTTCCGGGCAGGTAAATTGATCTTTATAAATTGTCCCATGATTAGGTTAGGGTTAATTGGGGTTGTAGTGTCACTGGGGAGATGTGGTTCGAATGACCGGGAGGGTCTAATCCGTGCTATATCGCTAAATAAAAAATTTAATAAAAACTTGAATCTTGATTTTATATACCTCTTTAATTCAACCTACAGCCTCAAGGAAATAAGACAATAAGATACTGGAGAAGAAGTAGGCCATTCAGCCCATCGAGTCTACTCCACCATTCAATCATGGGCTGATCCAATTCTTCCAGTCATCCCCACTCCCCTGCTTTCACCCCATACCCTTTGATGCCCTGGCTAATCAAGAACCTATCTATCTCTGCCTCAAATGCACCCAATGTCTTGGCCTCCACAGCCACTAATGGCAAAAAATTCCACAGGTTTACCACCCTCTGACTAAAGTGATTTCTCCGCATCTCTGTTCTAAATGGACGTCCTTCAATCCTGAAGTCGTGCCCTCTTGTCCTAGACTCCCCTACCATGGGAAATAACTTTGTCATATCTAATCTTTTCAGGCCTTTTAACATTTGAATGTTTCTATGAGATCTCCCCTCATTCTCCTGAACTCCAGGGAATACAGCCCAAGAGCTGCCAGATGTTCCTCATACAGTAACACTTTCATTCCTGGAATCATTCCCGTGAATCTTCTCTGAACCCTCTCCAATGTCAGCATACCCCTTCTAAAATAAGGAGCCTAAAACTGCACACAATACTTCAAGTGCGGTTCCAGGAGTGCCTTATAGAGCCTCAACATCACATCACTGCTTTTATATTCTATACCTCTAGAAATGAGTGCCAACATTGCATTCGCCTTCTTCACAACCGACTCAACCTGGAGGATAACCTTTCGGGTATCTTGCACAAGGACTCCCTAGTACCTTCTGGGCATTTGGAATTCTCTCCCCATCTAAATAATAGTCTGCCTGTTTATTTCTGCCACCAAAGTGCATGACCATACACTTTCCAACATTGTGTTTCATTTGCCACTTCTTTGCCCAATCTCCTTATCTAAGTCTTTCTGCAAGCTGTTTCTTCAACATTACTCGCTCCTTCACTTATCTTTGTATCATCGTCAATTTAGCCACAATTCCATTAACCCCATAGTCCAAATCATTGACATACATTGTAAAAAGCAGCGGTCCCAATACCGACCCCTGTGGAACTCCACTGGTAACTGGCAGCCAGCCAGAACAGTATCCCTTTATTCCCAATCTCTGTTTTCTGCCGATCAGCCAATGCTCCACCCATACTAGTAACTTCCCTGTAATTCCATGGGCTCTTATCTTGCAAAGCAGCCTCATGTACGGCACCTTGTCAATGGCCTTCTGAAAATCCAAGTCCACCACATCTACTGCAACTCCTTTGTCTACTCTGGTTGTAATTTCCTCAAAAAATTACAGTAGGTTCGTCAGGCAGGATTTTCCTTTCAGGAAACCATGCTGGCTTTGGCCTATCCTGTCATGTGCCTCCAGGTACTCTGTAATCTCATCCCCAACGATCGATTCCAACAACTTCTCAACCACTGATGTCAGGCTATAGTTTCCTTTCTGCTGTCTCCCACCCTTCTTAAATAGCAGAGTAAAATTTGCAATTTTCCAGTCATTCAGTACGATGCCCGAATCTATCGATTCTTGCAAGATCATCGTTAACGTCTCTGGAATCTCTCCAGTTACTTCCTTCAGAACCCGAGGGTGCATTCCATCAGGTCCAGGAGACTTATCCACCCTCAGACCATTAAGCTTCCTGAGCACCTTCTCAGTCGTAATTTTTACTGCACCTACTTCACTTCCCTGACACTCTTGAATGTCCAGTATACTGCAGATGTTTTCCACTGTGAAGACTGATGCAAAATACGCATTCAGTTCCTCTGCCATCTCTGTATCTCTTATTATAGTATCTCCAGTGTCATTTTCTATTGGTCCTACATCTGCCCTTGACTCTCTTTTACCCTCTAAATACTTAAAAAAGCTTTTAGTAAATAAAAGCCCCGGCCTATCCCTTTTTCCCTTATAACTCAAGCCTTCCAGTCCTGGGACTTTTCTGACCCATTACACTCTGTTAAGGAAATCTCTTAAACAGAAGAGATTCTGCAGATGCTGGAAATCCAGAGTAACCTGCACAAATTGTTGGAGAAAATCAGCAGGTCAGGTAGCATCTATGGAGAGGAGTAAAGAGACAATGTTTTGGCCTGAGACCCTTCATCAGGACTGGAAAGGAAGGGGGGAGATGCCAGAATAAGAAGGAGTAGGGAGGGGAATGAGCACAAACTAGAAGGTGATAGGCAAGGGGGACGATGGGTGGGTGAGAGAAGGAGGATGAAGCAAGAATCTGGGCTGTGATGAGTGAAGGGCTGGAGAGGAAGGAATCTGATAAGAGAGGAGAGTGGACCATGGGAGAAAGGGAAGAAGGAGGGGCACCAGGGGGAGGTGATGGGCAGGTAAGGAGAAGAAAAGAGGTGAGATGGGAGCCAGAATGGGGAATGGAAGAAGAGAGAAGAGAGAGGGGGAGAAAATACCATAAGTTACAGGTATCAATGTTCATGCTGTCAGGTTGGAGGCTATGACAAAATATGAGGTGTCACTCCTCCAACTATAGAGTGGCCTCATCGTTTCAGAAGAGGAGACTGTGGACAAACACGTCGGAATAGGAATTGGGATTGGATTTAAACCAGTTGGTCACCGGGAAATCTCTTTTCTGATTACTTAGCAATGTGGGTGGTTGTTTCCTCAGGTCAAATTCTGAAGAGGTTTTAACGTTTTTGTTTACATATGTAATCATGGAAATTTACAGTGTAGAAACCCATATAAAGTCTGTGGGTTTATTGAATGGTCAGCTGTGTTTACTGATGTTGAAAATAGTAAGCCTTTCAACAGGAGAGAGGATGTGGGCCTACCTATTTATACTGCTGGCCAACTGCCTATTTGCTGGATATTATGAATCCCACTGCCCATTCACTGACCTATATTTGTAAATGCTGAATTTTAACAAAAACAGGATCGTGGAATTTTACAACAGTGCCGGCTGTTCAGCCCAGTAAGTGCTCAAAAGACCAATTCATAGTTTACTGGAATGTTTTGAATCAGTGGACAGACCACATTCAGGGATGAACCACCTTCTCATTACTACCATCAGGGAGGAGGTACAGGAGACTGAAGTCCCACACTCATTGTTTCAGGAACAGCTTCTTCCCCTCCACCATCAGATTTCTGAATGGTCCATAAATGCATGAACAAGATCTCATTATTCCTGTTTTCACTGTTTATGGGCATTCTCTCTTCTCCCCTCTTCCACCAGGCAGAATTTAGCATGGCTACCTTCTTTACAAAGAAAGCACTTCCTTTGAAGTTTGTGCAAAGATTCGGCATGACACTTAAAACTTCGACAGGCTTCTGTGGATGTGTGGTGGAGAGTATGTTGACTGGCTGCATCACAGCCTAGTATGGAAACACCAGCCCCCTTAAATGGAAAATCCTACAATAAGTAGCGGAGATGGCCCAGTCCATCACAGGAAAAGCCCAGCCCACCGCTGAGCAGATCTAAAGGAGCACCAGTGCAGGGAAGTAGAATCCGTCCTCGGAGACCACTACCACCCGAGTCATGCTCTGTTCTCATTGCTGAAAGGTACAGGAACCTCAGGACTTACACCATCAGGTTCAGGAACAGTTATTACCTCTCAACCATCAAGCTCTTGAACCAAAGTGTTCACTCAACTTCACTTGCCCCCATCATTGAAATGTTCCCACAATCTATGGACTCACTTTCAAGAACTCTTCATCTCATGTTCTCAATATTTATTACTTATTTATTATTATTTTATCTGTTGTATTTGCACAGTTAGTTGTCTTTTGAATATTGGTTTTTTGTCCATCTTGTTGGGTGAAGCCTTTCATTGATTCTATTGTGTTTCTTGGACTTACTGAATATGCCCACAAGTAAACAAATCTTGGGGTTGTATGTGGTGACTTATATGTACTTTGATAATAAATTTACTTTATAAACATGAGAAAATCTGCAGATGCTGGAAATCCAAAGCGACACACACAAAATGCTGGAGAAACTCAGCAGGTCAGGCAGCATCCATGCAAAGAATAAACGGTCGATGTTTTAGTACTCTGAACTTTAAATAATAAATCAATACCAATACCAATGAGCTGTTCATCTCATTGCAACACCCTTAGAGGTCGTAATGGACACTTTGGGGTCTTCCAGGAGTGGTGGACTCCCCGGGGCATTGATTGTCTAATAGACGGTAGTAACCATATTTTAATCTGAGTATACTCACTGTCTTGTGAATACTGAATGTCTGTACCTTGTGTATTTGTGATGTAAATAAACTTCTATAGTTTTTGTTAAAAAAATACTTAGTACCCTCTCCAAACTCCCCCTGCTGGTGTACTGCAGGTAATGCAGTTAAGAGGCAACCCAATGCACTGCATCTACTGCTCCTAAGAGAGACACAAGAGAGTACAGATGCTGGAATCTGCAGCAACACACAAAGTGCTGAGGAACTCAGTCAGTCAGGCAACAGATCCTGACCCGGATCTGACAGGTATATGGAGGAATTTAAGGTGGAGAGTTATATGGGAGGCGGGGTTTGAGGGTTGGCACAACATTGTGGGCCAAAGGGCCTGTAATGTGTTATACTATTCTATGTTCTGTCTGGGCCATACCCTCCAAATATCCGGACCTGCCTCTCGGTTTTTTTGCACTACCTTACTTCCCCTTTTCTATTTTCTATTTATGATATATAATTTAAATTTTTAATATTTACTATTGATTTGTACTCCAGGGAGCGCAAAGCGCAGAATCAAATATCACTGTGATGATTGTACGCTCTAGTATCAATTGTTTGGCGACAATAAAGTATAAAGTATAACATCTATGGAGGGGCTTCATTTCACATGCCATCCATACAGATCGTTTCTTTACAACAGGTAAACTTTTTACAAAGGGAAATTTTTGGGGAAAAAAAACAGACTGCAGAATTAAGTGAAACAGACTTCAGAGAAAATGCAATGCAGACATACAACAAGGTGCAAGACCACAACAAAACAAATTGTGACGTCAAGAGATCATCCTATTGTGCTGGAGGACCATTTGGTAATCTTAACAACACACATATATAGCTGGGGTGCCTGAGACTTTTGCACAGTTCTGTATCTACTAAATGTTTACCAACATTAACAAAGACTTAAGACTCACAGATATTGCTGTATCACAGGCAAACAAAGAGAGGATGGAAATGGATGTCTTTCCACCATGTGCTTCAAATCAAATCAAAATTAACCCACACAGGAAATGATACAGAAAACAGCTTACAGAACTGTGCAAAAGTCTTAGGCGCCCCAGCTATATACTGTATACTGCATGCCTAAGACATTTGCAGAGTTCTGTAAATCACCAGGCTCGAGGGCAGCTTCTGTCAGACTCTTCAATAGATTTCCCATACAGTAAAGTATAAACTTTTCAGCTATTGATCTCCCAATCTACCTGTCACTGCACTGTGCTTTCTCGGTAACTCTAACCATACTCTGCAATCTGTTTTCTTTTAACTTCCTGAATGTAATTAAAAACACCAGAGATCCTGCAGATTCCACAAATCCAGAGCAACATGCTGGAGGAACTCAGCGGGTCAGGCAGCATCTCTGGAAAAGAGAAAACGGGTGGCTGTTTCAGGCCAAGACTCTTCTTCAGGACTGAGAAGGAAGGAGGAAAGACACCAGAACAAAAAGGTGGGGGGGATTTTAGGTTTTCACAAATAAAACGATGAAGGTATTTTATGTTTAAGAAAAACCGTGGCAACTCAATAACTGAACACAAAGTACTGTAAAGTTCTTTATGTAATTAACTAATCATGTCAGACAAGCCTCTTAAAGTGAATCCCAGCCTAATGTCGGTGGTTGTGAATTCTGTACACTTCCACCAATTACTTCACCCTTCAGGTTCACCTTCCAGCCAGGCGCCTTCCCGTTCCCCACCCTACCCACCTTCTTATTCTGTCTTTCCCCTTCTTCCTCAGCCCTGAAGAAAGGTCGGCCTGAAGTGTATACTGTTAATTCTGGATGCTGTCTGACATGCTGAGTTTCTCCAGCATTTTGCGTGTGTTTCAATGTAATTATGTTTGGCAAAGTGGCTCAGTAGCATTGAGGTTAGTGCAGCGCTTTACAGTGCCAGTCATCAGGGTTCGATTCTCTCTCTCTGCTCTACGTTGACAAATACAGTACCATGCAAAAGTATCTGGCACCCTCGCTATAGATCTGTGCCTAAGACTTCTGCACAGTACTGTTGATGCAATCATGAGTATCTACAGGGTATCTACTTTTCTAAAAAGTTAAGGAAGTTGTCACCGACTCTTGCATGGTACTGTAACAGCGAGATAGGAGCTATTCTTGACCCTTAGTTGTGTCTCCAAACTCAAAGCAGTGAGCAATATGGGAACGGGCCATGGATACACAGTACCGTATTTGTCAACGTGGAGCAGAGTGAATTTGTAAATCTGGCGGGAACAAAGGATGTTGGGAATGGCGAGGGTGGAGTGCCACGGGAGGGGTGTGGGACAGGTGGCAGAGAAGGAGCACTGGGGGCCAGGGGAGGGGGAGACGCGTTGACGCGGGTGGAGACACCCCCAGCCCTGAGACAACAGGCAAGGTCACTTGATTCCAAACAATTGGTTTATTGATCATTACAGAATGTCTCTCTGGTGCTTCCCACTCCCTCCCCTCCCCCTTCCCCTTTTCCCAACCATAATTCCCCTCTCCCTGCCCCCTTCCCATTCTCAGTCCACAATAGAGACCCTTAAGAGCTTTGACCAGTGTCCAACTGGCGTTCGTGATTGATTAGTAAGAGCAAGTTAAAGGAAGGCAGGGGCAAGCACGGCGGCCATCGTCTGGGTGGACATAGTGGTCTTAAGGCTACAGATCTTCAAGGCTTCAATGAAGAGAGGCTAGTCAAGTTTTTTTCCCTTCTCTTCTTTATATCTGCTCAGTGAGAAGTGCATCCAGCTGCAGCTTCTAAGAAATCACGTTAAGGAGTTGGAGCTGGAACTGGATGAATTCTGGATCATTTGGGAGGCTGAGGGGATGATAGAAAGGACATATAGAGAAGTAGTTACACTCAAGGTGCAGGACACGGGAAACTGGGTGACAGTCTGGAAGGGGAAAGGGGTTAAGGAGCCAGTGCAGAGTACCCCTGTGGACATCCCCCTCGACTGTTGCGGGGGTGGGTTTGGGGATGATCTAACAGGAAAGTCACAGTGGTCATGTCTCTGGCACTGAGTCTGCCTCTGTGACTCAGACAGAAGTGGGAAGGAGAGGCATGCTGTGGTGATTGGGGATTCGTTAGTGAGGGGAATAGACAGGAGGCTCTGTGGGCAAGAACAAGATTCCTGGATGGTGTGTTGCCTCCTGGGTACCAGGGTCCAGGATATCTTGAATCGAGTCCTCAACATTCTTAAGGGGGAGGGTGAACAACCAGAAGTCATGGCCCATGGAGGTACCAATGACATGGTTAGGACGAGTGATGAGGTTCTGCATAGGGAGTTCAGAGAGTTAGGTGCTAAGTTAAAGGGCAGGGCATCCAGAGTTGAAGTGTCAGGATTGCTACCCGTGCCATGAGCTAGTGAGGCTAGAGCAAGGATGATTATAGAAAGATAGATACTTCATTGATCCCAAAGGAAATTATAGTGTCACAGTGGCATTACAAGTGTACAAATATACAAATATTAGAAGAGAAGTAAGAAAGAATAAAAATTAACTTACCTCAAACAGTCTAACTGATAACAGGTCATGCCTTCCCCAGCTATAGTTTGACTCATTATAGACCCTAATGGCTGAGGGTAAGAATGACCTCATTTAGCGCTCTTTGAAGCAGCGCAGTTGTCTTGGTCTATTACTAAAAGTGCTCCTCTGTTCAGCCAAGGTGACATGCAGAGGATGAGAAGCGTTATCCAGAATTGCCAGAATTTTCCATAGGGTCCTTTGTTCTACCACAGCCTCCAGTGTGTCCAGTTTGACTCCTATAACAGAACCAGCCTTTCTAATCAGTTTATTGAACCTGTTGGCATCACCTGTGTTGATGCCATTGCCCCAGCACACCACCACATAGAAGATTTTACTGGCAACAACAGACTGGTAACATGTGAGGGAGAGGCCTGCATACTTCAAAGGACCTCAGTTTCCTGAGGAAGTAGATGAGACTCTGGCCCTTCTTGTACACAGCCTCTGTGTTGGTGCTCCACTCAAGTCTATCATCCATGTGCACCACCTAGGTACTTGTAGGTCCTCACCACATCCACGACCTCACCATTAATAGTAACAGGGAGCAGTGCAGGCTTAGCCTTCCTAAAGTCCATCACCATCTCCTTTGTCTTACTGATATTGAGCTGCAGATGATTCAACTGGCACCATTTGACAAAGTCCTCCACCAGGGACCAGTATTCATCACCTTGTCCTCCCTTTATCCACCCAACTATTGCTGAGTCATCAGAGAATTTCTACAGATGGCATGATTCAATGTTGTATACCAGGTAAACAGGAAGGGAGACAATACAGTCCCCTATGGTGCCCCAGTACAGATTATACAGTTCAATAAGTGGCTAAGGAGTTGATCAGGAGGGAAGGCATAAGATTTTTGGATCATTGGGATCTCTTCCAGGAAAGGTGGGACCTGTACAGAAGGAACAGTTTGCATCTGAACTGCAGGGGGACTAATATCCTAGTGGGAAGGTTTGTTAATGCTGCATGGTGGGGTTTAAACTAGAGTTGCAGGGGGATGGGAACCAGAGTGTCAGAACAGTTAGTGGAGAAGTTGTGGAGGCAGATATTGGTAAAACCTCAGACAAAGTTAGGAATCAAAAGGTTGAGCATGGTGTGACAAAATGGAAAAGGGTGAATACAGGAATGAAGGTGTTAGATCTGAATGTGTGCAGTATATAGAATGAGGTAGAAGAACTTGCAGCACAGTTGCAGGTTGGCAGGTATGATGTTGTAAGCATCACTGAAGCGTGGATGAAAGGTTATAGCTGGGAGTTTAATGTCCAAGGGTATACAGTCTATCAGAGGGATAGGCAGGAAGGCAGAGGGGGTGGTGTTGCTCTGTTGGTAAAAAATGAAATCAAATCATTAGAAAGAGGTGACATAGGGTCAGAAGGTGGTCAATCATTGTGCATAGAGCTAAGGAACTGCAAGGGTAAAAAGATCCTGATGGGGGTTGTATACAGACTCTCTAACAGTAGTAAGGATATGGCCCAAAAATTACAACGGGAAATAGAAAATGCATGCCAAAAAGGCAATGTTACATTAGGCATGGGGGACTTCAATATGCAGGTAGATTGGGAAGATCAAGTTGGTACTGGATTCCAAGAGGGAGAATTTCTAGAGTGCCCACAAGATGGCTTTTTAAAGCAACTCATAGTTGAGCCCACTGCGGGATCAGCTAATCTGGATTGGGTGTTGTGCAATGAACTAGAATGGACTAGAGAGCTTAAGGTAAGAGTCCTTATGGGAAAATGATCATAATATGATCGAATTCACCCTGAAATTTGTGAAGGAGCAGCTAAAGTCAGATGTATCAGTATTACAGTAGAGTAAAGGGAATTACAGTGGCATGAGAGAGGAGTTGGCCAGAATTGATTGGAAAAGAACACTGGCAGGGATGACAGCAGAGCAGTATGGCTGGAATTTCGGGAAGCCATTCAGAAGGCTCAGGATATATACATCCCAAAGAGAAAGAAGTATTTTAAAGGAAAGATGACACAACTGTAGCTAACAGGAGAAGTCACAGCCAAAATAAAAGCCAAAGAGAGAGCATATAACAGAGGAAAAATTAATGGGAAGTTAGAGGTTTGGGAAGCTTTTAAAAACCAACAGAATGTAACTAAAAAGTCATTAAGAAGGTAAAGATAAAATTCAAAAGTAAGTTAGTTAATAATGTTAAAGAGGATACGAAAAGCTTCTTCAGCTCAAAGGTTTCAAAGGTACATTTAATTTCAGAGAAATATATACAATATACCTCTTGAAATGCTTTTTCTTTGTAACCATCCATGAAAACGGAGTGCTCCCCAAGAATGAATGACAGTTAAATGTTAGAACCCCAAAGTCCCCCTCAGCGCCCCTCTCTCCTGCACGAAAGCAGCAGCAAGCAATATTACCCCCTCTCCCCACTAGCAAAATCGGCACCCGCCACTGAGCACTCAAGCATGAGCTAAGTGACAACAAAGTACTCCAAAGACTATTTGTTGACCCGGTATTTGACATACCACAGGCTCTCTCTCTCTGTAATAAGGGAGAAAGGGATGTCTCTGTTTCACAGTGAGAGGGGAGACATAACAAATAACTTGCTGCTTTACGATGTTAAAAGGTCTGTTGCGTCACTTTTTCCAAGCTCTGTGCCCAAAGATCTCGGATCTCTGGGCACACAGCCTTAGATCTTCCACCTCCAGCAACACACTGGTCTTCTGCCTGGGCACCGAACTCCAATTCCCCCATCTCTAGAGCTATGAAATCTTGGTCTTCCAAAGGCGAGCGAAGCACTTAGCCAAACCCTTAGCATACCAAATAATGGCAATTCATTAAACCCTGAGAGCAGGTCCCATTCCTGCAAAGGACCATAGTCAGCGTATAACTCCAGGTCAGGAACTTCAAATAAACCCTGAAAGGGAAAATAGAGATATTAAAGATACATTAAGAGTAAAAGAGAGGCAAGAGTGGATATCGGACCACTGGAAAATGATGCTGGAGAGGTAGTAATGGGGGACAAGGAAACAGCAGATGAACTGAATAAGTATATTTTGCATCAGTCTTCACTGTGGAAGACACTAGCAGCATAGTGGAAGTTCCAGGTGTTACATACCTCAAGGAGATCTTGTGCCTTTCTTGTGTGAATGATGTAATGATCTTTTGGAGGTCACCTGATATAATTTTCCCGCCGATGTGAGGTCACGTGACAGCATGTTCACCACGGGTATAAAAGGGAAGACCTCTGGTGACGCAGTTAGTTTTCCAGCTAGAACATTCGTCAGTGTCTCCGTTCCGTTGCGTATTTGTTTTACGACGCAGTTTCATTTTTACAATGGAGTGTTACGTTCTGTTGCAAGGTACAGTAGTGCTGGACTGGAAATTTCTGCCAGATTTGTTGATGTACCTTTTCTGTAGTATTGGAGAGTGAAGACTTTATCAAAGTACAAGACCTGAAGGACTAAGAGAAGTCTGTAACGTTTGGCAGTTTAACAAAGGATCGACCTTATTGAGTCTTCATTGAAGAAGTAGCAACCTGCATTAAGGATAACTCCTGCCAAAACAGCAAGGTAGTTCATGCAGGATTTACTCTCTAGAAACTAAGGTCAGTTGTTTTAAGCCGTTTATCTCCTTCATCATGAATCCTTTGGACAGAACCAGCAGAAAAGTCGCGTCTATGTAGAAATCCTTCTCCAGAGAAGTCTCTCCCAATTGAATGTATAAATCTGTTGGACTTTCAAATTTACCATTTTAAGAACTGTGTTTGACTTTACCGCTTTAAGAACTGTTTTCGCATTTATCACTTTAAGAACCAGTACCGAGTGACAATTTGTTGAACGGCCGCATAGTGGTTAACTACCAGTTAAGGTTTTCGTTTGTTTTTTATCGTGTATCTGTGTTTAATAAAGGTTTGGTTGTTTTTATATAACCTGACTCGATTGATGTTCACTGTTGCCAGTTACGTAACACAGGTATCATGGGGCCCTGAAGAATGTGAAGTTACCATAACTAGGGAGAAGATCCTTAGGAAACTAGGAAAGATCTGAAGGTAGCTGGCACCTGGACCAGATGGTGTACACCCCAGAGTTCTGAAAGAGGTGACTGAAAAGATTGTGGAGACATTAGTAACGATCTTTCAAGAATCACTAGATCCTGGAATGATTCCGGAAGACTGTAAAATGCAAATGTCACTCTTTTCTTCAAGAAGGGAGAGAGACAGAAGAAAGGAAACTATAGGCTAGTTAGTCTGACCTCAGTGGTTGTGAAGATGTTGGAGTCGGTTATTAAGGATGAGGTCTTAGGGTACTTGGAGGCACATGATAAAAGATTTCCTCAAGGAATTTCCTCTTGCTTGATAAATTTGTTGGAATTCTTTGAAGAAATAACCAACAGGACAGACAAAGGAGAATTGGTTGATATTGTGTACTTAAATTTTCAGAAGGCCTTTGACAAGGTGCCACAATGAGGCTGCTGAACAAGCTATGAGCCTATGGAATTACAGGAAAGATTCTAGCATGCATAAAGCGTGGCTGATTGGCAGGAAGCAAAGAGTGGGAATGAAGGGAGCCTTTTTTTGGCTGGTTGCCAGTGACTAGTGGTGTTCCATAGGGGTCTGTGGCAGGACCAGTTCTTTTTACATTATATGTCAATGATTGAGATAATGGAATTGATGGCTTTGTTGTAAAGTTTGCAGATAATATGAAGAAATCTGGAGGGGCAGGGAGTTTTGAGGAAGTAGAGAGGCTACGGTAGGACTTAGACAGATTAAGAGAATTGGCAAAAAATGGCAGATGGAATACAGGTTGGCGAGTCTATGGTCATGCACTTCAGCAGAAGAAATGAAAAGATTGACTATTTTCTAAATGGAGAGGAAATTCAAAAAACTGAGGTGCAAAGAGATTTAGAAGTCGTTGTGCAGGATTCCCTAAAGGTTAATTTGCAAGTTGACAAAGAACAATGGACAATGCGATGTTAGCATTCATTTCAGGAGGACTAGAATATCAAAGCAAAGATGTAATGTTGAATCTTTATAAAGCACTGGTGAGGCCTCACTTAGAGTATTGTGAGCAGTTTTGGGCCCCTTATCCTGGAAAGGATGTGCTGAAACTGGAGAGGGTTCAAATGAGGTTCATGAAAATGATTCCAGGATTGAATGGCTTGTTATATGAAGAGCGTTTGATGGCTCTGGGCCTGTATTCTCTAGAATTCAGAAGAATGAGGGGTGACATCATTGAAACCTATCGAATGATGAAAGGCCTTGATAAAGTGAATGTGGAGAGGATGCTTCCTATGGTGAGCGAGTCTATGACCAGAGGATACAGCCTCAAAACAGAGGGTGTCCATTTAGAACAGAGGTGAGGAGGAATTTCTTTAGCTAGAGAATGGTGAATCTGTGGAATTCTTTGCCACAGGCAGCTGTGGGGGCCAAGTCTTTATGTATATTTCAGGCAGAGGTTGATAGATTCCTGATTGGTCAGGGCATGAAGGGATACGGGGAGGAGGTATGAAACTGGGGTTGAGCAGGAAATTGGTTTACCCATGATGAAATGGCAGAGCAGTGGCAATCGGCCAAATGGCCTAATCTGCTCTTATATTTTGTGGTCTTATGATCTGATCAGAATCAGGTTTATCATCACTCACATATGTCATGAAATTTGTTTTTCTTTTGTGACAGTAGTACAGTGCAATACATAAAACTACTACAGTGCTGTGCAAAGACTTAGACACCCTGTGCCTCAGACTTTTGCACAGTACTGTAGGAGCAGGATTGGGCCAGTCAGTCTCACGAGCCTGCTCCGACCTTCACTCATGGCTGACTTACTTGCCTTATTATTGCTTTCTGCCCGTAACCTCTGAGGCCCTTACTGTGCCGAAGTTGCCCATTAGCTCTGTTCTGTTCTCCTCGTAATCAGAAGGATGTGAAAGCTTTAGAAAGGATGCAGAGGAGTTTACCAGGATGCTGCCTGGATTAGAGAGCAAGTCTTATGAGGAAATCTTGAGCGAGCTGGGGCGTTTCTCTTTGGAGTGAAGAAAGGTGAGAGCTGACATGATAGACATGTGTAAGATAATAAAAAGCTGGGATAGTCGGGGACTTTTTTTTCTCAGAACAGAAACAGCTAATACAAGAGGCTATAATTTTAAGGTGATTGAAGGAAGCATTGTGGGTGGGGGGGGTGAGGTTGTTAGTTTTTTTTTGCACCGAGAGTGGTGGGTGTGCAGAATGTGCCGTCAGGAGTTGTGGTAGAGGCAGGTACATTCAGGACATTTAAGAGGCACATGGGTGATAGAAAAATGAAGGGTATGAGGGAGGGAAGGGTTAGATTGGAATACATTAAAAGGTTGACACAACATCAGGGGCCCAAGGGCCAAGGGCCTGTCCTGTGCTGTGGTGTTCTATGTTTACCCACAACCAATGTTGGAAAGAGAAGGAAACAAGCCTGCAGAGGGAACGCACATGCAAGAACATGACAATTCCACTCAGACAGCGCCGTACCCAATACAGTTATTCATCCCTTCCTGGCTTAAGATGGCACTGGTGAAGCCTAGTGACTACTTACTGGTGGCGAACAAAACAAGAAATACAATGAAATACTTTATTAAAAAGACCTTTTCTTATAAAACTCATGGTAAACGATTTCCACAAACAATGGGGAGGTGAGGGTAGGTGAGGCTGAGTTGAAGGTCAAAGCGTGTGGATGCAAAGTGAAGTCGAGGCATATTCGAGGCCCGCCCACCTAAACCAAGAGTGAGGTTCGATCAAGAAAAGCGCCAGGCTGATTTGGAAAGGGCAGGTGCACTCCAAAACGTGGAGGCGGGGCCCAGGCCCAGAGTGTATCGACGCGACAGGGCCTGGGTTCTCGTGCGAGGAACAACCCGATGTTTGGTCAATTTAAATGCTGGGCCAGGTGGATTGAAAAGGCAGGGTGTCGGGCCAAGATGTGAGGGTCAGTCTAGATCTGCTCATTGAACTGAGGCTGAGGTTGGGACCTGCTCCGGGTTCCATGTCTGGGGACATTTACTCGGCTCTGCACTGAACCTGCTTTGGCTGCTCCAGGCTTCATGTCTATGGATTCACTTCAGTTCTGAATGGTATTTGCTTCCTTTCATTATTTGCATGATCTGGTTATTTTTGTTCTCTCTGCATATTGGGTGTCTGACGGCCTTTTCTCAATGGGTTCTTTTGGATTTCATTTCTTTGTTTTGTGGCTGCCCGAAATTAGACAACGCATTATACAATGACAAAAAATGTACCTGGAGCTCTGAAGTCACAAGAGCCATGAGGCAGTAGTGCTAACGTTTGACCTGTCATGCTGTTGCCGCAGTCAGCCAAAAAGGGACATTTTTCCTCCAGATTTGGTAAACTTCATAGAAAGAAAAGCCCTATTTGCCAACACATCTGAGTTTACTCACAGGCGTTGCTGGTAGCAGAGTCTAGGATCTTGGTATTAATCCCTGGAAAGTTAGCAACGTCAAACTATTGAGCTTTGCTTCCAACCCAGCAGTACTTAGAATTTGCTGACCTGAAACATTATGACTAAGTGGAAAATTATATTTGACTTTATGTGTCAAGTTGTTTGAAAACTAAAACCAAAATTGTCAGTTGATACAAGATGCACCTCACCATTCACAAACCACAGAGCTATTAAAAGCATGATGGCTAAGAGAGATGACCGCCACAGGAAGGGACCAGTACTGACAGCCCAGGCTAGATAAATATTTTTTCCTGTTTTGTTCTGTGGTTTTATCGAATCTTTAATTGTGTGGGTGGCGGTAGAAAATGGATATTTGGAGTGTAAATTGGAAGGATTCTCAGCTAAATTCAGGAGCATCAGATTTGGGCAGACTCTTCAGTACAGTAACATGCAAACCCAGTGGGTCAAGCAGCATTTTAAAGACCATAAGACATACAAATAGGCCATTAGGACTATTAAGGCTACCCTGCCATTCCAGAATGGCAGATTTATTATCTCGCATCTTCACATTAGTTATTTGAAGAGACAGCTCTGCAAAAGGCCCTTCCGGCCCAACAAGTCTATGCTGCCCAGTCACACCCACATGACTAAATAGCCTAATAACCCTTACATCTTTGGAATGTGGGAGGAAACCAGAGCATCCAAAGGAAACCCAAATGGTCATGGAAAGAACGTACCATCTCCTGACAGACTGAGGCGGGATTTGAAACTGGGTCACTGCTGCTGTAAAAGCATTACACCAACCACTACGCTGGTCGATGACTTGGCCTTCACAGCAGTCTGTGGAAATGAATTCCACAGATTCACCACCCCCTGGCTAAAGGAACTCCTCCTCATCTCTGTTCTAAAGAGATGTTTTTGTAGTCTGAGGCTGTGTTCTGTGGTCCTCGACTCCCTGGCTATAGGAAACATCTGCTCCATGTTCAATCTATAAAAGAAATGGACAGCTGGCATTCTAGGTGTCTCGACAAAGTGCCCCAAGCTGAAACATCGACTGTCCAATTTCCTCCACAGTTGCTGCCTGAACCATTGACTTCCTCCAGCATTTCATGTGTTACCGTACTGAAGTGCCTGCACTAATCTGATGTTCCTAAATTTAGCTGAGTTTTTTTTTCCAACTAACACTGCAGATATCCATGTCCTGCCACCAACACTTGTTCAAAGGTTTTGTGTGTTGATCCACATACCAGACTACAGTCTGTAGTGTCTACTTATCAGTACAATAGCATAGGACTCCTGCATGGTTAGTTTTGCATTCCCATACATTAGGAGGCCATTCCGCCTATTGAGTCCATGCTAGCTCTCAGAGCATTCTCACCAGCCCCACTACACTCCTTCCCTGTAACATCTTCTCTCATCTCACTCATGATCATGACCCCAATTAATTTTCCATCCACCTACATGGGTACAATTAACAGTTAACTTAAGGATGTGGGAGGAAACCAGAGAACCAGAATATCACTTGAATATCTCCAGAAGTTTGTTATCTTTGCAACAGCAGCATAATGTAATATATAAGAATAGAAAAAAAACATGATGTACATACCGTATACATTAAAAAGTTAATGAAATGAATAGTACAAAATAAAAGTAGTGAGGTAGTGTTCATGGGTTCAATGTCCATTCAGAAATTGGGTGGCAGAGGGGAAGAAGCTGTTCCTGAATCATTGAGTGTGCGCCTTCAGGCTTTGTACCTCCTTCCTGATGAACAATGAGAAGAGGGCACGTCCTGAGTGATTGATGCCGCCTTTTTGAGGCACTGCTCTTTGAAAATACCCTGGATGCTATGGAGGCCAGTGCCCAGCATAGAGGGATCAGAAGTGGAGAGAGTGAGCAGTTTCAAGTTCCCGGGTGTCAAGATCTCTGAGGACCTAACTTGGTCCCAACATATCGATGCAGGTATAAAGAAGGCAAGGCAGTGACTGTACTTTATTAGGAGTTTGAAGAGATTTGGTACGTCAACAAATACACTCAAAAACTTCTATAGATGTACAGTGGAGAGCATTCTGACAGGCTGCATCACTGTCTGGTATGGGGCCGTGGGGGGAAGTGTAGGCTACTGCACAGGACCGAAAGAAGCTTCAGAGGGTAGTAAATTTAGTCAGCTCCATCTTGGGTACTAGCCTACAAAGTACCCAGGATATCTTTAGGAAGCGGTGTCTCAGAAAGGCAGCGTCCATTATTAAGGACCTCCAGAACCCAGGGCATGCCCTTTTCTCACTGTTACCATCAGGTAGGAGGTACAGAAGCCTGAAGGCACACACTCAGCGATTCAGGAAGAGCTTCTTCCCCTCTGCCATCCGATTCCTAAATGGACATTGAACCCGTGAACACTACCTCACTTTTTTTTAAATGTATATTATTTTTTGCACAATTTTTAATCTATTCAATATACATATACTGTAATTGATTTACTTATTTATTATTATTACTTTATTTTTTTCCTTCTTCTGTGTTATGTATTGCATTGAACTTGAACAATACAATTGTACCTGCCTCAAATATTTTCTCTGGCAGCTCACCATCCTCTCTGTGAAAATGTTGCCCCTCAGATCTCTTTTAAATCTTTCCCATCTCACCCAGACCTATGCCTTCTAATTTTGGAGCTCCCTACCCTGGAGAAAAAAACCACTCGCACCCACCTTATCTATGTCTGGCATAATTTTAAACACTTGTACAAAATTGCCACTCATTCTCCCATGTTTCAAGGAATAAAGCACTAGCCTGGCCTACCTCTTCCTTTAATAATTACTGGTTTTGACATTTCATTACACAACTTGTTTTATGTGTAAAACCAAAGCCAATTGTAGTGGCCAAAGACCAGAAGATCAAAATAAAATTCCCAATTATTTAACACATTAGTAGTGTGGTCACTTGTAATGTTAGGAAATGTGGCAGCTAACTTGCACACAAGCCCCACAAACTGAAAAGTCACAATGACCAAGCAATCTGCTTTAGTGGTGCCGACTTTCCATCAGAACCTGAAAAGTTACTTGGACAATCTAAACCAGTGCCGCATGAAAAGAGCTACTTTTTAATCAGGACAGCGATCAAGATCTCAAAGGAAGAGTTTCATGGCAGTTTTTCCTGAGTTGAGGAGTGACCGATCAGCAAAAGGGATTTCTGAGAAAGGGCCAATGAGAATAATTCAAGCACAAGCCGAGCGGCCATTTTTAGAGTGGCCATTCATTTGGAGAGTGCCAGTGTTTAGAGTGGCTTTGGGTTATCAGGCTTGGGTGAGATACATTGTCTTGTAAGTTTCTCTCCCTCTGTTCTTATTTGTTCCCTCCTTATTTGTTTGGGCATAGTAGATTAGTGAGAATGGCTCCAGGAACTGTGTTTTGTAGTGAGTGTGGGATGTGGGAAGTCTGGGAGATCTCCAGCCTCCCAGTTAAACACATCTGCACCAGGTGCACCGAACTGCAGATCCTGAGAGAATGAATTAAGGAACTGGAGCTGCAGCTCGACTATCTTCAACTCATACGGGAGAATGAGGAGGTGACAGACCAGACCTACAGGGAGGTAGTCACCCTGAGGTTGCAGGAGACAGGTGACTGTCAGGAGAAGGAGCAGAAATGCACAGCCATTGCAGAATACACCTGTGGCCATTCCCCTCAATAATTAGCATACAATTTTAAATACTATTGAGAGAGACGATCTACTGGGGGGAACCACAGTGACCAGATCTCTGGCACTGTGGCTCAGAAGAGCAGAGAGTTGAAGAGGTCTGAAGTGGTGATAGAAGATTCTCGAGTCAGATGAATGAGGCGAGGTTCTGTGGGCATGACAGAGACACCTGGATGGCATGTTGCCTCCCTGGTGCCAGGATCAGGGATGTTTTGGATCACGTCCATGGCATTCTCAGGGGTGAGGGTGAGCAGCCAGAAGTCTTGGTGCACATTGGCACCAATGACTTAGGTAGACAAGGTGAGGAGGTCCTGAAGAGAGATTTTAAGGAGCTAGGTGGAAAGCTAAGAAACAGGACCTCCTGGATTGCTGCCCGTGAGGGTAAGAATAGAATGATTTGGCAGGTGAATGCCTGGCTGAAGATCAGATGCAGGGGGCAGAGTGAAGATTTATGAATAATTGGGATCTCTTCTGGGGAAGATATGACCTGTTCAAAAGGACAGGTTACACCTGAACCTGAGGGGGTCCAATATCCTTGCAGGCAGGTTGGCTAAAGTTGTCTGGATGGGCTTACACTAATTTGGCAGGGGGAACTGGAGTGATAGTGCTGAAGATGAGGTAGTTGGTTTACAAACAGAGGCAGTGTGTAGTGAGACTCCTAGCAAGGAGAGGCTGATGAGAGGGTAAAATTTCAGTCAACAGGATGAGTTGCAACATAAAAAGTGGACAAAATCAAAAAGGACGAATACAGAGCTAAAAACGTTATATTTGAATGTGCGCAGTATATAGAATAAGGCAGATGAATTTGTAGCAGTTACAGATTGGCAAGTATGATGATGTAAATTTCATTGACTGCAAGATTAGGATTGAAAGAAGATTATAGCTGGGAGCTTAATGTCCAAGGATACTCATTGTATCAAAAGGACAGGCAGGAAGGCAAAGGGGGCAATGTAGTTCTGTTGGTAAAAAAAGACAAAATTAAATCATTAGAAAGAGATGACATAGGTTCAGAAGGTATTGAATCATTATGGATAGAGCTAAGGAACTGCAAGGGTAAAAAGACCTTGATAGGAGTTGTATAGAGGCCCCAAACAGTAATAAGGATGTGGTCTACAACCTACAATGAGAGATAGAAATTGCATGCCAAAAGGGCAATGTTACAATTGTAATGGGGTCTTCAATATGCAGGTAGATTGGGAAAATCAGGTTGGTGCTGGATTCGAAGAGGGGGAATTTCTAGAGTGCCTGCAAGATGGCATTTTAGAATAGGTCATGATTGAGCCCACTAGGGGATCAGCTATTCTGGATTGGGTGTTGTACAATGATCTGGAATTGATTAGAGAGCCAAAGGTAAAAGAACCTTTAGGGGAAAGTGATCATAATATGATCAAATTCACCCTAAATTTTGAGAAGGAGAAGCTAAAGACAGATGTATCAGTATTAAATGGAGTAAAGGAATTACAGAGGCATGAGAGGAGAGTTGACTAGAATTGATTGGAAAAGAACACTGACAGGGATGAGGGCAGAGCAGCAATGGCTAGAATTTCTGGAAGCAATTTGGAAAGCACAGGATATTTTCATCCCAAAGAGGAAGAAGTATTCTAAAGGAAAGATGACACAACCATGACTAACAAGAGAAGCCAAAGCCAACATAAAAGCCAAAGAGAGGGCATATAATAGAGCAAAAATTAGTGGGAAGTTGGAGGATTGGGAAGCTTTTAAAAACCAACGTAAGACAACTAAAAGAAGTTACTCAGAATGTAAAGCTGGGATACAAAAGTAAGTCATCCAAAAATATTAAAGGGGACACCAAAAGTTTCTTCAGATACATAAAGTGTTAAAGAGAGGTGAGTGGATATCAGACCACTGGAAAATTATGCTGGAGAGGTAGTAATGAGGGATAAGGAAATGGCAGATGAACAGAATAAGTATTTTGCATCAGTCTTCATTATGGAAGACACAAGCTGCATAGTGGAAGTTCCAGGTGTCAGGGGTCATGAAGTGTGTGAAATTACCATTATTAGGGAGAAGGTTCTTAAAAAAACTGAAAAATCAGAAGGTAAATAAGTCACCTGGACCAGATTGTGTACACCTCATGATTCTAAAAGTCGTGGCTAAAGAGATTGTGGAGGCATTAATAATGATCTTTTAAGAATAACCAGATTCTGGAATGGTTCCAGAAGACTGAAAAATTGCAGATGACACTCCATTCTTCAAGAAGGGAGGGAGCCAGAAGAAAGGAAACTATAGGCCAGTTAGTCTGACCTCAGTGGATGGGAAGAAGTTGAAGTTGATTTCTAAGGATGTCGTTTTGGGGCACTTGGAGGCATATGATAAAATAGGTCATGGTCAGCATAGTTTCCTCAAGGGAATCTTTCCTGAAAAATCTGTTGGAATTCTTTGAAGACAATACATGCGGGATAGACAAAGGAGAATCACTGGCTATTGTGTACTTGGATTTTCAGAAGGCATTTGACAAGGCTGCTTAACAAGCTATGAGCCCATGATATTACAGGAAAGATTCCAGCATGGATAAAGCAGTGGCTGACTAGCAGGAAGCAAAGAGTGGGAATAAAGGGAACCTTTTATGGTTAGCTGCCAGTGACTAGTGGTGCTCCACAGGGGTCTGTGTTGGGACCAATTCTTTTTACATTATATGTCAATGATTGAGATGATGGAATTGATGGCTTTGTTGTAAAGCTTGCAAATGATATGAAGATAGTTGAAAGGGCATGGAGTTTTGAGGAAATAGAGAGGCTACAGTAGGACTTAGACAGATTGGGAGAATTGGCAAAGAATTTACAAATTGAATACAGTCTCAGGAAATGTATAGTCATGCATTTTGACAGAAGAAATGAAAGGGTTGACTGTTCTCCAAATGGAGAGAAAATATGAAATAACGGAGACGAAAAGGGACTTGGGAGTCCTTGTGTAGGGATTCCCTAAAGATTAATTTGCAGGTTGAGTCTGTGGTGAGGAGGGCAAATGTGAAGGCAGCATTCATTTCAAGAGGACTCGAGTATAAAAGCAAGGATGTAATGTTGAAACTTCATAAAGCACGGGTGAGGCCTTACTTAGATTATTGAGAGCAGTTTTGTGCCCCTTGTCTTAGAAAGGATGTGCTGAAACTGGAGAGGATTCAAAGAAGGTTCACGAAAATGATTCCAGGTTTGAACAGCTTGTCATATGAAGAGCATTTGGTGGTTCTGGGCCTGGATTCATTGGAATTCAGAAGACTGAGGCGGTGACCTCATTGAGATCTATCGAATGTAGAAAGGCCTTGATAGAATGGATGTGGAGAGGATGTTTCCTACATGGGAGAGGCTAAGACCAGAGGACACAGTTTCTGAATAGAGGGGCATCCTTATAGAATGGAGATGAGGAGGAATTTCTTTAGCCATAGAGTGATGAATCTGTGGAATTCGTTCCCATGGCAGCTGTGAAGGCCAAGTCACTGGATATATTTAAGGTAGAAGTTGATAGATTCTTGATTAGCTAGGGCATGAAGGGAGATTGGGAGAAGCCAGGAGATTGGGGCTGAGAGGGAAAACAGATCAGCCATGATGAAATGTCAGAGCAGACTCTATGGGCCAAATGGTATAATTCTGCTCCTATCTTATGGTTAGCTGTAACTACTTCCGCAGAGACAAGTAAGGAGGTCATGGCTGGAAGGGCATATGAAGAGCTCAGAGGACTAAGAGTTTGTGAGTCTGAGCCAGGGACAGGAGGTCAGAGCTCAAAGTTTGAGAGGCTAGGGCCAAGGTCTGGTGGTCAGAATTCCAATGTCTGTGAGCTTGAGTGTCTGGGACCAAGAACTGGTGATGGAGGTCCAGAAGTGGCCTGTCCTGTTGGAGCGAGTGAGTGGGTGTGTGTAGGAGGGTGGGAAAGAAGCTTGTTTTGCTGTTGTTGTTTTTGTTTGTGTTGTTCTGCTGATCATGGTGGGTATGTCATGTTGGCACTGAAACATGTGGTGACACCTGCAGTCTGTCCCCAGAACATCTTTACATTGCGTTGGCTGTTAATGCAAACAATGCATTTCACTGTATGTTTCAATGATCATGTGATAAATAAATGAATCTGCTTCTGACCTGATGAGTGTAACCATCATTTTTTGTTTGTGTTTCTTTCAGGTTTTCAGCAAGTGCACAATTTTACTTCTCTTCACCTGCATTTCACTGACTGTAAACTCATCCACCTTAAAAGTTGCAAGATAACAAACGATTCAAAATGTTCAAGTTTGCTTTGGACCTCAAAGTCCTGACAACATTGCCTTTGGGTTTTCCCAGGACCACTGCAGATGTAGAACAAGGAGATGAATACCAGAGGCATGGAGAAAAATGCATCAAGCAGCATTTGAAGGGAATGGCATCAAGGAACTGAAATCAGTGGATTTGCAGAGAATGGATGGAATGATTGGGAAATGATAATCGTCCCTGGAGATCAAGTGTCCCGTCACTTCAGGAGATCTTCAGGTGCAAAGATTTACAGTTGTGTCAGCATTGATTTTCTCTCTGTGAGTCAGAACATCTGATTTCAAATATCAGAATCAGTATTAGGCTTATCACTGACATGCGTCCTGAAGTTCGCTGCTTTGTGGCAGCAATAAAGTGCAATACATTAAAGTGAATGGAATGTTAAAATAAGAAATTGAAAAGAATAAATAGGTAGAGTAAAAAGAGAGCGAAATAGTCCATGCTCTGTTCAGGACTCTAATGGTGGAGGGGAAGAAGCTGTTCCTAAAGCATTTAGTGTGGGTCTTCAGGCTCCGGAGCCTCCTCCTTGATGGTAGCAATGAGAAGAGGGCACGTCCTGGATGGTGACGGTCTTTATTGAGGGATGCTGCCTCCTGAGGCATCACCTTTTGAATATGCATTACTCAAGTCCATTTACAACAGAAAAACAGGTTAAAAAGAACAATCTATACCTGCATATGGCAAGATCCAAGCAACATTTAGACATGGACATAAATACTGGACAGCATAGCAGTGTAGCAGTTTTACAGCGACAGAGATCAGAAGTTTGGGGTCCTATTTTCACCGGTCTATAAGACAGTACATTCTCCCCCTTGACCACATGGGTTTCCTCCCACGTTCCAAAGATGTACGTGTTAGTAAGCAACAGGCATGCGATGTTGGCGTGGCGCCGCCCATGGGCCGTGTTGGATATTGATACAAAGGACACATTTCACTGTATGTTTCAATGTACATGTGACAAATAAAGCTAATCTTTATAGATAAGCAACAATCACTCACCTGTACATCAAATTTTATAACCACTCATCAATTAACAGTTACTAACTCTTTGTTTAAGCTCCCAGATGCATGAATGCCATCTCCAATACCCACCCATCTTGAACTGGATATACCATAACATCATAAAACACAGGAGCAAAATCAGGCCATTTACCCCATCGAGTCTGGCTGATTTATTTTCCCTCTCAAAGCCCCTCTCCAGCCTTCTCCCCATAACCTTTGACACCCTTACTAAACAAGAATTTATCAGCATCCTGTACCCAATGACTTGGCCTCCACAGCCATCTGTGGCAATGATTTGCACAGAATCACCACCCTCTGGCTAAAGAAATTCACCCTCATCTCTGTTCTGAAGGGACGTGCTTCTGTTCTGATGCTGTGCCCCTGGTCCTGGACTCCCCCACTATAGAAAACATCCACTCTATCGAGACTTTTCAATATTTGATAGGTTTCCATGAGATCTCCCCTCATTCTTCTAAACTCCAGCAAGTACAGGCCCAGAGTCATCAAACACTCTTCATATATTAACCGTTTCATTCCTGCAAACCTCTTCCTGACGCTCTCCATTGCTAGCACATACTCCTCAGATATGGGGTCACAAACCTGTAAGAATGCAGGATATCCTACAAATTCTGGAAATCCAGAGCAACACACACAAAATGCAGGAGTAACTCAACAGGTCAGACAACATCTATGGAAATGAATGAACAGTCAATGGTTTGGGCCAAGATCCTTCATCAGAACTGAAAAGGAAGGAGAAAGATGCCAGAATAATAGGATGCGGGGAAGGGGAAGGGGACAAGCTAGAAGATAATAGGTGAAGTCGGGTGGGTCTGGGGTGGTGGAGGATGAATGTGTTGGTCAGTCTTCATTTCAAAGCCTCAACATTATAACCTTGCTTTTATATTCTAGATCTTTGGAAATGAATGCTAACATGGCATTTATCTTCTTTACCACTGATTCAACCTGCAAGTTAATCTTTAGGGAATCCTGGACAAGGACTCTCAAATCACTTTGCACCTCTGCAAAGGGACTTGGTGAAGAGCCAAGAAACAAGACATTTGAGCAATAAAATCACAATCAGAGACAAGACCATTGTAGTGCAAGAGGCGGTCTAAAGTGTTCTGTTACTCAGGTAGGGTTAGGGTAGTCCAATCACAAATAAGAGAAAATCTGCAGATGTTGGAAATCCAAGCAACACACACACACAAAATGCCGGAGGAACTCAGCAGGCCAGGCAGCATCTATGGAAAAGAGTACAGTCGATGTTTCGGGCCGAGACCCTTCAGCAGTGTTAGGGTACTGGCAGGTCTGTTCAAAAGCTGGTGGATTATTGGATGGTTGCTGTTCTGTAATTAGGCTCAGATTAAATAGGAAGGTTGCTGGCATCTCAAAAAGCCAGAAGGGCCTAATCCACGCTGTATCCCGATAAGTAAATCTTTAGGGAATCCTGTACCATATATCCCCACTCCTTCCTGGACACTGGGCCAGCCTCTGGCACGTTACTGCTCTCTCCTGTGGAGAACCTTCACTAGGACTGTAATGGCTTGCCAACATCTTCTGAAGATGACTCAGTTACCAGCTTGCTAGTGGCGCCACATCCTGAAAAATGACTAAAGTGGTGGCTGTCTACCACTGGGGTTTGGTGTGAGATTTCTTACAACAATGGGATCTCCCCATTTTTCTCCAAAGAGAGCCACAGTTAGTCCTTCATCCTAAGGGTGTTGACAGTCATTTGTCTATCTTGTTTCCAGTTAACTGAGTGGCTACTTTATTACGTACCTCCTGTACCTAATTAATCGACCACTGACTATATACGTGTTGTAGGTCATCCACTTCAAGGCTCGACATGTTGTGCATTTTGAGATGCTCTTCTGCACACCTCTGTTGTAATGTGTGGTTATTTGAGTTACTGTTGCCTTCCCGTCAGCTCGAACGAGTCAGGCCATTCTCCTCTCACCTCTCTCATTAACGAAGTGTTTTCACCTACACAGCTCCACTCAATTATTTTTTTCCTTTTTCTCACTTTTCTCTGTAAACTCTACAGCAAGGGTTCCCAACCTTTTTATGCTGTGGACTCCTACTGTTAACCGAGAGGACCATAGACCCCAGGCTGGGAACCCCAGCTCTAGAGACTGTTGTATGTGAAAATCCCAGGAGATAAAGAGTTTATGAAATACTCAGACCACTTTGTCTGGCCCCAACAATCATTCCATGGCAAAGTCATTTAGATCACATTTCTTCCCCATTCTGTTGTTTGGTTTGAACAACTGAACCTCTTGACCATGTCTGCATGCTTTTATGCATTGAGTTGCTGCCACATGATTGGCTGATAAGATACTTAGTATTAACAAGTGGCCACTGGGTGCATTTACATATTGCAACCTTACAATCTTATTCTTATGTGGTTTACCAGATGAAGCTGTAATCCTGCCTGTCAAGTTATCTTAGATCATTTCACGAGTAGCACGTGTTACAAGGTGCTAGTTACACCAGGAAATACTTCAGTATTTATTAGGTGTTTCTCAGAATACAAAGGAAACAAACACCACACGACTGTCTAAGTGCCAGAATTACCAACTTTCAAGCCAGGCTTCACCATTTGCATGGCTGTATTTGGCAGTGGTGGATGAGGATCCTTTTTGCTGGATCGCCAATAACTCATAGCCACTCTCACCTTAAACTTGAAAACAGACAGACATCTACCCTCAGGTCAGAACTGGTTATTCACTAACACCTGCCATCTGTGCCCTACTTACGAGCAACAATGGAAAAACAGTAAAACAGTAAAACCTCAGTGTAAATATAGTTTGAATATAGTTTTTTTAATGTGTTGCAATGCACTGTTGCCACATAACAACAAATTTCACGACATATGTCAGTGATACTAAACCTGATGCTGATGCTCGAAAAGATGCCATTAAGCTGGAAAGAGCACAGAGGGGATTTGCAAGGATGTTGTCCTCTCATGGGAATGAGGTATGCAGAGAGGTCGAACAGGTTGTTACTCTGATCAGTGGAGTGCTGGAGAATGAGGGGTGACCTTATAGAACCATAGAAAACTACAGCACAGAACAAGGCCTTTTGGCCCTTCTTGGCTGTGTCAAACCATTTTCTGCCTAGTCCCACTGACCTGCACACGGACCATATCCCTCCATTCACCTCCCATCCATGTATCTGTCCAATTTATTCTTAAATGTTAAAAAAGAACTCGCATTTACCACCTCATCTGGCAGCTCATTCCACACTCCCACCACTCTCTGTGTGAAGAAGGCCCCCCCTAATGTTCCCTTTAAACTTTTCCCCCCTCACCCTTAACCCATGTCCTCTGATTTTTTTCTCCCCTTGCCTCAGTGGAAAAAGCCTGCTTGTATTCACTCTATCTATACCCATCATAATTTTATATACCTCTATCAAATCTCCCCTCATTCTTCTACGCTCCAGGGAATAAAGTCCTAACCTATTCAACCTTTCTCTGTAACTGAGTTTCTCAAGTCTCGGCAACATCCTTATAAACCTTCTCTGCACTCTTTCAACCTTATTAATATCCTTCCTGTAATTTGGTGACCATAACATTCCAGCTCTTATACTCAATACTTTGATTAATAAAGGCCAATGTACCAAAAGCTCTCTTTACAACCCTATCTACCTGTGACGCCACTTTTAGGGAATTTTGTATCTGTATTCCCAGATCCCTCTGTTCCACTGCACTCCTCAGTGCTTTAGCATTTACCCTGTATGTTCTACCTTGGTTTGTCCTTCCAAAGTGCAATACCTCACACTTGTCTGTATTAAACTCCATCTGCCATTTTTCAGCCCATTTTTCCAGCTGGTCCAAATCCCTCTGCAAGCTTTGAAAACCTTCCTCACTGTCCACTACACCTCCAATCTTTGTATCATCAGCAAATTTGCTGATCCAATTTACCACATTATCATCCAGATCATTGACATAGATGACAAATAACAATGGACACAGCACTGATCCCTGTGGCACACCACTAGTCACAGGCCTCCACTCTGAGAAGCAATCCTCTACTACCACTCTTTGGCTTCTTCCATTGAGCCAATGTCTAATCCAATTTACCACCTCTCCATGTATACTAGCGACTGAATTTTCCTAACTAACCTCCCATGCGGGACCTTGTCAAAGGCCTTACTGAAGTCCATGTAGACAACATCCACTGACTTCCCTTCATCCACTTTCCTGGTAACCTCCTCGAAAAACTCCAGTAGATTGGTCAAACATGACCTACCACGCACAAAGCCATGTTGACTCTCCCTAATAAGTCCCTGTCTACCCAAATGCTTGTAGATTCTGTCTCTTAGTACTCCCTCCAATAACTTACCCACTACCAACCTCAAACTTACTGGCCTATAATTTCCCAGATTACTTTTCGATCCTGTTTTAAACAACGGAACAACATGAGCCATTCTCCAATCCTCTGGCACCTCACCCGTAGACACCGACATTTTAAACATATCTGCCAGGGCCCCTGCAATTTCAACACTGGTCTCCTTCAAGGTCCGAGGGAATACCCTGTCAGGTCCTGGGGAATTATCCACTTTAATTTGCCTCAAGATAGCAAGCACCTCCTCCTTTTCAATCTGTACAGTTTCCATGATCTCACTACTTGTTTCCCTTAATTCCATAGATTTCATGCCAATTTCCTTAGTAAACACAGACACAAATAACCCATTTAAGATCTCCCCCATTTCTTTGGTTCTGCACATAGCTGACAACTCTGATCTTCAAGAGGACCAATTTTATCCCTTACAATCCTTTTACTCTTAATATACCTGTAAAAGCTCTTTGGATTATCCTTCACTTTGACTGCCAAGGCAACCTCATGTCTTCTTTTAGCCCTCCTGATTTCCTTCTTAAGTATTTTCTTGCACCTTTTATACTCCTCAAGCACTTTATTTACTCCGTTTCCTATACATGCCATACAACTCTCTCTTCTTCTTTATCAGAGTTGCAATATCCCTTGAGAACCAAGGTTCCTTATTCCTATTCACTTTGCCTTTAATCCTGACAGGAACATACAAGCTCTGCGCTCTCAAAATTTCTCCTTTGAAGGCTTCCCACTTACCGATCACATCCTGTCCCAATCCACGTTTTTTAGATCCTTTCTCATTTCTTCAAATTTGGCCTTCTTCCAGTTTAGAACCTCAACCCGAGGACCAGATCTAACTTTATCCATGATTGAGTTGAATCTAATGGTGTTATGATCACTGGAACCAAAGTGCTCCCCTACACACACTTCCGATACTTGTCCTAACTTGTTTCCTCATAGGAGATCTAATATTGCATCCCCTCTAGTTGGTACCTCTATATATTGATTTAGAAAACTTTCCTGAACACATTTTACAGACTCTAGCCCATCTAGACCCCTAACAGTATGGTTTATAAAATCATGAGGGGTGTAGAAAGGGGGAAATGCACTCAGCCTTTATCTCAGGGTTATAGAATCAAGATCAGTTTATGGAATGAGCTGCCAGCGGAACTGTTTGAAGGCAGGGACATTAACAATATTTCAAAGGTATTTGGACAGGTACATGGATAGGAAAGGCTCTAGGGGATGAAAGAAATTAAAGAGAGAGATAAACTATTTGTCACGTGTACATCGAAACATACCGTGAAATGCATTGTTTGTGAATAATCAAATCAGTGAGGCAGCCCACAAGTGTCGTCACGCACTGGTACCAACATAAAATGTGTACAACGTACACGCACTGACCCATGCATTTTTGGAATGTGGGAGGAAACCCATGTAGTTACAAAGTCCTTACTGGCAAGAATCATTGATTGTTGGCACTGTAAAGTGAATATGCTGCTACTCTACCATGCTGCCCTACATGATATGGGCCAAACATGGGCAAATGGGAATCTTAACCAGCATGGAGCAGTTGGGGCAAAGGGCCTGCTCCTGTGCCTATTTCACTCTACGAGTACTGTTACAGTGACTATTGAATGAAAGAATTATAGCAAGTGTTCGTAGAATGATCCACATACTGTAGAAAATAGACATTTCTTAGTTACAGACAATTATCAGGAGCTGAACTCTTACAGCCCAGCCCGGATTGCCAGAGGGTCAGACAGTACATTTCCAATTCAGGACAGTGAGACAAATTCCGAACTGAAGCCCTACTTGTCCTTCTCTATGACATTAGGTCAGGGTTCAAGAATTGGAAAGATAGCCTGCACATTTCTCCATAAGGGGGACAAGAGGGATGAGAAAAGACCAATAAAATGACAGCTCATTATCCCTATTTCATTATCCTCTAACACAAGAGGAAATACCCAATCCAATCCTCTAAACCAATTACCCCTGTTTCATTAACCTCCAAGAACACAAGAGTTAAGACTGGATCCAACCCTCTAATATCATTCAATAGTTTGGTCAATCCTGCACCTCAGCTCTCATCCTATCTCCACATCCCTTCATTCACCAAGGTACAAATGGTCTATTGGTCTTGGCCTAATGTGCTTGGTAACTGAGAATTTATAGCCCGCTAGTGGTTGAGAAACAGTTAGTTTAACAAAAAATGAAAATAAAACTGCAGATTCTAGAATTCTGAAACTATACAAAATACTGAAAAGTTCAGCAGGTCAAATAGCATCCATGGAGAGAAATGTTTATAATTTCAGGTCAAAAAGACTTCATCAGAACAAGTGATAGTACTTACATTAGCCTCCTATCAAGCACCGCAGAGATTTAGAACAGAGACGTGGAGGAATTTCTTTAGCCAGAGGGTGGTGAATCTGTGGAATTCATTACCATGGACAGATGTGGAGGTCAAGTCATTGGATTAACTTAAAGCGAAGGTTGATAGGTGTTTGATTAGTGAGGGCATGGAAGAAGAAAAGAGAATGATGTTGAGAAGGAAATCAGCCATGATGGGATGTCAGTGTAGGCTCAATGGGCCAAATGGCCTAATTCTGTTCCTTTGCCTTCTGATCTCAGAAGTCCAGTGTTCAAGAGCCCAAATAGTAGCCAAAGCAGGAGGGTATTTGTCCTGATGTTGTTTACTGTTCCTCTCAAGGACAATGAAGGCAAAGTTGTAAGGGACAAAGCTGATTGAACAGCGCGAATATTCTAGGGGATCTCCTGCCATTGCTTCTGAGCTTCTTCCTCTCTGCCACCAGATTTCTGCATGGTTTATGTATTGAGATACGGCTTGGAACAGGCACCTCTGCCCAGCGCCCCCTAGTCTAATCACAGGACAAATTACAATGACCAATTAACCTTCTGAGCAGTGCAATTTTTGGATTGTGGGAGGAAACCAGAGCACCCAGAGAAAACCCACACATTCCACAGGGAGGAGGTACAGGCTTTTTATAAATGACATGAAAATTGAACTCCAAAATCTGACGCCCAAACTGTAACAGCATTGCGCTAACTGCTATGCTTCTAGGCTAAGCTGCAGGATGTATATAGCTGGGTGACTGTCAGGAGAGGGTAAGTAATGAGGACAACTACCAGGGTGCAGCCACGGTGACTGGGTCTGTGACAGAGTCTGGGGTGATGGCTCTAATGGAAAGGCGGGCTGGGGAAGAAAAGGACTGCAGTAGTGATAAGGGATTCCATAACCAGAGGAGTAGACATGAGATTCTATGGACGTGACACAAACACCCCGATGGTGTGTTGCCTCCTAGGTGCCAAGGTCAAGGACGTTTCGGATTGGGTCCACGGAATTCTAAAAGGGGAGGGTGAGCAGCCAGAAGTCTTGGGCATGAATGACACAGGTAGGAAAAAAGAGGAGGTCATGAAGAGAGAACTTAGGGAGCTAGATAGAAAGTGGAAAAGCAAGACTCCAGGGTAGTGCCACCTATGATTTGGCAGATGAATGCACAGCTGAGGAACTGGAGCAGGGGACAGTGTTTCAGATTTCTGGATCGTTGGGATTTCTTCTGGGGAAGGCATGACCTGTACAAAAGGGATGAGTTATACCTGAACAAGAGGGGAACTAATATCCTTGTGGGCAGGTTTGCAAGATCTGGCGAGGAGAGTTTATACTAATTTGGCTGGGGGAGGAGAGGTAGGGCTGAGGATGGCGCAGTTGGTATACAGTACAAGCAGCCGTGTCTAATGAGATATCAGCTAGGATAAGCAGAGATAGGGTAAATTTGCAGTTAGTGGGATGAGTTGCAAGGGGGACAAGATCAAAAGTGGGGACAAATACAGAACAGAAAGTGTTTCATTTGAATGCATGCAGTATAGCGAGTAAGGTAGATGATCTTGAGGCACAGTTACAGAATGGCAGGTATCATGTGGGCATCACTCAGTCATGGCTGAAGGAAGATTATAGTTGGGAGCTTAACTTCAAGGATACACATTGTATCCAAAGGGCAGGCAGGTAGGCAGAGGAGTTGGCATCACTCTGCTGGTAAAAAATGAAATCAAATCCTTAGAAAGAGGTGACATAGGGTCAGAAGCAGGGATGATGGCAGAGCACCAATGGCTGGAGTTTCTGAGCGCAATTCGCAAGGCACATGCCAAAGTAGTAGTAGTATTCTGAAGGCAGGATGATGTGACCGTGGCTGACAAGAGAAGCAAAAGAGAGGGAATATAATAGAGCAAAGATTAGTGGTAAATTAGAGGATTGGGAAGCTTTTAGAAACCAACAGAAGTCAACTAAAAAGAACCATTAAGAAAAAGGTAAAATATGAAGGTAAGCTCATCAATAATATCAAAGAGGCCACCGAAAGATTTTTCTGATATATAAAAAGTAAAAGAGAGGCGACAGTAGATACTGGACCACTGGAAAATGATGCTGGTGGGGTAGTAATAAGGACAAGGAAATGGTGGATAAATAAATATTTTGCATCAGTCTTCACCATGGAAGACACTAGAGGTGGAAGTTCAAGAGTGCTAAGGGGCAGAAATAAGTGCAGTTGCGATTATTAGGGAGAAGCTGCTTGGGAAACCGAAAGGTCTGAAGGTAGATAAGTCACATTGACCAAATGGACTACACCCCAGGGATCTGAAAGAGAAGCTGAAGAGATTGTGGAGGCACTAGTAATGACCTTTCAAGAACCAACAGATTTTGGCATGGTTCCAGAAGACTGGAAATTTGCAAATGTCATTCTGCATTTCAAGAATGGATGGAGGCAGAAGAAAGGAAATTATAGGCCAGCTACCCTGACCTCAGTGGTTGAGATGTTGGAGTCAATTGTTAAGGATTAAGTTTCAGGGTACTTGAAGACTCATGATAAAATGGGCCAAAATCGGCATGGTTTTCGTAAGGGAAATTTTTACCTGACAAATCTGTTGGAATTCTTTGAAGAAATAACAAGCAGGATAGACAAAGGTGGTTGTTGTGTACTTGGATTTTCAGAGGGCACTTGACAATGTGCCACATGAGGCTGTTTAGCAAGATAAGGGCCCCTTGAGATTACAGGAAAGATACTAGCATGGATAGAGCATTGGCTGATTGGCAGGAGGTAGAGAGTGAAAATATTGACATATGGTTGAATGATAATTAAAGGTAGCCTTATCTGATTGGCTGCAGGTGACTAGTGGTGTTCCGTGGGGGGTCGTTTGGGACGACTTCTTTTTACGCTGTATGCCAATGATTTGGACGATGGAATTGATGGCCTTGTGGCCAAGTTTCCAGACGATATGTAGGTGGAGGGGCAGGTAGTGTTGACGAAACAGGGAGGCTGCAGAAGTAGTTAGACAGAATGGGAGAATGGGCAAAGAAGTGGCAGATGGAATACAGCGTTGGGAAATGCATGGTCATGCACTTTGGTAGAAGGAATAAAAGCATTGACTATTTTCTAAATGGGGAAAAAATTCAAAAATCTAAGGCGCAGAGGGACTTGGGAATTCTCGTGCAGGAGTGGTTAACTTATAGGTTGAGTTGGTGGTAAGGAAGGCAATTGCAACATTTGCACTCCAGAGGACTAGAATATAAAAGCAAGGAAGTACTGCTGAGACCTAATAAGACACTGCTGAGGCCTCACTTGGAGTATTGTGAGCTTTGGGCCCCTTATCTAAGAAAGGATGTGCTGACTGTGGAGTGGGTTCAAAGTACGTTCACAATTTCAGGAATGAAAGGCATATGAGGAGCGTTTGATGGCTCTGTACCTGTACTCATTGAAATTTAATAGAACGAGAGATCTCATTGAAACACATCAAACGTTCAAAGGCCTAGGTAGTATGGATGTGGAGAGTATGTTTCCTATAGTGCTGGAATCTAGGATCATTGGGCACAACCTCAGAATAGAGGGATGCCCGTTTAGAATGATGATGAGAATTTCTTTAACAGGATGGCAGTGAATCTGTGGAATCCATTGCCACTGGTGGCTGTGGAGGACAAGTCACTGGCTATATTCAAGGCGAAGGTTTGATAGGTTCTTGATTAGTCAGGGCTTGAAAAGTTACAGCAAAGCCGCAGAAGAATGGGGTTGAGAGGGAAATGGATCAGCCATAATCCAATGGTGGAGCAGACTTGATAGGCTGAATTCTGCTATGTCACATGGGTCAACCCCATGGGCACCACCATACTATTCCGCTTTTTCACAATTTTTTTGAAATGTATCACATTCTTGTCTTGCACTGTGCTGCTGCAACCCAACAAATTGTAATGCATATGCCAATGGCAATAAACCTCACTCCAACCAGGTTCAGTGTGTATCATCTACAGGATGTCCTGTAGTTATTGGCCAAGGTTCCTGTGAAAGGACCACACAAACTGATTATTTCTATCCTACCACCCAGACACATAAAACATGACAGCTGTACATTGTACATATGAGTGTAGCTGCTTTTACGTTATCACGGGCTCCGAATCCAGAAACTCAGCACTCACCAATAACATGGGAGTGGATTCATCATCAGCTCTTTAGAAGATGATGGTAGGGACAAAGGCAACAGGATCAAACTCAGTGTAATTAGAAAACTAGGATATTGAATTTGACTGCTGGGGCAGGCTAGACAGGGAGTCAATCTTGTATCTCTGCCTTGGTCAAACCTAGTCTGAATGGAATTTGTCAATGTGGGTGGCTAGGGAGACTGAGAGCCATATTTCTGAAATGTCTCTAGCTGTTCAACTGCCATGGATACTGTACATCCACATAAAGTTTTAGACATAAGCTCAAGAGGTTCCGCAGCAGGTATTATTGTTTGTAAAGAACAGAGATTTTTAGATCAAGCAGGACACACCAGGATACTTGACATCATTTTCGTCAAAGATGGAAGAAATTGTCAGAGATGTACACGTTTCAATTCCCTTGCAATAAACCCTGTAAATATTGTCATCTGGAACCAATCGACAAGGACAATTTAGATGTCTAGTCTTAGGTTTCATCATCATGGAGAACTCCAAAGTCATGAATAATACACACAAAATGCTGGATGAACTCAGCAGGTCAGGCAGCACCTATGGAGGGGAATAACCACTCAATGTTTTGAGCCGAGACTCTTCATCAGAACTGGAAAGGAGGGGGGAAGAAGCCAGAATAAGAAAGTAAGGTTGTGCCACTAAAACAACATGGTCGAGAATTTCAGTCAATAAACCAAGTTTCAGGGCAAATTGTTAGCCAGTGAAGTGGAAGACTGTGGTAAATTTCAAGAAACTTTACCTTGTACCACACTCTGGAGGGAAGGTGCAGCAGACAAAGGTAGAAATGAGGCAACCTTGCAGTTTTTCCCTGTGAATCACAAAGGCAGCCGATTTGAAAACATAATTATGTTCTCACAGTTCCATTGAAATCTTGGAACCCCTTTCCTTGAGCACCACAAGAGAACATTCATCACAGGGGCTCCAGTGGTTCAAGGGAGCTCTAATTATTACCTTTAGGAGGGCAGTTGTAAATTGTATTAAATGTTAGCTTTCCCAGTGATGCCATCACCCCACAGAAGAATTCACCAAGAACCACATTCCTACACATCACAATATAAAACGTACAATTAACTCCCTTCAGCACCAATCTACTAGCGGAACTCAGCGGGCCAAGCACCATCTGTGTGAGGAGGGGAACTGCTGGCATTTTGGATTAAGACCCTGCATCAAGGCGCACCAAAACCTCAATGATTCCTTTCTTCCCACAGATGCTGGACCAATGAGTTTCACCAGATTATTTGTTGTTCCAGATTCTGGCATCTGCAGCTCTCGTGTCTCCACTTAAACTTCTTGGAGTGCAAGTATACAAGTGACTGAACACTACTAAATCCAGGTGGAAGAACAGGGGCTTTGCAATGAAAAGTGGCTGTTTGAAAACAGCAGACTAAGTTGAAGAAGAGGGGAGCCAGAATAGGGAATGGACAAAGAGAGAAGTGGGAGGGTAGAAGTTGGAAGCTGAAGTAATTGCTGTCAGGTTGGAGGCCATCCAGGTAAAATATGAAGTGTTGCTCCTCCAACCTGAGAGTGGTCTCATTGTGGCAGTAGAGGCCATGGACTGGTGTACTGGAATGGGAATACCATGAGGAAATTGGCATTCCTCCAGGATCCTCAATTCCCTTCCTCGCCTTTCCATCGACAAGATTCATGCAGCAGAGGTCTCTGGAGAACTTGGGAAGCCTCGATATCCTGTGAAGATGAAGTGCAAGTGCTGTGGTGTGAGGACAATATGACAGTACAAGTACAGGGGGCAGACTTCACCAAAGGACTGATTACACTGGACAACAAAAATCTTGCTTCCTGAATACTTCTGGGTGTATCTTATAGACTTCAGGCTGCTGATCAGGAAAATCACCATGAAATTTCCGTATCATGCACTATCTTTTGAAATCACCTACATATATTTGCTATTTCAATTCATAATTCAAGTCAGAATAACTAATGCCAGGGTTAAGGAAGGTATTTTTGTTGGTCCACAAATCAAACAGGCCATCAATGACAGGCTATTCAAAGAACTACTAGTGGGACCAAAGAAAATTGCATGGAAGGCATTCAAGAATTTTGCTGAAAAATTTCTTGGCAACTGCAGAGCACCAAACTACATGCAGCTGGTTGGCAACATGCTTCAAACATGAAGTGCGGCGTGTCACTAAAGATTCATTTTCTCCATTCCCATTTAGACTTTTTCCCTGTAAATCTTGGTACCATAAATGACGAGTATGAGCATGGTGAAAGGTTTCACCAGGACATTGAGGTTAAGGAAAAATGGCATCTGGGCAGCTGGAATCCATCAATGTTGGCTGATTATTGTTGGACACTTAAGAGAGAAGACTCAAACACCAAGTACAAATGAAAATCATCAACAAAACATCTTTAGCTTAGTTGAACTACTGCAAAGTGTCAGCTCGCTTACTCAATTAAATGCATTATATTCAATAAAGAATTGTTTTGTTTCTCCAAATTCCTACGTGATACAAGTAGTCTCAAATTGTATTTGTGTTCAGCTGCACTGTAGCTCAAGACCAAAGGATTCTCAAGCCAACAGCAGGCAAGGAGCCTCACTATCTCTACACAGACTTCAAACAGAACTGTGCTCCTTACCTCTGATACGATTCGTTTTCTGTTGGTGCTCTCCCTGTATTAGTAATTCCAACATTTAACTTTCTTCAAAAAATTTTGAGAGAAGGATCGTCCAGGAACAGAGAAACCTTTAATCTAGATCAATCCCTTTTATATTGCTCGGAGTCCTCCAGCAGTTTGTTGCTACAGATTCTGGCACCTACAGACTCCTGTGCCTCTGTTTAACTTCCCAAAGTGTAAACATACAAATGACTGAAAACTATCAAATTTAGGTGAATGATCAGGGGATGATCATTTATTTTTTATTGCATTTTTTTTTAAAAGCTGTTTGATTTTCTGTGTAGACCTCCTTTTCACTTGATCACAACCTGTTCTGGTCTTCTCGATGAGGGACGACTGGGAGGCACCTCTGAGCAGTTGAGAGAGCATGGGGGAGAATTGCAGGGTGATCTGGAGGGACGAGGCCAGGACTCTGGCTGCTCCTGCTCTCCTCCCTGAACCACAGGCCGGTAAACTGCGTTCACTGACCAGCCAAGCCTGAACTGTCAGAAAGCACAGCTGGAACAGGGCTTCTAATAGATTACTGACAATCTGTACACGTCTGTGGACATCTGCAATGCCCGGAGACGGACTGATTTTTGACTGTCTCCAGGGAGGAGTCTTAAGGCGCACGGCTGGGTGGGTAGTCGGGCAGCGGACGGTGGGTGTGACAGGGAGCGCACGGTAAACACACTCATTACCTTGTTATTTTCTGCTGTTGTTGCAGTGAACGTACACACTTTAATGTCTTCCCCGGTACGTTCTCATAATGAGTCCTAAAGGGTTTAGCTTTGTGGAATTTTTCCCACCATACATAGCGAAATATTCCATATCATACACATTCCCATTGCTGAAATGCATTTATGTTATTTGAATACTGTACTTAAGGTAGACATTTCTCTTTATGTTGTAATATGATTGTAACTACATTGTAGGGTGCATCGTATTCTGATTCATGTGCATTCTTACGTTAACTTTGTAGGTAATTAAAGATGGTACATCCTGGTGCCTAATAAACGGAGCTCATCGCTCTCAGCAGGAGAGAGACAGAGAGAGAGAGAGAGAGAGAGAGAGAGAGAGATCAGGGCTGCTGGGAGCTCACACTGGACAAAAATAGTATGGAGCTATTTATTGTGTTTTCTTGTAAATATCTTTTTGTAACTTTGGCAGTTTTCTTTTCACTATTTTTTGATAATTTGAAAGTTTGATTTTTGATACACCTAATAAACACCCTTGCACTGAAGGGTGCAGGGGAGTGCTCCGGCCATTTTTTCCCTTGGTCATTGGACAGAGTCCGAGTTGTACAGTGGGTGGATGGCGGGGGGGGGCGGGGCACAAAGTGCTCAGTTGGCTATGAGCCAAAGGCTGATGTGCCAACAGCTGTAGCCCAGATGTGGAGTGGCCTGAGCACTCCCCTGGTATTTTGCAAGCGACATTCACTGCAGCTGCATCAGGAATTCCATCTCAGATGCCCAGTTATGCACACAGCAGTCAGGCCCAACGGCAGTGGCAAAAAGCAGCAGGTGGGAGCAGAGACTTCAGCCGCGCGCCACCTGCCTGCCTTCCACGTGGGTGAAGCAAGAGACCAGCTCAAGGCACGGCCGAGAAACTGTGACATGAGCCATGTGAAATTAACCATTTGGGGACTGCAGCACTTAACCCCAAGTGCACTGGCAGATCCGAAATTACCATCCCCACACACAGATTCCCTCATTCCTCCCACTGTGTCTACTCCGACCCTCCCTCCACTCGGTGCTTGCAGACTGCGGCGTCTGGCACTTTCACACCCACCCTGCCTCGCCCACACACAAGAACAACACACAACACTAAGAGAGGTTGACACAGGGATTGAAGAAAGTACTAAATTCTTTACAGTGATTTTTCCAGCCTCCCTCCCTTTCATCACTCCTGGACGGCCTGACACAATTGCAAGTTCAGACACAGCTGGACCTAAGCAACACGCGGCATGCGGGAGACGTATGCTGGTTGATGAGTGGCTCACAGACCACTCATTCCACCGAGGCCGAAGCTCCCCGCTTCCTTCCGTCAATATCCAGGAAAACAAAGAAAGGTTCAAAAAGCTCCGAGAACTGATGAAAAACATGAAGCAATACGAATAAAAGTGCAAACTGGTGTCCGGATTCAACATCGGCACCAAAGCCAAATCGCTTCCGTCTGGCGCTGGTCCTGGCTCGCACGGGGAGAGTGACCTGTGGATGGGGAGAGAGTGGGGAAGCCGTTCACGAGCGTTCGAAGCATCGCTCACACAGGACAGTAGGAAGCAATCTGCTGCACCTTGCCCAAGTCTGCGAGGAGCTGCTTCATCCGGTTCTTGAGCTGAGGCAGTCGTGCCAAAGGATCAGGAGGTTCCAGCTCTCCAGAGTAGTCCAGCCAGCTCTCCAATACTAGGGGATCAAACAGAGGAGAAGGAATCACTCAAAAGGAAGTGCTTGCTCCTGCCTACAATCTATTCCCTGGTTTCATCTACACTCTCACATAAGATCTCTTCAACAGGATTGGTTTACTATTGTCACATGTACCAAGCTGCAGTGTATACTGTTCATACAGATCCAGTCACTAAGCATCACACTGAGGTAGACCATAAGACATAGGAGCAGAATCAAGCCATCTGGCCCTTCGAGGCTGCTCTGCCATTTCATCATGGTTGATCTACTTTCCCTCTCAGCCCCAATCTCCTGCCTTCTCCACAACCCTTCATGTCCTCACTAATCAAGAATGTATCAACCTCAGCCTTAAATATACCCAATGAGCTGGCTTCCACAGATGCCTGTGGCAATAAGTTCCACAGATTCATCACCTTCTGGCTAAAGAAATTCCTCCTCATCCCCTTTCTAAATGGACGTCTCTATATTCTGAGGCTGTGCCCTCTGATCCCAGACTCACCACCAACAGGAATAATCCTCTCTACATCCACTCTGTTGAGGCCTCTCAACATTCAATAGGTTTCGATGAGGTCACCCCTCATTCTTCTGAATTCCTTCTGAAGGTAGAACAAGGTAATTTGATGGACTGAAAGGCTTAATTCTGCTCCTACACCTTGTGGCATACAGAAAGCAGGAAAGAGAAGTGCAACAGTTACACAGAAAGTGCAATGCAGGTAGATAATAAGATGCAAGATCTCACAAGGTCAAGAGTCCATCTTGTCTGTTTATTTATTTTACTTAGAGATACAGCATTGTAACATGCCCTTCACAGGCTTCCCACACTAAACTGTGGGCAATTCCTTGCTGCATTGTCAAACAATTCCCAGCACAGTACTGTAGTAATTTTATGTATTGCACTGTACTGCTGCTGCTGCAAAAAAAGCAAATTCCATGACGTATGCGAGTGATGATAAACCTGATTCTGATATGGGTCTCTATTGTGGTCTAAGAATGGGAAGGGGGCAGGGAGAGGGGAATCATGGTCCAGAAAAGGGGAAGGGAAAGGGTAGAGAGTGGGGAGCACCAGAGAGACATTCTGTAATGATCAACAAACCAATTGTTTGAAATCAAATTATTTTATCTGGTGTCTCAAGGCTGGGTGTGTCTGCACCTATGCCACCATCCCCCCCCACCGGGGCAGTCTTTCTCTGACACCTGCCCCACACCCCTCCTGCAGCACTCCACCCTCGTCTTTCAAAACATCCTTTGCTCACACCAGATTAACAAACTCGCTCTCTGCTCCAGATTGACAAATACAGTACTGTGCAGAAGTCTTCGGCATCCTAGCTGTATGTGCCTCAGACTTTTGCACAGTAGTAGCGGGGGATAGGAGTGGCCCTCCTGTTGCTCATTTATTTATATTATTGCTTCTTCTTTTTGCATTTGCACAGCTTGTTGTCTCCTGCACTCTGCTGGAAAGCCCTAGTTTAGCAGTCGTTCACTGACCGTTATATTTACTGTTCTATAGATTTGCTGAGTATGCCCACAGCAAAATGAATCTCAGAGTTGTATGTGGTGCCGTAGATGTACTTTGATAATAAAGTTACTTTAAACTTAGAGTGTAACCTGGCCTCTGGAAAAACAGCAATGTCAGAAATGCATCCCACCCTTTACAAAGCTAGAATGACCCTCTATTTCCTCTCTTTTTGCACTTTTTAAATATATACTTATTGTAATTTAGCTTTTGTTTACATATTGCACTGTACTGCAGCCACAAAACAATAAATTTCATGGCACATGGCAGTGATTTCAACATGGTTCAGATCCTAGCAATGATTCCATAGTTCCCTTATTCCTGCCATATCCTGACCACTGAGTCCACAAGTGCATCATGACTGCTGAACAGAAAGCTGGACAGACTGACTTCTCCGACGTTAAGGGAACAATGGATGTGAAGCTGGTGCAGGAAAGTGTCCCTGTGCCTAATGACGGACTTGAATAGAAGAGCAGACACGAGGGATCAGTCTAATCCTGCTTCTGCAATGTAACTACAATTTCCTGCAGTAAACTGGAGTCTTCAAGCATTACAACACACAAACAGGCCCTTCAGCCCATCTAGTCCGTGCTGAGATGTTATTCTTCCCAGTCCCATTGACCATCACCTGGACCATAGCCCTCCATAACCCCATCCACATAATTGTCCAAGCTTCTGTCAAGTGTTGCAATCGAACCTGCATCCACTGTTTTCTGTGGCAGATCGTCCCACACTTAGTGAGGTTCTAGTTCCACCCAATCTCAGTGGAAATAGCCTGCCTGCATTCACCCTGTCTATACCTCTCATAATTTTCTATATCTCTATCAAATCTGCTCACATTCTTCTATGTTCTAGGGAATAGACCTGACATATTCAACTTTTCCCTGTAACTTAAGTGCAGGTGGAGTAGGAGGAAGAGTATCAGTTTGGGGATTATTCTTGACTGATACGCTAGTCCAACTGATAGGAGTCTGTAACTGCGCAGCTGAATGCTGGACAGAACCGGAAGGGCCAATATTTATATTCCTCAGCAAATACCAAAACTTGGCCTTTAATTTCACCTACAGGCACAATTAAGCCAGATTCCCATAAAGGGATGCCATCTCTGAGCAAGAGAAGGGAGAGGAAAGTGAAATTAATACTAATGACATTGAAACAAAAAATAAAAAAACCTAATTTTAGATGAATGATTTAATCTGGAAACATTCAGAATGTGTACAATGATGGAAGCCTTTTGAGATGGGGAGAGGCATGGAGAGGGATCTCCTACAGCACAGTTCCTCTGAACATGTCCAAAAAGTCTCCCAGAGTCGGTTCTGAGGAAAACAACAGCAGATGCCCCAGTTGAACTTCCTCTTCCCTGTCCTCCAAGCTGACACTGGGCCTTGAAGACACCTCATTTCTCACTCGATACTGTTGGTCATGAAGGAATTAAAATATGGAACAAAACATTTAACTGGAATGAGTCAAGTTCAGCGGAAGTAGATAAACCAAATGTCTTTGCTCTTGCCATGAAAGCTGGCAGCTGCTCTGCAGCCACCATTTTGTGAACTATCTTGTGAACTGGTTTTGCTCAGGAATAACTGGATAAAACAACTTAAAAGAGGACACAATGAGGGCCCTACTGATCATCTGCTGAACTGGAGATCATTTTGAAGAAAGATGTCATTTTTGAGATATTCTTTGGTAAGAAAGAAACTGAAGATTTATGAATGGGACAGTCCATATCTGTGACCCAGGTAACCTGAGCCTAACAACTGGCCGAACTGCTGTCAGTCAGGGAGAACAAAGGAAGAGACATTAATAACAAGCTGTTACTTGCGAGAAGGGCAATAAAATGATGCTGACTTGGACAAGAGCCAATGAGATCACTGGAGACCAACTCGCAAAGAAGGTCCCCATGTGAGGGGCAGGGAGAAGGAAGATCAATTGTTTGGTCAACGGGAGATCCCCTATCTCAGTGTTTTAAGTTAAATGAATGTTGGTACAAAGGTAACAACAAAATTCATGACTTAAGTTAATGGCCTGGGGTCAACATAGTTACGTTGATATTTGTGCAGAGGCAACGAAGTTCAAACTTTGATTAATTAAGAGTCGTGTAGTGAATTGACTAACCTAGATCAGTTGGCAACAGGTCATTAATACTTTCATTTAAAAGGCCAAGGATCTTGAACAGATTTTCTTTAAACCAGTCACTCACTGGAGCACAATAGAAGGAAAAGTAGGCCACTTGGCCTCTTAAGAGTCACAGAAAACTACAGCGCCGAATCAGGCCCTTTGGCCCATCTAGTCTGGCCCAAACTATTAACTTGCCCGTCCCATTAACCTGCACCTAACCATTGCCCTCCACACCCCTCCTAGTCACATACCTATCTTAAGTTTTGAAATCAAACTTGCATCCACAATTTCCGCTGGCAGCTCATTCCACACTCTCAGTGAAGTGGTTCTCCCTCATGTTCCCCTTAAATATTTCACCTTTCATCCTTAACCCATGACCTCTAGTTCTAGTCTCACCCAACCTCAGTGGAGAAACCCTGCTTGCATTCACCCTATCTATACCCCTCATAATTTTGTATACTGTACCTCTGTCAAATCTCCCCTCATTCTTCTACACTCTGAGGAATAAAGCCCTAACCTGTTCAACCATTCCCTACAACTCAAATCCTCAAGTCCTGGGAACTCTTGAGTCAGCCACATTGTTCAATATGAACGTGGCTGACCTACCCCTCTACTGTGCCAGTTCCTCATCATCCTTAGTTCCCCCAAACATTTAAACGTTTTCCACCTTCACTTTAAATACTTCACACTAGAGTCAAACAGCATAGAGATGGGCCCTTTGGCCCAAATGGTTCACGTTGACCAAAAGACCCTGTCCAAGCCAGTCCCATCTGCCAACATTTGGCCCATAAACTTTTAAACTTTCCCCATCAATCTGTACCTGCCTCAACAACTTCCTCATTCCACATTCTAACCACCTTCTGCGTAAAAGAAAAAGTTGCTATCGGGTTCTCATTATCTCTCTCTTCTCTCACCTTTGTTGACTATTCATCAACTGATCTGAGTTAGTCAGCTCTCTACATAACTCTTAATTAATCAAATCTTGCACTTCATTGTCTCTGCATAAAAGACAATATAACTATGTTGACCCCAGGCCAACAGCCTAAGACACGAATTCTACTGTTCCCTCAGACCACTTTTCCAGTTTATAACACCAAAATAGAGAGCTCCCATTGGCCAGATGATCATTTCTTCTCCCAGACTCCGGCCTGGGGCTACTCTTTGTGACATTTAGTCTCCAGAGTGCTCGCCGTTTTGTGTTTGAAGCCCCTAATTCTTCTACTCTTCCCTATCAATTGAAATGTTGCATTTCAATCTCGTAGGCTCGAGCTCATCTGACTGACCGGTGTTAAGATTCCCTCTGGATGTAATCCAAGGGTTACACAGCTTTGTGTCTTAGATAACTTCTACCCCATTGAGTCCTCTCAGGAACCTGTCCCATCTCATTCACTGACACTTGAAAAGTCCATCAGACATAGGAGCGGAACTAGGCTCTGCCATTCGATCCTGGCTGATTAAATTTCCTGTCAACCCTATTCCCCTGCCTCCACACTGTAACCATTGACACCCTTACTAATCAGGAACCTATCAACGTCCATTTAAATCAGGGGCCTCCAATCCTTTTTATGCCATGGACAAATATCATTAAGCAAAGGGTCCTGGTTTAAATATACCCAATGAATTCTACAAATTCATCAACCCCTGGCTAAAAAATTGCTTCTCATCTCTGTTCTGAAGGGATATCATTCTATTGTGAGGCTGTACTCTCTGGTCTGAGACCCCCCAACTATAGGGATCAACCTCTCCATCTCTACTCTATCTAGGTCTTTCAATATCTGGTTGGTTCCAATTAGATATCCTCTCATTCTTCTAAACTCCAGCGAGTACAGGCCCAGAGACATCAAGCTATACTCATATATTAACCCTTTCAGTTCTGGGATCATTCTCAACATAGAACAGTACAGCCCACAGTATCTGTGCTGGTCATTTTGCCAATGTATCTGCCAGAATATGGCCTCTATCCCTCCATTCCCAACTCATTCCTCTAAACTCCAGTAAGCACAGGGAAGGATCAGATCAGGGGGAACTGTTTCTCCTGTTCTGTGTGCTTCATTCCCTGTTGGTCAGGGGAGCTGCTGACTGCCCTCCCATCCACACTGTACAAGCTACGACAGACAAACACCTCTGCTCACCATCCAGCTCCCTCTCGATGAAGTCCATCCGGTGGCATACTTCGTCCTGCAAGGACTCGATGTGTGCCAGCAGGTTGACCTGCCACTGAAGCTGGGGGTCACTGTCTCCCCCATCCTCGGACTCCTTCGGCCCCCGGCTCTCCTCACTCTGCACTTCGGTTGTTGACTCAGTACCCCGGACCTGAGAGGAGACAGAGAGATGAGCTAGAGTGGCAACAGAGTGGAATCATAACAGGACCACAACATTGTTCAGAACTTAGTAAAACTAGTAATTAAGTGCTAGTTAGGGCGTAATGGTTAGTGTAATGATCTACAGTGCCAGTGATCTGGGTTCAATTCCTGGCATTATCTGCAAGGAGTATATATGTTCTCCTCTGGTTTCCTTTCATATTACAAAGACATACAGGTTAGGGTTAGTAAGTTGTGGGTGTGTCAAGCTGGTGCCAGAAAGATGGTGATACTCGAGGGCTATCACCAGCAGATCCTCGGACTGTGTTGGTCACTGATGCATTTCACCATATGTTACAAATAAAGCTCATCTTGAATCTTCTTTCCCTTCTGCCTACTATAGGGTCTTTCAGCACACTCTATGAGCCTTTTAAACACCTCTAGTGTGTCTATCCCCTCTGGTAGAACATTCCATGCACCCACTCTGTGAAAAAAAACTTCCCCACTCATCTCCTTTGAATCTCTCACACTCTTCACTTTTAATGTATGCCCTCTAGGCATTTTGGCCCTGGGCAAAGAATACTGGTCGTCTTCTCAAAGTTTAAAGTAAACTTATTATCAAGGAACATATATGTTACCGTATACTACCCTGACATTCATTAACTTGAGGACAATCACAATAAATACAAAGAAACACAACAGAATCAATGAAAAACTACAGACAATGAAGATGGACAAAGGACCAAAGTGCAAAAGACAACACACTGTACATTTGGCCAGTTTAAAAGTTCATTCATTCATTATGTTCTGTGTCGTATGAAGTAGGTGATCATATATCTTTCCATGACCATGATTGTTCTTGGAAAATTTTTCTGCAGAAGTGGTTTGCCATTGCCTTTTTCTCTGAACAGTGTCTTTACAAGTTGGGTGATCTCAATCATTATCAATGCTCTTCAGAGATTGTCTGCCTGGTGTCAGTGGTTGGATAACCAGGACTTGTGATATGCACCAGCTGCTCATACGACCATCCACCACCTGCTCCCGTGGCTTCACATGACCCTCATCCGGGGGGGGGAAGGGAAGAGTGGGGGGTAAGCAGATGTTACCCCTTGCCCAAGGGTGACCTGCAGGCTAACAGAGGGAAGGAGCACCTTACACCTTCTTTGGTAGAGACATATCTCCACCCGACCACCCCATGATTTAAAAGAACATCACCTAAAGGGAAATTACAGGCTGCATATTGCAGCGATAGTACGTCAGAACAGTATATCCAGAAGTTTAGTGAGATGACGTGTATCATGAGCGCCATCTTGAAATCTCTCTGTACCTCACGTTGGGGCTGTATAGTAGTGTAGTGGTTAGCACAATGCTTTACAGTACCAGCGACCCGGGTTCATTTCCCGCTGCTGTCTATAATGAGTAGGTTCTCCCTGTGACTATGAGGGTTTCCTCCGGGTGCTGTGGTTTCCTCCCACAGTCCAAAGATGTACGGGTCGATAGGTTAATTGGTCACTGTAAATTGACTGTGATCAGGCTAGGGTTCTATCAGGGGAATTGCTGGGCAGGGCAGCTTGAAGGGCCAGAAGGTCCTATTCCACACTGTTTCTCAATCAATAAATACATAGTAAAGCTCCCCTCCAAGATTCTCCCACTCAGCTGCGTATGAAAGGTAGCGTACAGCAGCCGATTAACCTCGCAGCCCGCATGGTTTTGGGATGTGGGAGCACCAAAGCAAAGCTAATACCATTGTTTCTTTAGCTGCTCAATCTCTTGATGTAATTAAGAATCTGGCCTTTAAATATTTGGTAATGAAAAGCAAAGCCCGATTCTGTTTGCCTGCAGCCAACTGAGTCGCTGAACTGTGGCCGTTGTTTTGTTTACAACAGATGCTCGGTTATTAGAATCTGCATCTCTTGTTAATCTCCTGAAGCGACAGGCGGCAGGAGCTACTCATGTAGAACAAATCTCAAGATTTGTTGCCTCAAATCTATTGGCAAATCTCTTACTTGATGTAAACACATTTGCATCCTGTCTGATTTGATCACCGCCTGTGTGCTCACTGACCCACACTAGCTCCTGCTCCAGAAACGCTTTAATTTATTAAATTTTGTTTTTCAATCCCTCCATTGCTACTCCTGACCTCATTCTGTACCTTCCCATGCAGATTCACAAGTCACAGCCACCCAACTTGGCAAAAGGCCCTTCTGCCCAACATGTCCATGCTGACCCAAGACCGTTGAACAAGATGACCATCTAAGCAAATCTCGTTTGACTGCATTGGCCTTATATCCCCTCAGCCTTTCAACTTTCGTTTACCTGCCGAAACACCTTTCAAATGTCATAAAACAAAGATAAAAATTAGTTTTATTTGTCCCATGCACATCGAAAAACTGAAATTTTTGCATCAAACCAAATCAAATCAGCGAGGATTGTCCAAGTGTCGCCACACATCCGGCATCAACAACCGGCAAGCCTTTGGAATATAGGAGGAAACCACAGCACCCAGAGGAAACCCACACATTTGCACAGGAAGAATGTACAAAGCTCCTCACAGAACCCCGATCTTACAGCTGACATTGTAAAGTGATCGTGCTAACTGTTACACTACTGTGCCTTTTAGGTCACTGTGTCCATAGCTAAATGCCCAATTCCATTTCCCGGCACTCAGCACTTGTCCTTATATGCCTTAGTATTTCAAATCAATTGTTCTTGTTTGAGATACAGCACGGTAACAACTCCCTCTGGCCCAATGAGCCAGTGCTGCTCAATTACACCTAGGTGACCAATCAACCTACTAACCCGTACGTGGACAGCATGCAGCGGAGCAGTTAGCGTAATGCTTTACAATGCTAGCAATTGTGATCGGGGTTCAATTCCTGCCACTGTTTGTAAGGGCACACCCTCAGACTGTGTTGGTTGGTAATGCAAACGATGCATTTTACCATATTCCATGTACATGTGACAAGTATAAGAGATGTATAAGATGATGAGAGGCATTGATTGTATGGATAGTCAGGGGCTTTTTCCCAGGGCTGAAATGACTAGCATGAGAGGGCACAGTTTTAAGATGCTTGGTAGTAGGTACAGAGGAGATGTCAGGGATAAGTTTTTTATGCAGAGAGTGGTAAGTGCGTGGCATGGGCTGCCTGCGACAGTGGTGGAGGCGGGTACGATAGGGTCTTTTAAGAGACTCGGGGACAGGTACATAGAGCTCAGAAAAATAGAGGGCTAGGGGTAAACCTGGGTAATATCTAAAGGTAGGGACATGTTCGGCAGAGCTTTGTGGGCCGAAGAGCCTGTATTCTGCTGTAGGTTTTCTCTGTTTCTAAGTAATGCTAATCTTTATCTATGAAACAGGAGCATCTGGAGGAAACCTATGGGGTCACCGGTTCAAATCCCACCGCTGCCTGTAAGGAGTTTGTACATTTGCCCTTACATGGATTTCCTCCGGCCATTCCAGTTTCTTCCCACAGCCCAAAGACCTACCGGCTAGTTGGATAATTGATCACTGTAAACCGTCCCGTGATCAGGCTAAGATTAAACCAGGTGATTTCTGGGCGACGCAGCTCAAGGGGCCTATTCCACGCTGTATCTCAATAAATAAATAAATAAACTTCTTGCAGCATCGGAATTGAAGCCAGGTCACTGGTGTTGCAGTGTTATTCTAACCATCCACACTTGCATGCCGCCCTAACACCGTTCGTAAACACTGTGAGTCTACACACCTTTATCACCACCTCCAGCACTGTGTTCGAGATTTCAACCAACCTCTGGGTGAAATATTTCTTCAAATCCTCCCTAAGTCTACTTACCCATCCGCTCTGTTTATGGACACCTTTGTTATGGGGAACAGTTTCTCATAACCTGCTCACACCATAATTCTGTACACCTCAAGTCGGGTCATGGTAAAACAAGAAAACAAATCCAATCCCCCCTCTTAGCTGGAGCTTACTATCCCGGGTGATAATCCGGGGAAACACGCTCTCAGCGCAATCATCTCCTCCTTTTGTTGCAGTGAGCTGAAGTGTATCTGTGACCGCACTGTGGCTTAGACACATGCCATCACGAGGTAATGAGGGGTTCCATTTTTACAGACACTCATAATCATAAATACACAAAAAACGGTCAATATGGTAACCATAGCTCCACTGTCTTGTTATAGAACAGCATCATACCACTGATAAGTAAGGGCAATTACTAAACAATTTCCCCAGGGGTGATAACTTGAAGGTAATCTAACAAAAGGAGTTAAAGAGAAAGTGGCTGGAAAACAGAACATGCTAATCTCAGGGAATAAAATGGATCCAAAGGGGATAAAAGGGGATCCACAGATTTTTTTTTTTAAATGACACAAAAAGAGTATAACTATGGTCCTATGTGGTTAGTACTGATGGGCAAATTGGATAGCATGAACTAGTGGGCTGAAGGGTCTGTTCAGGGGCAGGTAAGGTTGGCCGATGGACTCTTACCTTGCCAGTGCCGCTCTCACCCTGTAAACAGATAAAGAGCACATCAGCATCTGCTTCAATAGATGGGAGGAAAAAGCCCAGTAACATCATGAAGGATCCCACCCAGCATGCATTGGACTGTTTAGACCAAAGCCATCAGGGGGAGGCTACAGAGCATCCACGCCTGGACCACTAGACTCAAAAACAGATACTGTCCCCAAACAGTAAGGGTGATCAATACCTCTGCCCACTAACCCAGTCCTCCACCTTCCCATCACCATCACTTTATCATTTCTTGTCAGTCACCTTATGTACATAAACTCCTGTGCCTAGTGTTACTTTAAGGACATATCTATCTACACAAGCTATCTTATTGTGTTTTTTTTATTATTGTATTCTTTATCTTCATTATGTTTTTTTGTGCTGCATCAGATTCAGAGTAACAATCATTTCCTTCTCCTTTACACTTGTGTACAGGAAATGACATTTAACAACCCTGAATCTTTCAATAGAACATGAAATAAAGATCCCCCCAGGGGTCACTGACCTTACAGAGGCTGTCTTGCTCTCGAAGATCAAAGTCAGTCCGCCCTGAATCTTCATCAACGTTCCTTCCAAACCTCTCCGCCAGCGCCTCGTCACCATTTTCCCGCATCCGGCCGAAGCCCTCATCCAAGGAGGAATTCCTGGTCTCCACCACCAGCCTCTGCTCCGCGGCAGGGTAGTAGGCTCGGGGTTTCTGGTAGCAATGCTCACTGGTGATATAGGACTCCTCGATAACGGGCATTTGACTCTGCCGCTCAGCCGTGCCGTTAGGGGTCCTTCCCTGCGTGCTCATGCTGGTGCTGAGGCCGCTGTTGCTGTCCTCGCTGGGAGTGAGATGCCTCTCCCACAGCTTTTCGATGGTGGAGGGAGAAACGTGCCAAGGCTTGCACCAGAGTTTCAGGTCTGGTTGATCTTTATTCCTGGGGAATGATTCAGAGAACAGGGCCATTTACAACTCTCTGTATAAAAAAGCCTACCTCTGCATTTCCCCAATGAGTTGGGAGTGAAGTGAGCAGGACTTCTAACAAGAACCCGGCCGTGTAGCATCTACACCAGGACCATCACACTCAAAAACAGTTACTTTCCCCAAGCAATAAGGCTGATCAACACCTCCACCCACTAACCCACACATCCAAGACCCCCCCACCACTACTTTATCACTTCCTGTCAGTCATCTTATGTACAGACACTCTTCTGCCTAGCAACACCTTATGGATATACAATCAATGCATACAAGCTAACTTATGTATGTATATATATATTTTTTTTTAATTACAAGTTGAGCACCACTTATCACAGCTGAGTCTCTGTGGGTGGAAGTTAGAAACAGGAAGGGGTCAATAACTCTACTGGGTGTTTTTTTACAGTAACAGTGACATCAAGAAGCAGATAGGGAGACAGATTCTGGAACTGTGTAGTAATAACAGGGTTGTCATGGTGGGAGATTTTAATTTCCCAAATATTGACTGGCATCTCCCTAGAGCAAGGGGTTTAGATGGGGTAGAGTTTGTTAGGTATGTTCAGGAAGGTTTCCTGACACAGTATGTGATAATCCTACAAGAGGTCAAGTGGTTAAAGCATTCATCTAGTGATCTGAAGGTTGCTAGTTCGAGCCTTGGCTGAGGCAGCGTGTGTGTCCTTGAGCAAGGCACTTAACCACACAATGCTCTGCAATGACACCGGTGCCAAGCTGTAGGGGTCCTAATGCCCTTCCCTTGGACAACATCGGTGGGGTGGAGAGGAGAGACTTGCAGCATGGGCAACTGCTGGTCTTCCATACAACTTTGCCCAGGCCTGCATCCTGGAAACTTTCCAAGGTGCAAATCCATGGTCTCACGAGACTAACAGATGCCTATAAAACAAGAGGAAAGTCTATACTTGATCTGCTATTGGGAAATGAACTTGGTCAGGTGCGAGTCTCTCGGTGGGAAAGCATTTTGGAGATAGTGATCATAATTCTATCTCTTTTACCATAGCATTGGAGAGGGATTGGAACAGACAAGTTAGAAAAGGGGAAATTGGAGTTAGGGGAAATCTGAAACTATTAGGCAGGAATTTGGAAGTATAAATTGGGAACAAATGTTCTCAGGTAAACGTATCGCAGAAATGTAGCAAATGTTCAGGGGATATTTGCGAGGACTTTTGCATAGGTACGTTCCAATGAGACAGGGAAAGGATGGTAGGGTACAGGAACCATGGTGTACAACAGCAGTTGAAAATCTAGTCAAGAAGAAAAGCTTACAAGAGGTTCAAAAAACTAGGTAATGATAAAGATCTATAAAATTATAAGGTAAGCAGGAAGGAGCTTAAGAATGAAATTAGGAGAGCCAGAAGGGGCCATGAGAAGGTCTTGGCAAGCAGGATTAAGGAAAACCCCAAGGCATTCGACAGGACCAATCAAGTGTAACAGTGGAAAAGTGTGTACGGGACCGGAGGAGATAGCAGAGGTACTTAATGAGTACTTTGCTTCAGTATTCACTATGAAAAAGGATCTTGGCGATTGTACGGATAACTTACAGCAGACTGAAAAGCTTGAGCATATAGACATTAAGAAACAGAATGTGCTGGAGCTTTTAGAAAGCATCAAGTTAGATAAGTCTCCAGGACTGGACAAGATATACCCCAGGCTACGGTGGGAGGCGAGGGAGGAGATTGCTGAGTCTCTGGCAATGATCTTTGCATCATCAATGGGGACAGAAGAGGTTCCAGAAGACTGGAGGGTTGCAGATGTTGTTCCTTTACTCAAGAAAGGGAGTAGAGATAGCCCAGGAATTTACAGACCAGTGAGTCTTACTTCAGTGGTTGGTAAGCTGATGGAGAAGATCCTGAGAGGCAGGATTTATGAACATTTGGAGAAGCATAATATGATTAGGAATAGTCAGAATCGCTTTGTCAAAGGCAGGTCATGCCTTAGGAGCCTGATTGAATTTTTTGCGGATGTGACTAAATACACTGATGAGTGTAGAGCAGTAGATGTAGTGTATATGGATTTCAGCAAGGCATTTGATAAGGTACCCCATGCAAGGCTTATTGAGAAAGTAAGGAGGCATGGGATCTTCATGGATCCAGAACTGGCTTGCCCACCGAGGCAAAGAGTGGTTGTGGACGGGTCATATTCTGCATGGAGGCCGGTGACCAGTGGTGTGCCTCAGGGATCTGTTCTGGGACCCCTTCTCTTTGTGATTTTTATAAATGACCTGGATGAGGAAGTGGAGGGATCAGTTAGTAAGTTTGCTGATGACACAAAGGTTGGGGGTGTTGTGAATAGTGTGGAGGGCTGTCAGAAGTTACAACAGGACATTGACAGGATGCAAAACTGGGCTGAGAAGTGGCAGATGGAGTTCAACCCAGATAAGTGTGAGGTGGTTCATTTTGGTAGGTCAAATATGGTGGCAGAATATGGTATTAATGGTAAAACTCTTGGCAGTGTGGAGGATCAGAGGGATCTTGGGGTCCGAGTACATAGGACACTCAAAGCTGCTGCGCAGGTTGACTCTGTGGTTAAGAAGGCATACGGTGCATTGGCCTTCATCAATCGTGGGATTGAGTTCAAGAGCAGAGAGGTAATGTTACAGGTATATAGGACCCTGGTCAGACCCCACTTGGAGTACTGTGCTCAGTTCTGGTCACCTCACTACAGGAAGGATGTAGAAACTATAGAAGGAGTGCACAGGAGATTTACAAGGATGTTGCTTGGATTGGGGAGCATGCCTTATGAGAATAGGTTGAATGAACTCAGCCTTTTTTCCTTGGAGCGACAGAGGATGAGAGGTGACCTGATAGGGGTGTACAAGGTGATGAGGGGCATTGATCGTGTGGATAGTCAGAGGCTTTACCAGGGCTGAATTGGCTAGCACGAGAGGGCACAGTTTTAAGGTGCTTGGAAGTAGGTACAGAGGAGAGGTCAGGGGTAAGCTTTTTTAAACGCAGAGAGTGGTGAGTGCATGGAGGCGGAAACGATAGGGTCTTTTAAGAGACTCCTGGATGGCTACACGGAGCTTAGAAAAATAGAGGGCTATGGGTAAGCCTAGGTAGTTCTAAGGTAGGGACATGTTCAGCACAGCTTTGTGGGCCGAAGGGCCTGTATTGTGCTGTATGTTTTCTATGTTTTTAATAATGAGGTGACCAGAACTGAACACAACATTCCAAGTGTGGCCTAACCAGGTTAATTGTTAAAATTTCCAGAACCTGCAGAATATCGTGTGTTTAATAAAAAATGCAGTGGTCAGGCATTTTGGACAATAGATCCTGACCTTTCCTTCGCATAATGATCCACCCACATGACGGGAGGCTTTGCTGGGTTTAACACGGAGCCACGCCTCTACTCACTGTAGGATGTATATCTTCAGCTGCAGCCCATGCAGCAGCTCGATGACCTTGTGAACGTCTCCCAGCAGCTGGTGTGTTGCCACTATCTTGCCGCTGTTCTGGTGGGAATAATTCTCTTTGAGAAAGGCCAGGCCATGCATGTGGCCACTGGTCAGCCACTCCTTGTCGTACCAGTAGCGAGAACTCAAGCGGTGCTCTAGGGCAGAAAGGACAGAACTATTAACCACAACAGGGGTAAGTCAAGAACGGAACATATTCCGCAGTCAAATGGGCATGCGAAAGGTCAGATTCATGGTTAAGTTCTTTACAAACAGCACACTGACCTCTGTTGAAAGAAGGTGCCCCAGTAGCTCGCTGGTTAGTACAAAACTTTGCAGCCCCATCGATTTGTGTTCAATTCCTGCCATTTGGAGTTTGTACACTCTCCATGAGACGGCATGGTTCCATCACACTTTGCAAAGAGTGCAAGTTAGGGTTAGTAAGTTGTTGGCACGCTACATTGGCACTGGAAGCTTGGCAACACTTGCGCGCTTCCTCCAGCACATCTGCACAGTGTGTTGGTGGTTGATGCAAACGACACATTTCACTGTTTGTTTCTATGAACATGGGACAAATACAGCTCATCTTAGAAATGAGCAAGTGTTGTAACAATTGTACAGACGATATCAAACTAGGAGTACTGTTCCTAGTTCTGGTCGCCTTATCCAAGATCTACTGGTATTGAAGGCTCACTAGGTTGTCCCATCGCAGGCAGCTGAAGAAATTAAAGCTATATTCTATAGCTTATAAGAATGAGGAGAAGTTTTAACGCAACATAAAAAGATCTTGAGGGCCTAACAGGGTAGCTATCGAGGTCATAAACACAGAGATGCTGGAAATCCAGAGCAACACACAAATGTTAGAGGACTCAGCAAGTCAGGCAGCGTCTATGGAGAGGAATGAACATTTGATGCTTCGGGCCAAGACTCTCCATCAGGACTGGAAAGAAACAGGGGAGAAGCTAGAATAAGAAAGTGGGGAAGGGCAAGGTGTACAAGATGGCAGGTGATAGGTGAAACTAGGTGAGGGAAGGGTGAAGTATCAAATGAAGGAGGGGATAGGTGGAAGAGGTAAGTGGCTGATAAAGGAAGAATCCGATAGGCATAAGGGTTCAGGAGAGTAAGCCATTGACTTTGAGAAGGAAGTAGATACCTCCCATCCTTTTCATTTGGTAGAAAATACAAAAGCCTGAAAGCATGTATCACTCTAAACAAACCTATTGATGATTCAAGATCCATTTACACCATCCAAAGCACAGCAAGTCTTCCTGTCTAATAATCTTCCCTCAACTAATACATCTACCACAGGTGAACCTGATGCCAGACTAGTTAGGGCTCAGCCAAAGGGTTGCTTACTGTCCACTCTGTTGGACCAAGAAACTAAACTGTTACTTTTATTGCACTTAGCTTACTTTATGCTTGTTTGCATTTTTATATAGTCACCTGTTTGTCTGTAATTGTTTAAAGAATTTTCAGTAATTGTAGTGGTTAGTTCTGTATTTTTCTAGCCATTTCTCTGCAGTCTGAGGAGGGGAGGGAGGGAGGGGGGAAGGAACGTCGACTCAGACCATGAGAGGCCTGCTTCAGGCATTTTCATGCCCTCAAGGTGCAGATTGGAAGTCTGTGTGGGGCGCCACTCCTCGCACAGAGACTAGAGCAATGTGTGGTTAAGTGCCTTGCTCAAGGACACAAACACACTGCCACAGCTGAGGCTCAAACTAGCAACCTTCAGATCACTAGACGAACGTCTTATCCACTTGGCCACATGCAGTCTGAGTCACACTTAATCTGTCTCATAGATTGTTCCTTATCAATGGAAGGTTCCTTATTTGTCTAGCTCAAGGGTTCCAACTTTTTTTATGCCATGGAGCCTTACCATTAACTGAGGGGTGGACCCCAGATTGGGAACTCCTGGTCTAGTTTGTATTAGATGACCAGGACTTCTTGTGTTTGCACACTTCCTCGTTCTTTCTCCACTCTCACACTTCACTCTCCCTCCCGACACAGTGGAGTGAATTGGCTATTATTTCTTTATTACGAAGACCAAATACAATGACTATAACCACAAGTTTTATGTCCCATTCTTGACTTCTGAAGAACCCCTGGATTATAAACTCTCCAGATCCAACAACGCCATCCTCCATTCCTGTGCATTTAAGAGGTTTATGCGAAACAAGCCACTTGGCAGCAAACACTCACCTGGCGGTTCACGGCACATGTAACAGGTGTAGATCTCGGGAACGCTATCTTCCAGCAAACCCATGCAGACACCGTGCTGCCAGCACAGACACTCCTCACACTGTCAAACAGCAGAACAACGTGGAAATGAGATACACCACTCATCCGCTCTCCCTCACTAATTAGCCTGGAGATTTATTGCAAACGACCCCCATATAGGATAGGGCAATACAGTAGTGTAACAGTTGGCGTAATCGCTTTAATGGTCAGTGCCAGCGATCACCGTTTGGATTCTCCCTTCTCCCATTAGGGAGAAGGTACAAGAGTTCGAAAGCACATACCACCAGTCACAATGACAGTCTCTATCACATTGTTTGTTATAAGACTACTGAACAGTTCCCTGCTATGATAAATTGGACTCTGGACCTCAGAATCTGCCTCATTATGGCCTTGCACCTCAGAATCAGGTTTATTATCACCGGCATGTGACGTGAAATTTGTTAGCTTAACAGCAGCAGTTCAATGCAATACATAATCCAGCAGAAAAAAAAATAATAATAAATGAGTAAATCAATTACATATATTGAATAGATTTTTTTAAATGTGCAAAAACAGAAATACTGTATATTTAAAAAAAAGTGAGGTAGTGTCCAAAGATTTTACGTCCATTTAGGAATCGGATGGCAGAGGGGAAGAAACTGTTCCTGAATTGCTGAGCGTGTGCCTTCAGGCTCCTGTACCTCCTACCTGATGGTAACAGTGAGAAAAGGGCATGCCCTGGGTGCTGGAGGTCCTTAATGATGGACGCTGCCTTTCTGAGACACCACCCCTTAAAGATGTACTGGGTACTTCGTTGGCTAGTGCCCAAGATGGAGCTGACTAGATTTACAACTGTCTGCAGCTTCTTTCGGTCCTGTGCAGTAGCCCCTCCATACCAGACAGTGATGCAGCCTGTCAGAATGCTCTCCATAGTACAACTATAGAAGTTTTTGAGTGTATTTGTTGACATGCCAAATCTCTTCAAACTCCTGAAGTATAGCCGCTGTCTTGCTTTCTTTATAACTACCTCCATATGTTGGGACCAGGTTAGATTCTCAGAGATCTTGACACCCAGGAATGTGAAGCTGCTCACTCTCTCCACTTCTGATCCTTCTATGAGTTTCTACGTCTTACCCTTCCTGAAGTCCACAATCAGCTCTTTCGTCTCACTGACATTGAGTGCCAGGTTGTTGCTGTGGCACCACTCCACTAGTTGGCATATCTCACTCCTGTACGCCCTCTTGTCACCACCTGAGATTCTACCAACAATGGGTGTGTCATCAGCAAATTTATAGATGGTATTTGAGCTATGCCTAGACACACAGTCATGTATACATAGAGAGTAGGGCAGTGGGCTAAGCACACACCCCTGAGGTGTGGCAGTGTTGGTCGTCAGCAAGGATATGTTATCACCAATCTGCACAGATTGTGGTCTTCTGGTTAGGAAGTCGAGGATCCAATTGCAGAGGGAGGTACAGAGGCCCAGGTTCTGCAATTTCTCAATCAGGATTGTTGGAATGATGGTATTAAATGCTGAGTTATAGCCAATGAACAGCATCCTGACATAGATGTTTGCATTGTCCAGGTGGTCTAAAGCCATGTGAAGAGCCATTGAGGTTGTGTCTGCCGTTGACCTATTGTGGCGACAGGCAAATTGCAATGGGTCCAGGTCCTTGCTGAGGCAGGAGTTCAGTCTAGTCATTACCAACCTCTCAAAGCATTTCATCACTGTAGATGTGAGTGCTACCGGGCGATAGTCATTAAGGCAGCCCACATTATTCTTCTTAGGCACTGGTATAATTGTTGCCTTTTTGAAGCAAGTGGAAACTTCCACTTGTAGCAGTGAGAAGTTAAAAATGTTCTTGAATACTCCCGCTAGTTGCTTGGCACAGGTTTTCAGAGCCTTACCAGGTACTCCATCTGGACCTTTCGCCTTGCGAGGGTTCACTCTCTTAAAGACAGCCTAACATCGGCCTCTGAGACAGAGATCACGGGGTCATCGGGTGCAGCAGGGATCTTCACAGCGTAATTGTGTTCTCCTTTTCAAAGCGTGCCTAGAAGGCGTTGAGTTCATCGTTGTCTGCCTAGACTGCACTTTCTCTGTAACATTCCATTCTGCATTCCTTTATTGTTTTCTTGTACTACCTCAATACATGGATATGATGAAATCGTCTAGAATCAACCTCTTTTATGCCATGGACCCATAGACCATAAGACATAGGAGTAGAATTAGGTCATCTGGCCCATCGAGTCTGTTCCACCATTCAATCATGGCTGATCTTTTTTTTCTATCTCCTCCTCAACCCCAGTTCCAGCCTTCGCCCCGTAACCTTTGATGCCATGTCCGATCAAAAACCTATCAATCTCTGCCTTAAATACACCCAACGACCTGGCCTCCACAGCTGCCTGTGGCAACAAATTCACTACCTTTTGGTTAAAGAAATTTCTCTGCATCTCTGTTTTGATAGTGTGCCCTCTGTCTAGACTCCCCTATCATGGGAAACATCCTTTCCACATCTACACTGACTGGGCCTTTCAACATTTGAAAGGTTTCAATGAGATCCCCCCCTCATAGATTGTCTGTATTGAACCCTACCATTAACTGAGGGGTCTGTGAACCCCAGGTTGGAAACTCCTGATCTAGAATGTTGGCAGAGCAAAATCTCTCAATAATAAACCAATTTACTAATTGTGCCAATGATCGTCATTATAGAAATATTGTAATACAGATGGTTTTCTGGGAACACAATCCATTTATAACATGGGGATGCAGGGTACGGATTACAAATTGCACTCGTTACACAACATGTAATACCTGAATCATGAATTCATTCTCCTCCTCTACTTCACAGACGCAGCGCACGATCTCCATCTGGCTGTCTTCGCCGTCCCCGGTGTCGTCAGGATTCGTGGTCACATCTACGTCCTGACTGTAATCGTCGTCACTCCAGAGGAGACTGTCTGTGGATGAGTCGCTCGTGGGGTCGTCATCTGAAACATCTGACACATCAGCACTGCTGTCAGACTCGGCCAGTGTTAGGGACCAAGCAAAGAAAATCAAAAAGACACCAACTCACTTGTCCCCTTGAGTGAAAAGTGAGCTGAACTCACTTGGAAAAACACAAGGGGAGATTGAATGTCCCCCAGGTGAGAGTGAACAAGAGCAAGATCAAGAAAGGGCAAATTAAAGCATGCCAGTGTCTGACATGGGGCAGGGTGAATAAGGAGAGATAGTGAAAGACAATACATTACTGATACAGTGTGACAGTAAGAACAGGAGTGTGAAAGACCAGAGAGCACACTAAAGTGAAGGTTGGTGTCAATATAGAGGACTGTCTTCATTCTTTCTTGAGAAGTACACAAAATGAGGTCAATGCACTGAAGGCACTTCTCTCAACACCACACTTGGGCATATACAATAAATAGCATTCATAGGATGAGTTTATTCAGGTGCATCAGTGCAGTGCTCACGTGGATTTTAATTGTCTTCTAATCTATGCACTGCAAAAGGTTCATTTCATTTACCTACTGCAGAGCCACTGAAATCTCCCAATGTCCATGACTTTTCCTACATTAATCTCTCAGCCCAGCTCATCTCCTGAACCTACACTGGAGGTTTCCTTCTCTGTAATTCTACTCCACATTTCCATACAGCGCCACAGCACAGAAACAGGCTCTTCAGCCCATCTACTCTGTGCTGAACAGTTATTCTGCCTAGTCCCATCTACCTGGACCATAGCCCTCCATGCCCTTTCTATACACGTACTTATCCCAACTTCTCTTAAATGTTGAAATCAAACCACTTCCACTGGCAGCTATGGCCCCTCAGGTGCCCCTTAAATATTTTACCTTCAATCCTTAACCCATGACCTCTAGGTCTAATCTAATCCAGCCTCAGTCAAAAAAAAAACCTGCTTGCATTTATCCCATCTATACCTCATAATTTCATACATCTTTATTAAATTTCTCTTCAGTCTCCTACATGCCATGAATAGAGTCCTAACCTATTCAACCTTTCCCTATAACTCAGGTCCTCAAATCCCAGCAACATCCCTGTAAATTTTCTCTGTACTCTTTCAAACTTATTGATATCATTCCTGTAGGAAGTAGACCAGAACTCACACAATATTCCAAATTTGAGCTTGCCAATATCTTATACAACTTCAACATAACATCCCTATCCCAATTCCTGTACTCAACACCCTGATTTATGAAGGCCAATGTGCCAAAAGCTCTCTTTACGATCCAATCTACCTGTGACGCCACTTTCAAGAAATTATGGATCTGTATTCCCAGATCCCTTTGTTCTACCACACATGTCAGAGCCCTACCATTCACTGTGCAAGTCCTCAACCCACATTTTAACCATGTTTTTAGCTATCTAGATGATCTCTCCTCGGCAAGTTTTCTATCACCTGTTTTAAACTGACTGTACAAAGATCTCAAATACTCAACGACCTTTAATAAAATTACCTCATTGAAGAATTCCTCCTGCTTCTCTCCCCAGTACTGTTTCAACCTTAGTTTTTGTTTTCCGCATTAACAGCCATTTGATTATTTTTGATTAAAAAAATCAGAATTGTAATTGATGGACCTTGTATGTGAGTATTGACTTTGTTTTAAACTGAGAGGGGAATATCCCCCGTCTTCCCCTATCACCTTTCACCCCCTCGAAATCCGTCCCAGTTACTTAATCTTCCCACTTTGTGCATTATCTCCGTAAAAGCTATTGGCAAACTTTTTCAAAGCAAAATAGTTTTCAATGAACATTCTGGTACAACATCGCATTGTAACTGTGACAACGTTAGAGAATATTTCACTCCAATAGTCTTGGGGTGAACTGGGTTCAAGTATTACATTAAATTAATTGTTTTCATACATGCAGGGCAGAAAAATAAATGAAAGGAAAACAGATGAATGTAACAAGACCTCTGATTATTTGTGTGCATGTTGCTCTGTCAAATTGTAAACTTGCTATCCAAAGCTCTGGAACTCCAAGGATGGACAGGCTAGTGTTGCTCTTGCTGTCTGCTGCCTCTGCATAACACAGCAAGGAAGTCCCACATGCAGTAAATTGTACTTTCAGCCAACACACTCCACTGGACTGTACTAACCTATATTCACGAGCCACTTTCCCCAAATCTCTCAACTTTACTTTGAAGTCAACTGCCAATCATTTGAAATCACCTGCAACTCTGCTTCTGCAAGTACTTTCTACTGCCCTCATCTTGTTACCCCATCAGACACAAAGCTCATGTGCAGATCAACTATCAAGAGGAAATTGGGACTGGCTAGGTGGTCACCTTGGCCTGGTCAGGCCAAAGAGAGCCTGTATTTGTGCAGTATTGTTCTGCATCTCTACAAAACCTTCGACTTGATCACATTAAGCAGCTAAGTCTGAACTCTTGACCAATCCTGCACTAAAAATACTCTGCTGTCACTGAGGCTATAAACACATTAGTCACTTCGCGCCAGTTCCTTTACCTTAATACACAAAACCTCCTTGGTGCACTTTCAGGATTGTTATTAATTATAATCTAGCCTCTGATCTAAATCGCTATGTCCAAAACCATAATTCATAGTCGCTTAAGTATTCTGACAACCTTATGTAATGCCAGCCTCAATAGTCCAAGCTGGTGTTTGTGGTCCAAATTGCCCTTGCCTTACCCAACCCTTTCTCTCTCACCTTAAATCCACCTGCGCTATTCATCTCAACTGGTTCTGGTCGTTGACAAGTTCCACCTTCTCTGGGTAATGGAGATGTTCCCTTAGATGGGCTTGTCAGCACCAACTTAAACATGTGTCCTGCCAGCTTCATCTCCCCTACACAAACTGAAACATCTTCGCTACGATCCATTCTGTCAACGTGTCTCAGCCTTCTCTCCCTGCAGTGACTGCACCTCGAAGAGATCTTACTGTCTGTAGGCTGGCCTGACACTTTTTCCAAGGCTTTCTTTCCTGTCCCAGAATATGTTAAATACATCAGAGGACACTGCATTAGTGCATTTTGGAGAGAAGGTTGGGGAGGGAAAGGGGGGGAATGGAAAAATAAAAGGTCACCAACCGTCAAATTTCAGTCCATCCATGTGGTATCCCGAGTCAGAACTGCATAAGGATGTGTATTTATGGGAGAAGGGAAATTTGTAAGAGGAGGAAGATCTGGTTGAAAGGAATGTGGATTTTTTGGGTGGGTAATCTCTGGAGACATCTATGTTCTCTTCACTGTCAGAAAACTCTGCGATCAAAGAATTCAAAGACGTCAGCACAACGCGCTCAACGACATTGCACAACCCGGGCTGAAGCAAGATTATTAAACAGACACCAAGACGAGCGAGAGGATAAACCAGCGTTGAGTCGGCAGATCATGAGAGGGTTGAGGTATCTTGTGGAAAAGGAGGGCTGAGGGAGAGACACCTCCCTCTGAGCAGAGGCTGTTCTGCTTGTTCCTGGGATGTCCACATCTCTGAGGGAGACCAATGTGTCTTATTTTAGATCACCGCTCCACAATTCCCACCCCTTCCTGAACAGGGTGGTACATTGAGTCACTTTGGGACATAGCTAGGATTCGAGGGAGAACATGAAGGAGCCCATCCTCGTCGGGTATGCCAGCTGCTGAAAGATAAGAAGCTGCAGGTGCCTGTTGCACATTCAATTAGTGGCAAACAGTTACCTAACAAAGTCCCTGGCTAACGTGCAATCCTTTCACCAGCATAAGAACAGACTCTCTATTTTAGATTGGGTTTGGCTCTGCTCACTCCTTGGGAGAGTGATCGCCTTCCTCCCTCTTTCTGTACCCTCACTCCCCAAGACTGCGCTCATCTACACCACTCAGAGCTGAATCCACAACTCGGAACTAGTGAAGGTCTCAGCCCAGAACTTCAACAAGCTGCAGAACCACTTTCAAAGACTCGACAACTCATGTTCTCGGCATCAATTTTATATTTGCAAACTTCCTCTTCTTCTGCATATCGTTTGTCAGTCTTTATGTACAGTTTTTCATAAATTTTACTGTATTTCTGTATTTTTCTATAAAAGACTGCAAGAAAACTGACCTCAGGGTAGTACTTGACGACATATATGTACTTTCAAAATAAATTTACTTTGACTTAACCCTGCATGTCTTCACAGATCTGTAATGAGATCAGAAACTTAGTGGCACCACCTTGATTTGAAGTATTAATGTGACAAGCATTTCAGAAATTGTCAGTCTGATATTTTTGCTCAGCTGACTGAGTAGAACTTCAATTTCCTCATCCACAATCAGCATGAAACATATGAAGAACTTCATATGAAACATATGCACACATAACGCTTCAACTGTAGCCTTAGTCCATAAGGCCTTAAGATGTAGGAGCAGAATTAGGCCATTTAGCGCATCGAGTCTGCTCTATCATTTCATCGTGGCTGATTTATTATCCCACTCAACCTCATTCACTTACCTTCTCCCCATAACCTTCGACATCCTTACTAATGAAGAAGCTATCAACCTCCACTTTAAATATACCAAACAACCTGGCCTCACAGCTGTCTGTGGCAATGAGTTCCACAGACTCACCACCCCCTGACCCCCTGGCTAAAGAAATTCCTCCTCATCCCTGTTCTAAAGGGACGTCCTTCTATTCTAAGGCTGCGTCCTCTGGTCCTAGACCTCCCCCACTGTAAGAAACACCCTCTCCACATCCACTTTGTCTTGGCCTTTTAAGTATTTGATAGGTTTTAATGAGATTCCCTCCTCATTCTTCTAAACTCCAGTGAGTACAGGCCCAGAGCCTTGGGAAGGCAATCCTTGCTGGCAGCAGACAGGGTAGTTTATCTGCCCCTTCTATCCGGGGTGTGGATGGGGAGCGCGGAGGAGGATCCAAGGGAACAATGTGCTGTCCATTATGTTAAGCAATCAACCATCTGCCTGGAAACAAATAACTGGTGCTCCAGAGACAAACTGCAAAATTCAGAGGCAATCTTACCGACAGAAGGGAACATAATTCGGGGGCTCGGTTAGGACCTGATGCCAAACTTGTTTAATGCAAACACTCACGCAGCCATGCACACAGAGACTTGCATGTTTGTATACACACACTCACACTCATGCCCATGCTACACAATTGCCATCTGCTGTCAGAGTACTGGAACTGCATAATTAAATCCATTTCTTATTTTCCCTCTGTTCTTGGGCTCAAAGACGTGCAGACCAGCTCAGACGTAGAAACGTACTGAGTTACAATATCCAGTCTGGTCTGCAAGCGGCTGTCCGTGCAGACCATTAATAGCATTTGATTATCTTCTTCCTTCATCCTTTCTTCTCTTTCTTTCATCCACCTGGCCACACTACTCCTTGCATCGGCCTCAGCTGGGAGTGGCATCCAGGCCTCTCTCAGAGGGTGGTGAGAGAGAGGAACGAGCTGCTAGCACAAGGTGGTGCATACAAGCTGATTTCAACACTTTAAAGAAGTTTGGATAGATACATGGATGGTTGGGGTATAGAGGGCAGATCAGAGGGAAGAGGCAGTTTAAATGGATCAGCACAGACTAGATGGGCCAAAGGGCCTGTTTCTGTGCTGTACTTTCCTATGTCTATGTTTATCCAGCTCCAAGATTCAATGGGTACCCAATAACTGGAATCGCTCACCTTCCATCTAATTTGACCCAAGCTAAACAGTGTTTTAATTCCTGCTCTCATAGCACAGAAACAATTGTTACTGTACGTGTATGTTTCGTGTAATTGTTCTTTTTCATGTCTGTTGAGCAACGCTGTGACTCTGCACTGTAACCTCACTATAGCTTTGACAAATCAATGGGCCACTGTACTTTGAAGTTTTACTCTTAAATTTAACTATTTAGTGACATATTGTGGGGTAGGCCCTTCTGGCACTTCCATCTACGCCACCTCACCAACTCCCAACAAGCCCGATTAGCCCTAACCTAACCACAGGACAATTTACAATGACCAATTAACCTACCCGGTATGTACTTGGACTGTGGACGGAAACTGGCGATCCCAGAGAAAACCCACGCACTCCACAAGGAGAACGTCCATACTTACAGTGCCAGAACTGAACTCTGAGCTCCAGAACACTCCAGACTGTAATCGCACCATACTAACCGCTACGCTCCTGGGCTTTCAGGGCTTATGCAGACTCTTCATTTTCACGTCCTATATCTCTCATGATGAAAGCTGAAGTTTGCTTTACACCTTGGTCAACGTAAAGGTGCTGCCTCTAGTAACATCTTGTGGGCCTGAATCTACACTGAATTACTTTACACTCCCAAAACTTCTGACAACTCCAACATCCACCTCCCTTCCTTCCTCAGTGACGCCTTGAAGCAGGCAGCAAGATGATCCACTTTGGGAGACGGTGAAGAGTCATGAATTTGGAGTTCTACACAGGCCAGGCAAGAAGAGAGATTACTTTCTCTAAAGGACCAGATGGGCTTTACGACAATCAATTGGGAATAGGCCCTTCCGGCCCTTAGAGTTGCCTCTACCCAGCAACCCCAATTTAACCCTAACCTAATCATGGGACAATATACAATGGTTAATTAACCTACTATCAGGATGTCTTTGGACTGTGGGAAGAAACTGGAGCATCTGAAGAAAACCCACACATTCCATGGGGAGGACATACAAGCTCCTTACAGTGTTTGTCCTTACAGCACTAACAGCCGCACTACTGAGATTCACTATTAAATCTGAAGTTAACTTTATTCATTGAACTTAAATTCTCTAGTTCACAGGGTGAGGATTAAATCTGTACGTCCTGATCACAGTTTAGTCCTGTAACACAATCGCCACAACACTCCACCCAACTGGATCACGCTAGATTCCATTTGCTGTTTTTTAACCCTTTGTCTCACTTCAACTACACCTCACTCACCTACTTCGGGCAGTCTTTACCTCATACTAATACCTACCCAGTGTTAGGGAGAGACCTCCCCCCTTCCTCTCCCCTCCAGAACTGGGTGTGGATGAGGAGTGGTAGTGTGTTCACAGCAGGTGGGAGACCTTGATCTTTGCTTGCGTGAGGGCAGGGTCAACAAGGTCAACCGTTAGACGCGAGACTGTGCAACACTCAAAATGCTGCAGTACCGAAACGAAACTTCAGCTGTTGTTTTACCTTCACAGATGCTGCCTGGCCCAGTGAGCCCCTCCAGCGCTCTGTGTGGTGCCTCAGCTGGTAGCCCAGGCAAGCACCGTGAAAGATGCTGGGATCTGGAGCAACAAAGGTCCGCTGGAAGAACTCAGCGGCTCGAGCAGCATCTGTGGGAGAAAAGGAATTGTCGCCAATTCAGGTTGAAAACTGGATGTCAACAATTCTATTCCTCTCAGAGAGGCTGCTCCATCCATTGAATTCTTCTAGCAGATTCTTAGTTGCTTATGAAAGTTAGGGAAGTCATCAGCTCCGTGACTAGCTACCTGTGTCGCCAATTCCAAACATTTCCCATGCAGTAAAATCCTCTCACCAGACTTCACTTTCTTTTTCTTTTTTTTCTTTTTCTTCAGTTTAACCTTGAGGAAATCTCGTAGCTTTTTCTCCTTGGTCCTCTCTTTCGTTCCTGCGTGCAGCCACAGCAGAGAAATGAGACAATATATGTCATTTTAGAAAACTGACAAGGACACTGGTTAATTATTCAACTTCTCAATGCTGGCGTGTTAATGGAAGAGCACAAGGGATGGTGTGTGCGGTGAGTTGCAGTCTGCCCACAGACCTGGTACAAGGTACAAGGCTGCATGCAAACACTCGGTGTTCAAGAACATAAACTGAACTGCATACATACATGGAGCTTGTGCATAGGAAACCGGCACAGAGTTCAGAATTTGGTTTATTACTACTGACCTACACCAAGAAATTTGATGTTTTTTGGTAACCTGTATACAAGTAATAGTAAGAAATATTAAACAAATAAATAAGTGAACAAATAGTTCAAAAAGAGAGCAAATGAGTGAGGTGGTGTTCATGGTCCATTCATAAATCTGATGGTGGAAGGGAAGAAGCTGTTCCTAAAGCATTGAGAGTGTGTCTTCAGGCTCCTGTACCTCCTCCCTGATGGTAGTAATGAGAAGAGGATTTGACCCAGATGGTGAGGGTCCTTAATGATGAAGGCCACCTTCGTGAGGCATCGCCTTTTGAGGATGTCCTCGATGGTGGGCAGGTTTGTGCCCATGATGGCGCTGGTTGAGTCTACAACCCTCTGTAGCTTTTGCCGATCCTGTGCAGTGGAGCTTCCACGCCAGATGGTGGTGCACCCAGTCTCCGTGCTTCATGCATTCTCTCTTGGAAAAACTGGGCAGGTAGAGTCATACAGCACAGAAATGGGCCCTTTGGCCCAAATGGTCAATGCTAGCCATGATTCCCATCTTAAGCTGGTCCCACGCCTGTATTTGGCCCACTATCTTTCTCAACCTCTCCTAAATCCCTCTAACCTAGAATATGGGCCAAACACGGGTACTAGTCCAAGTCCCTTTTAAATGTTGTAACTCTACTTGCCTCAACCACCTCCTTTGGCGATGCATTCTATATACTGGCCACCCTCTGAGTAAAAAGGTTACCTCTCAGGTTCCTATTAAATCTCTCCCCTCTCACCATAATCCCTGGCCCTCTACTTTGTGATTTCCCAGCCCTGGGAAAAAGGCATTCTTCCTTTCTCTGCCCCTCATGATTATATTGTTGTTATTGTCGTCGACTCATGGTGACCCGATGGATTGTGTAGTTTTCGTGGCAAGATGCAGAAGTATATTATCAGGCCTTTCTTCATGCAGATACTGCTGTTGCCCAGGTTGGGACCTGGCCAGATTCGAACTCAGGACCATCCGCTTCGAAGTCCAGTGCCGATGCCACTACACCACCCACCGGCCGATGATATCACACACTCCTATAAGATCACCCCACACTTTCCTACACTCCAATGAAGCAAGTCCCAAGCTACCCAAGCTCTCTCCAAAGCTCACTCTCTAGTCCAGCCAACGTCCTCTTAATCTTCTCAGCTATCTTTCCAGCTTAATAATATCTTTTCGCTAGCAGAGTGACCAAAACTGGACACAAGATTACAATTACATTCACAACACTTCGAAGGCACTTTGAGAGGTACGTGGACAGGAATAGACAAGGGGAATAAGTGTCAAACACCACCAACCACTCTCCTCCCCCAGGTTCACAAATCAGTGAGACCAGAGTTTGAGGCTTAGTGCTTGGTGATAGGGGTTGATTATGAGGATTGAGGGTTGAATTGGCAGTACAATGTCGAGGCCTTGACCTTCCTGAGGTTAGAGGACTGTGTACGTGTGTGGGTGGGAGGGGGGAAACGGGGCTTGTTCTGTTTTTGTTCTGTTGCTTGTTGTGTTCTGTGTTGTTCTGCCGAGCATTGTGGGTGTACTATGTTGGCACTGGAACTTGTGGCAAGTCCTGCGTTCGGGCTGTCCCCAGCACATCCTCAGATGTGTTGTTCCTTAACGTAAACTATGCATTTCACTGTTTGTTTCAATGTTCATGTGATAAATCAATCTGAATCTTGATCTCTGAGGGGCACAGCAGCCATATATTCCTGATGTGTCAGGACAAGACCACAGTAACTGGAAACAATTCCGTTATCTACCAAAAGGATAATGATCAGTTGCTGATGGTCATCAGAAATGAGACCCAGCAGCCCAAGGGAAACATCTTAGGCCCTTCTCTAACCATGAGACCATAAGAAATACAGTATGGTGCAAAAGTCTTAGGCACCAGGGTACCTAGGCCTTTTACACAGTACTGTAGCATTTTTATGTGTTACACTGTACTGCTGCTACAAAATAAAAACAGATTTCATGACACATGCAGGTGATGATAAAGCGATTCTGAGATGGGTCCCTTTCGTGGACTGAGAGTGGGAAGGGGGCAGGGAAAGGGGAGGGAGCGAGAAGCACCAGAGAGACATTCCGTAATAATCAATAAACTAATTGTTTGGAATCAAATGACCTTGCCCGGTGTCTCAGGGCTGGGTGTGCCTGCATTTGCGCCACCTCCCGTCCCTGGCACTCTTTTGCCACGTGTCCCCCACCTCTCCAGTGTTGCTTCACCTTCATCATTCCCAACATCCTTTGCCCCTGCCAGATTTACAAATTCACTCTCTGCTCCACAATCAGGAACGTATCAACTTCCATTTTAATTGCACCCACAGACTTGGCCTCCACCTCAGTCTGTGGCAGAGCATTTCACAGATTCACCACTCTGGCTAAAAAAAAATCCTCCTTACTTCTGTTCTAAAAGGTCGCCCCTGAATTTTGAGGCTGTGCCCATCAGTTCTGGAGACCCCCACCATAGGAAACATCCTCTCCACATCCACCCTATTTAGTCCTTTCAACATTCAGTAGGTTTCAATGAGGTACCTGTGCATTCTTCTCAATTCCAGTGAGTACAGGCCCCAAGCTGCCAAACACTCTACGTATGTTACACTTTCTTTCCCAAAATCATCCTTGTGAACCTCTTCTCCAATGGGAGCCCAAAACTGTTGATGATACTCCAAGTGTGGCCTGATCAGTGTCCTATAAAGCCTCAGCATTACGCCCTTGCAGTTATATTCTATTCCTCTTCAAATAAATGCCAATATTGCATTTGCCTTCTTTTACCACAGACTCAACCTGTGAATTAACCTTCAGGGAGTCTTGCACGAGGACTCTCAAGTCCCTCTACACATCTGATGTTTGAATTTTCTCCCCGTTTAGATAATAGTCTGCAGGATTGTTCCTTTTACTAAAATGCATTCTCATACATTTCCCAACACTGAATTCCATCTGTCACTTTTTGCCCATTCTTCCAATATGTCTCAGCCCTGCTGTAATCGCATTGCTTCCTCAGCACTACCTAACCCTCCACCTATTTTCGTATCATCCGCAAATTTTGCCACAAAGTCATCAATTCCATTATCTAAATCATCGACAAACAATGTGAAAAGCAACAGTCCCAATACTGACCCCTGAAGAACACCACTAGTCACTGGCAGCCAACCAGAAAGGTCCTTTTTATTCCCGCTCTCTGTCTCCTGCCTGTCAGCCATTCCTCTATCCATGAAAGTATCTTTCCTGTAACACACCAGGATTTTATCTTATTAAGCAGCCTCATGTGTGGCACTTCATCAAATGCCTTCTAAAAATCTAAGTAAATGACATCCACTGCCTCTTCTTTGTCCACTCTGTTTGTTACTTCTCGAAGAACTCTAGCAGATTTTTCAGGCAGAATTTCCCTTTACAGAAACAATACTGACTTTGACATATTTATCATCGGTCTCCAAGTACCCCGAAACTTTGTCCTTAATACTGGACTCCAACACTTTCCCAACCACTGAGGTTAGGCTATCTGGACCATAATTTCCTCTCTTGCCTTCTTCCCTTCTTAAAGAATGGAGTGACATTTGCAATTTTCCAGTCCTCCAGGACCATGCAAGAGTCAGGTGATTCTTGAAAGATCATGACCAATGCATCCATATCTCTTCAGCAACCTCTCTCAGGACTCTGGGATGTAGCCCATCTGGACAGGTGACTTATCCACTTTAAGACCTTTGAGATTGCCTAGCATTTTTACCTTTGTAATAACAATGGCACTCACTTCTGCTCCCTGACTCTCACAGACCTCTGGTATATAGCTTATAGCTAGTGTCTTCCACAATAAAGACTGAAACAAAGTACTTGTTAAGTTCATCTGCTATTTCTTTGTCCCCTATTACTACCTTATCATTTTCCAGTGGTCCAGTATCTCACCATCCTTTTACTCTTTATATAACAGAAAAAAAACTTTCAGTATCCTGCTTTATATTATCAGCTAGTTTGCCCTCATATTTCACCTTTTCCCTTCTTATAGCTTTTTTAGTTGCCTTTTGTTGGATTTTAAAAGCTTCCCAATCATTCAACTGCCCGCTCACTTTTGCTACCCTATATGGTCTCTTCCTTGGCTTTTATGCAGTCCTTAACTTCCTTTATCAGCCACGGTTGCCTAACCCTGCCATTTGAGAACTACTTCTTCTGAGGGACATATCTATCCTGCGCCTCGTGAACTATTCCCAGAGACTTCAGCCAACTCTGCTCTACCATCATCCCCACTGTATCCTCCTCCAATCCACCTGGGCAAGCTCCTCTCTCATGCCTCTGTAATTCCCTTTATTCCACTGTGACACTGATACATGTGAGTTATGCTTCTCCCTCTCAAACTGCAGTACAAATTCAATTCTATTATGATTACTTCCTAAGGGTTCCTTTATGTTAAACTGACTAATAAGATCTGGATTATTACATAACACCCAATCTAAGATAGCCTTTCCCCCAGTAGGCTCAAGGACAAGTTGCTTTATAAAGCCACCTTGTGGCATTCAACAAATTCCCTCGCTTGTGATCCGACACCAACCTGATTTTCCCAATCCCCTTGCATACTGAAGTCCCCCATTACAATTGTGTCATTACCCTTACTACATGGCTTTTTCTTCTCCCTTTGCAATCTCAACACCATATCCTGGCTACTATTGAGGCCTATAAATAATTACCTTTTTTTTTGCCTTCTTCCTATAACCTTGGATGCCCTTACTAATCAAGAAACTATCAACCTCCACTTTAAACATACCAAGTGACTTGGCCTCCACGGTCATCTGAGCCAATGAATTACACAGACTCACCACCTTTTGACTAAAGAAATTCCTCCTCATGTCTGTTCTAAAGGGACGTTCCTCTATTCTGAGACAGTGTCCTCTGGTCCATGAGCCCCCACTACAGGAAGCATCCTCTCCAGATCCTTTCAATATACAACAGGTTTCAGTGAGATCCTCCCTCATTCTTTTACACTCCAGCAGGCCCAGCGCCTTCAAACACTTCTCGTATGTTAACCATTTCATTCTGGGGATAATTCTCACGAATATGCAGTAGAGGCAGCTTCTCCAAGGTGGAAAATTCTCCGGGTACAAACTCATCCCCTCTTCCTCACCACTGTCCATGAAGCCCCTTTCCCGATCCTGCAGCTTCCTGTGGGACCTCTCCAGCTGGTTGTCCTTGCTCTTGTCCCGCAGGGACAGCCTCGTCTGAGCAGCCAAGTCAAGGGAGGACGGGGCTGAAATGCGCCTCTTCTCGTTCAGCTTCGCGGCTTTCAGGTCAACGCTGGAAGATGGGGTGTCCCGCTGGGACGTGCTCTGGGATCCATCTGAAAGGGAACACAAACATCGCCTTTGAGACCTGCATTCCTACTGGGGTGATTGACCAAATGACAGGCAGCACCTTCAGTGTTCACATTGGACGTACATTAATAGGCAAAGACGTGGCAGATGGAATACAATGTCAGGAAGTGCATGCCCATGCACTTTGGTAGAAGGAATAAAGGACTATGTTCTAAACGAGGAGAAAATTCAGAACTTGGGGGTGCAAAGGGACTTGGGAGTCCTAGTGCAGGATTCCCTAAACATTAACTTGCGGGTTGAGTCAGCGGTGAGGAAGGCAAATGCAATGCTAGCATTCATTTCAAGAGGACAAGAATATAAAAGGATGTAATGCTGAGGTTCTATAAGGCATCTATAGACTGCACTTGGAGTACTGTGAGCAGTTCTGGGCCCTTATCGAGGAAAGGGTGTGCTGGAATTGGAGAGGATCCAGAGGCCGTTCACGAGAATGATCACAGGTATGAAACTATGAGGAGCATTTGATGGTTCTGGACCTGTACTTGCTGGAGTCTAAGAGAATGGGTGGGGTGAGAGTGAAACCTATCAAATATTGAAAGGCCTGGAAGAGTGAACGTGGAGAAGATGTTTCCAATAGTGATGGAGTCTAGGCCCAGAGGGCACAGCCTCAGAATAGAGATGAGGAAGAATTTCCTTAGCTAGAGGGGATTGAATCTGTGGAATTCATTGCCACAGGTTGATAGGTACATTAAAACATGAGAAAGTCTGCAGAGTCTTACTTCAGTGGTTGGTAAGTTGATGGAGAAGATCCTGAGGGGCAGGATTTATGGACATTTGGAGAGGTATAATATGATTAGGAATAGTCAGCATGGCTTTGTCAAAGGCAGGTCATGCCTTATGAGCCTGATTGAATTTTTTTGAGGATGTGACTAAACACATTGATGAATGTAGAGCCGTAGATGTAGTGTATATGGATTTCAGCAAGGCATTTGATAAGGTACCCCATTCAAGGCTTATTGAGAAAGTAAGGAGGTATGGGATCCAAGGGGATATTGCTTTGTGGATCCAGAACTGGCTTGCCCACAGAAGGCAAAGAGTGGTTGTAGACAGGTCATATCCTGCATGGAGGTCAGTGACCAGTGGTGTGCCTCAAGGATCTGTTCTGGGACCCTTACTCTTTGTGATTTTTACAAATGACCTGGATGAGGAAGTGGAGGGATGGGTTTGTAAGTCTGCTGATGACAAAGGTTGGAGGTGTTGTGGATAGTGTGGAGGGCTATCAACCCAGATAAGTGTGAAGTGGTTCATTTTGGTAGGTCAAATATGATGGCAGAATATAGTACTAATGACTCTTGGCAGTGTGGAGGATCAGAGGGATCTTGGGGTCCCAGTCCATAGGACACTCAAAGCAGCTGCACAGGTTGACTCTGTGGTTAAGAAGGCATACGGTGCATTGGCCTTCATCAATTGTGGGATTGAATTTAGGAGCCAAGGGGTAATGTTGCAGCTACAGGTTTCCCCCGCTATCCGAATGTAGAGAGTTCCTAGGAAACCATTCATAAGCCGAAATGGTGTAAAGTGAAGAAGCAATTAGCATTAATTTATATGGGAAAACTTATTGAGCGTTCCCAGACCTAAAAAATAACCTACCAAATCATAAACAACAGGAATTCTGCAGATGCTGGAAAGTCAAGCAACACACATCAAAGTTGCTGGTGAACGCAGCAGGCCGGGCAGCATCTCTAGGAAGAGGTACAGTCGACGTTTCAGGCCGAGACCCTTTGTTAGGACTAACTGAAGGAAGAGTTAGTAAGAGTTAGTCCTCTTACTAACTCTTCCTTCAGTTAGTCCTGACGAAGGGTCTCGGCCTGAAACGTCGACTGTACCTCTTCCTAGAGATGCTGCCTGGCCTGCTGCGTTCACCAGCAACTTTGATGTGTGTTGCTACCAAATCATACCAAATAGCACATAAAACGTAAAATAACACTAACATATAGTAAAATCAGGAATGATATGATAAATACACAGCTGATATAAAGTAGAAATAATGTATGTACAGTGTAGTTTCACTTATCAAAATTGGGAAGTTTGAGCCAAAATCGATTTGTTGAAAAAAAATCCGCACGTACACGCATGTGCACATCACACATTCGCACGTCACGCATGCACACACACCTGCTTGGAAGTAGGTACAGAGGAGATGTCAAGGGTAAGTTTCTTTACTCAGAGAGTGGTGAGTGTGTGGAATGGGCTGCCAGCAATGGTGATGGAGGCAGATACAACAGGGTCTTTTAAGAGACTTTCGGATAGGTATATGGAGCTTAGAAAAATAGAGGGTTATGGGTAAGCCTAAAATTTCTAAGGTAGGGTCATGTTCGGCACAACTTTGTGGGCCAAAGGGCCTGTATTGTGCTGTAGGTTTTCTATGTTGGAAATCCAAAGCAACACATACTAGATGCCGGAGAAACTCAGTAGGTCAGGCAGCATCTTGGGGCGCTTCAGGCCAAGAACCTTCTTCAGGACTTTATAGGTATATTATTAGTAACGCTGTATATTATTAGAAGGCAGGAGAATGGGGTTGCAAGGGTTAATAAATCAGCCCATGACCGAATGGCAGAGCAGGCTTGATGTGCCAAATGGCCTAATTTGTTCCTATATCTTATGGTTGTATGACATGATAGCAAATTGACTGCCTGTCTCCAGCAGAAGCCAGAGTTCAGGGCTAGTCAGCTGGACACGTGTGTTCCAATCCCACGACAACCAGGCAATTTAAATACATTAAACATTTCTGCAATTTGAAGCAAAACCTAATCACAAAACAACAATCTGTAGCAAAGTAGTTGATGAAGGGCCAGCACAGTTTCGACGGACCGAACTGCCCGCTTCTGCGACACGCACTCAACCCCACGGCTAGATACTCACGCAAGGATCCTGAGGTGGTGCGGCGTCTCTTGGGACTGTCCAGGAGCGATTCTGTTTCCGAGGGGCAGGAGCCGCGGGTCTGCATGCTCCGCTTGGGGGACCCCTGCTCCGACTCTGCCTTCTCAATGCCGTGGTAGTATTTCATGTGGTAGTGCAGCATCTTGGCCTTGCGGAACGCCTTCGAGCACTCAGCAATCTTGCACTTGAACTTGTTGTGGTCCAGGTCGATGATCAACGCCTTGGGTGGGAGCTGTTCCTCAGGGCTCTGGGCAGCATTGGTTACTGAGGGAGTATCGGGGTAGGAGAGGGTAAGAGGAGAGAAGTAAGAAAAAAACATTTCTAAAATCATTTGACAAAGCTCTTGCCCTACACTACCCTCCACCGCCCCCCCCCCCCATACATCAGCAGTTCAGAGCGGAGTTACCGTTATGTTAAGCTAGTGCAGTGCCAGCAAGATCCGCTTGGCTGTTATGCTCTGAGTGTGAAGCAAGGCAAAGCACCCTGCTGGTTATGTCAATAATACCATCATGGAGTGTTAGAACAGCGGGGATCAGCAATCCTAGCCACAATCGTGCCTTTAAGTTTCCAAACAAACTGCAAGGAATTATGAGGGCATAGATAGGGTAAATGCAAGCAGGCTTTTTCCACTGAGGTTGGTGTGAGACTAGAACCAAAGATCATGGGTTAAGGGTGAAAGGTGAAGAGTTTAGGGTGCACTTCTTCACTCAGAGGGTAGGGAGAGTGTGGAAGGAGCTGCCAGTGGAAGTGGTCGATACGGATTTAATTTCACCACTTGAGAGAAGTTTGGATAAATACATGGATGGGGGAGGTTCAGAAGGCTACCGTCTGGGTGTGGGCCGATAGCAGAATACATCTGGCGTGGCCTAGGTGGGCTGAAGGGGCTGTTTCTGTGCTGTAGTGTCCTCTCTCTCTCTCTCTAAGAAAGCTGCAATCTACTGGAGGAACTCAGTGGGTCAAATGGTGTCTGTGTGGGGTGAGGTGGGAAAGAACTACCAACACTTTGGGTCAAAAATCCCTGCATTAAGACTTGTCCAGGCAGGGTAACGAGATCATAGACAAAAGGTCTAAGTAGGAGGAAACGGTTAGATCGAAAGAGAGGAGGTTACAAGTTCGACACAACATTGTTGGCCGAAGGGTCTGTACTGTGTCATTGTGTTCTACGTTCTAATTAATTTCCCTCCCGCAGACGCTGCTCAGCCCAAGTTCCTCCAGCAGATTCCAGCATCTGCAATCTCTAGTGACTGCCGGAGATGAAGGGTGGGATGGGCTTCGTTTGGAAGGCCGGGGTCTCGGTGTGTGACATAGAGCAATTCACCGTGGAAACTTGCCCATGGGCTTAACCAGCCCACCTAGGGGCAAAAATCCACATAGTGACGGGGAGAATGTACGAACTCATTATAGACAGAGGCAGAGCTGAGCCTGGGTCACTGGCACAGAATTACACTCAAAGTGACTGACTGCTGGACAATGAATGGCTTCAGTCACACAAGTGGGTTTGTTCTTCAGGAGTACGGTAGGGCAGGCTCCAGGAAGAAGGGGTATGAACCACTGGTGTTCAACGTGGCCTTGAACAAGGTTGGTTATATACAATGTAGGAAGATGTCACCCCCAGCTTCTGACCGGGGCCACTGACTTGGCTCTTCATTCACCTGCCTGTCAAGGGCAAGGCTACGTGGGAAGAAAGTGACTCAACACGCATCATCCATGGATGTCAACAGGAAAATCGCCTGCACAGGAGGGACTGAGTGGACAGGACTGAATTCCTCACAGCATGAGCATTTCTTGAGCAGGTGGCCTGAACGGCAGCATCTGTGAAGAGGAATGAACAGTCAATGGTTTGGGCCTTCATCCAGTCCCGATGAAGTGGCTTGGACCCAAAACGTCAACTGTCCATTCCCCTCCGTAGATGCTGCCTGACCTGCTGAGCTCCTATAGCATCTTGTGCGCAGTGGTTAAGATTTCCATGTCCAAATCTCGAGTCCAGAAACATTTCTCATAGTGACCCAATAGTAACCCACGAGGGTTCTGTTGAAAGTCCATTGAATCACTGTTAACTCAAGCATTTCTCTCTACAGATGCCACCCGGCTTGTGAGGTATTGTTTCCATTTCATTTCCACTGCCTGCGTAAGCCGCAACTAGAGCCTTCTGGTGAACAAACAAGGCCTGTCTCTATCTCCTCCTCCTCCGCCACTCGGGCCCGCCCCTGTCTGCCCCGCCACTCGGCCCATCCCCCACTGCTCTGCCACTCGGGTCTGCCGCAGTACTGACAAGAAACTGGAACTGAGACAAGCACCGTTTCCCTGTCATTACTTACGAGAATCTGGAACTTAAACAAGCCCTGTTAGTCTGTAATTTAGGCACGTCCCATTATTCTGGAAGCTAACCCGCGATAAAGTTCTCCTGCTCGTGCTTCACACAGCCCGTACACAAGCGTTGTTAGCGTGGATAAGCAGAAAGACACATAGATGCACGCTCGCACTCCCACCCACGGTCACACCTGCCCCCCCCCACACACACACACACTCTCACACATGTGCACGCACACACGCGCGCGCACCCACAGAGGCAGCAGGCGGACGGATAGGGACGTTGCAGCAGCAAGCTCTTCCTGGGCTCGCTATATCAGAAACATACAGGGTTCCCTACTGTATCTGTTTGGGTTCTGGGATCGAGGCACACGCTTCACAACAGGAGCTGAGAAGAGGAAAACAGAAGAGAATTACTTGTGGATCTTGTGCACTGTCAGAAAGTGTCTTTCCTAAATGTGCGAGAGAGGGGTGATGCTTCTGAAGGGAGGTGGGGGGGGGGGGGAGTGTGAGAAGGTGCCCTCTCTTCCACGTTCCAAAAAAAAAATTGCCTTTAAAGAGCAACGTTATTGCTGAAAACAGTGATGAAGTCACAATTTTATTTTAAAGATAGAGCAAGGCTCTTGCTGCCCGCTTACACCCATATGACCAATTAATCTACTAACCATCTTTCGAACGTGGAAGGAAACAGGAGGAACGTACAAACTCAGTACAGGCAACAGCGGGAATTGAACCCAGATCGCTGATACTGTAATAGCGTCAGGCTACTGTGCCATCCCGAACCAATTTTGTAGAAACCGAGGCGCATTAGGCTCCTGGTATTAACTATTTGAATGAACCCAGTTCGGAGCGGGAGCCTTGGCACTGTTCCTGGGGGAGGGAGGGTGGGGAGACAACAGAAGGGCAGAGGATGACTGACCTCTGCCCATGGTGTTACCTGACAGCCCCACAGTGAAGCATCACATCACTAGATACTAATGCGTTTAGCAGTCGCCTAGGGAGCCAGAGGAGAGGTTCTCTCTCCAAGTGAGGTGAGAAAAGTGACGGAGGAACAGCACGCATGAGACACCTTTCTAGTTCCATCCCAAATAACCATTTAGCATGGTAACAGCTCAATTAACCCGTACGTCTTTGGAACGTGGGAGGAAACCGACAAGGTTACAGGGAGAATGAACAAACTCCTTACAGATAGTGGCGAGAATTGAACCCTGGTTGCTGGTGCTGTAACAGTGTCACGCTACCCACTGCGCTTCCATTGCGCCCCAATTATAATGGACCTCCTTGTGGAACACATGACTAATGCACACCAAGCACCTTCAAATGTATTGAAGACCAAATTCAGCTGATCAAGAGATCCAGGTAACCTTTACCAGCTCATACTTTTCACATCCTTTCTCATAAACCACACCAACGCAGTCGGCGCACCGTCCTCAGCACACGCTATCTGTGCAATACCACCACCCATTTCCATCTTACCAGCTTCGGGTGGAGCCTCTCTTGGCTCAGAGCTTGGCTCGGGGGAGTCGGCTTTGGCTGTCTCTTTGGCCTGGGGCTCCGGGGCGGCAGCAGCAACTTCGGGCGCCAAAGGGGTGGCTGGAGCTTCGGAGGAACACCGAGCTTGGACAGCGGGGGCTTGCTGGGCCTCGGCTGGGGGTTCGGACGCTGCTGCGGCTGTGAGAAGCAAACACAGTCACAGAGCTTGTAAGCAGTGCAGCACACCAACACGATGCAGCTCACAAAATCTCGGCAACACACACACACAAAATGCTGGAGGAACTCAGCAGGTCCGGCAGCATCCATGCAAAAGAATAAACAGTCAGCGTTTCAGGCTGAGACCTTTATTCAAGGCACTGCATCCTTTGCTGAGAGAGAGCAAATCACAGAGTCGTGGAGTCCCTCTTCCCTCCAGGAGAAGGCTCAGGAGCTTGAAGACTCATACAGCCAGATTTGGGAACAGCTTCTTTCTAACTGTGATAAGACTGCTGAACGGATCCTGATCCGGATCTGGGCCGTACCCTCCAAATATCCGGACCTGCATCTCGGTTTTTTTTTTGCACTACCTTACTTTCCATTTTTATATTTTCTTTTTTTTTAATATAATTTTTATTGAGTTTTCAAAATGATTACATTTTTATATTTTCTATTTATGATTTATAATTAAAATTCTAGTACTTACAATCGATTTGTAATCCAGGGAGCGGGAAGCGCAGAATCAAATATCGCTGTGATGATTGTACGTTCAAGTATCAATTGTTTGGCGACAATAAAGTATAAAATGCTGCAGTGAAACTGGAACTTCAGGACACTGCGGGCATGCTGATCATCCTAATCTTAACCGCTCTCGTTTTGTTCCCCTCACGCAGAAATTCAGCACGTTCCTGGCAACTTTACTCATTTTTAAATCAGTGTACCATTCTGTCTGGATGTACAGCAGTTCGGTGTGACCACCGTTGTGCATGTGACTACAAGAAACCGCAGAGTTGTGGACATCACTCCATGCCATGGGCCCCTCAGTTAATGGTAGGGGTCCTGGGCATAAAAAAGGTTGGAAATCCCTGCTCTGTGGACTCTTGTCTACGCTTCCCATCGCCTCAGTAAAGTAGCCAGCATAATCAAAGACCCCACCCATATGGGTGATTCTCTCTGCTCCCCTCTCAATATACTGAGTACAGGAGATGGGATGTTATGATGAAGTTGCATAAGACATTGGTGAGGCCTCATCTGAAGTACTGGGTGCAGTTTTGGTCACCTACCTCCAGAGGAAATTTATAAGGATGTTGCTGGGTCTGGAGGACCCCAGTAACAGGGATAGATTGAATAGGTGAGGACTTCATTCTTTAGAGCGTAGAAGATTGAGAGGAGATTTGATAGAAGTATACAAATTATTAGGGGTGTAGATAGGGTAAATGCAAGCAGGCTTTTTCCACTGAGGATGGGAAGAACTATAACCAGAGGTCGGGGTTAATGGTGAAAAGTGAGAAGTTCAAGGGGAAGACAAGGGGAAACTTCTTCACTCAGAGGTCATGAGAGTGTGGACTGAGCTGCCAGCACAAGTGGTGCATGAGAGCTCGATTTCAATGTTTAAGAGAAGTTTGGATGTTGGGAACGGCGAGGTGGAGCGCTGCAGGAGTGGTGGCAGAGAAGGAGTGCCGGGGTGGGGTTGGCACGTATGCAGACATGGACATATTAAGACCATAAAACCATGAGAGAAAGGAGCAGTGTAGGCCATTCGGCCCATCAAGTCTGCTCCGCCATTCAATCATGGGCTGATCCAATTCTTCCAGTCATCCCCACTCCCCTGCTTTCACCCCATACCCTTTGATGCCCTGGCTAATCAAGAACTTGCCTATCTCTGCCTTAAATGAACCCAGTGGCTTGGCCTCCACAGCCGCTCGTGGCAACAAATTCCTGAGATTTACCAACCTCTGACTAAAGTAATTTCTCCGCATCTCTATTCTAAATGGACATCCTTCAATCCTGAAGTCGTGCCCTCTTGTCCTAGAATTCCCTACCATGGGAAATAACTTTGCTATATCTAATCTGTTCAGGCCTTTTAACATTCGGAATGTTTCTATGAGATCCCCCCTCAATCTCATGAACTCCAGGAATACAGTCCAAGAGCTGCCAGACGTTCCTCATACGGTAATCCTTTCATTCCTGGAATCATTCTCGTGAGTCTTCTCTGAACCCTTTCCAATGTCAGTACATCCTTTCTGAAATAAGGAGCCCCAAACTGCACGCAACATGCCAAGTGTGGCCTTATAGAGCCTCAACATCACATCCCTTATAGAGCTTCGACATCACGTTTCTGCTCTTATTTTCTATACCTCTAGAAATGAATGCCAACATTGCATTTGCCTTCTTCACAACTGAATTAACTTGGAGGTTAACCTTTAGGGTATTTTGCACAAGGACTCCCAAGTTCCTTTGCATCTCTGCATTTTGAATTCTCTCCCCATCTAAATAATAGTCTGCCCATTTACTTCTTCCAACTAAGTGCATGACTATACACTTTCCAACATTGTATTTAATTTGCCACCTCTTTGCCCAGTCCCCTAAACCAGGGGTCCCCAACCTTTTAGGAACTGCGGGCCGGTTTCATATTGACAATATTCTTGCGGACCGGCCGACCGGTGAGGGGGATAGTTGCCAATGGACAAGAGTCAAGTACGTTGTGTTTACCCAGAGAAAAGACTACAATGACCATGAAGCCTTGCGCGGGCACCAGTGTGCATGTGTGACTTGCGCATGCGTGCACGTGCCGATTATTTTTCTACAAATCGTTTTTGGTGATTCTGTTCGGGCGGGGGTGTTAATCATGACCGGAATATCGGTGATAAGTGGCTAATACACTCAATTTCGTTTCTAAAAGGGTTTATCTAACGAACTTAATATTAAACACACAACGCATATTTTCCTCGCATGAATATAGCGATAAGTCAATTATCAGGGGAGGACAGGGGAGCTTGAAGTAAGTGTTGAACGAACTTCCAGTAGAAGTGGCAGAAGCAGGTTCGATATTATCATTTCAAGTTAAACTGGACAGCTATATGGACAGGAGAGGAAAGCAGGGTTATGGGCTGAGTGCAGGTCGGTGGGACTAGGTGAGAGTAGCATTCGGCACGGACTAGAAGGGCAGAGATGGCCTGTTTCCGTGCTGTAATTGTTATATGGTTATATAAGTCAATAGCATCATAACATTTTAAGTAACGTTTGGATATTAAACGCACAGCGCATATTTTCCCCATATGAACATATAAAATCATTGCAATGCACCAATATCGCTGAATCAGTGGGAGCCCTGGGCTTGTTTTCCTGCAACAAGATGGTCCTATCGAGGAGTGATGGGAGACAGCGATACTCGAAGGGGGTTCCTTATGTCCAGTCTATTCCACAATTTAGTTTTTGTTACATTCATCGCAGAGATATGTTGGAAATGGAAGCAACGTTTTCAGTGCTTTCGTGGCTATCTCAGGATATTAAGCCTTGACTTTGATCCAGAATGCCAGCAGAGATGTTATGTCAAACATACTTTTCAGCCCGTCATCATTTGCAAGCTCGAGGAGTTGATCTCCTTCCCGCGCTGACATGGACAACGTGCGCGCAATGGCTCAACAGTTGGCGTGACAGGGAATGAGGAAAGGTACAGCTAACTCATATCGCCAAATCACATCGTTTCCTTGTGGCCCGGTAGTGCATGCTCTGCAGCCCGGTACCGGTCCGCGGCCCGGTGGTTGGGGACCGCTGCCCTAATCTACCTAAGACTCTCTGCAGTGGCCAAGTGGTTAAGGCATTCGTCTAGTGATCTGAAGGTCGCTAGTTCGAGCCTCAGCTGCAGCAGCATGTCTGTGTCCTTGAGCAAGGCACTTAACCATACATTGCTCTAGTGTCTGTGCGAGGAGTGGCGCCCCACACAGACTTCCAATCTGTGCCTTGTAAGGCATGAAAATGCCCGACGCAGGCCTCTCACGGTCTGAGTCGACGTTCCCTCCCCTCCTCTCTGTAGACTCTGTTTCCTCAACATTAAATGAGTGAACACTTGGTGGAAGCAGAGCAGTACAGGCAGCATCGAATACTTCACCTTCCTCTGCTTTCTCCGGCTCCTTTGCTTTGCCTCGGGGCTCCACTCCGTCACTCGGTGTGTTGGTGGTTGAAGGGTTGCTGTCACCAGAAGCAAGACGCAAGGACCGCCTCCTATTCTGCCCCTGGCTGCCCGCGGGCAGGCCCTGGTCTGTCCAAGCAACACAAAAGTACATGCGTTAGTGACAAAACTCAAGAGGTTCTGCAGATGCTGGAAATCCAGTTACACATGCAAAATGTTGGAGGAACTCAGCAGGTCAGTCAGCATCTGTGGAAGTAAACAGTCGTTTTCGGGCCTAGACCCTCCATCAGGACTGATGAAGGATCTCAGCCCAAACTGTTAACTCTTTATTCCTCTCCACAGATGCTGTCCGACTTGCTGAGTTCCCCCAGCATTTGGCATGTGTTGCTCTGGATTTCCAGCATTAAAAACTTCAAACAGTGTTAGATCGGAGATGGAGCGGAATTTCTTTAGCCAGAGGGTGGTGAACGTGTGGACTATGAACCAACCCATAAACAGTACCTATTTTTGCTCTTTTTGCATTACTTCTTCAGATATATGTATATACATACACACACACACACTCTATTTATGTACACGTGTGCGCGTATAGTATCTCATTGTACTGCTGCCACAAAACAACAAATTTCATGACATACAGTATGTAGGTGATAATAAACCTGATTCTGAACTCATTACCACAGACGTCTGCAGAAGTCAAGTCAGTGGGTATATGTAAGGCAGAGGTTGATAGGTTCTTCATCTGTAAGGGCACCAGAGGTTACAGAGAAGAAAACAGGATTGAGGGGGATAATAAATCAGCCATGATGGAATGGCCGAGCAGACTCCGAGTTGCCTAATTCTAATCCTATGTCTTATGCACAAAGGCTGTCTGCAGAATGTGATTCTTAGCTGATCATTAACCATAAAATAATGACCTGAGAAATAAATGTAAAGGAGAAGAGAGTGGAGATGGAGGGAATTTCACACACAAGGCCTGGACATGGCTGTGACGACAGAAGATGAGATAAATAATCAGAGATGTGCAAGGGACAATAAGCAGCTAAGGCTGGCCAGGGCAATTCCTGGGATTGGAATTAGCACAGAGAAGAAGCAAACCATTCTTTTGAGCGTACAGTGACTAGAGCAGCTGGACCGCGACATCATAGGGATAAAGGAAGGATTGGCCATTCAGGGCAGTGACACTAAACTTCTTTAGAGTTAGCATAAAGGGCTGTGGTGGCACAGTTTCTGAACATATTCAGGATGGATACTGTTTAAAATTTTTGTGTGTTAAGTGAATCTAGGGATTATGGTGTTTGAACAGAGCACTGAAAGGATGCAGAGCTGGGCTCAGAAGTAGCAAATGGAGTTCAATCTGGAAAAGTATGAAGTGATACACTTTGGAAGGTCGAACTTGAAGGCAGAGTACAAGATTAACGGCAGAATCCTTAGTAGTGTAGAGGAACAGAGAGACTTTGCGGTCCACGTCCATAAATTCCTCAAAGTTGCCGTGCAAGTTGATAGAGTGGTTCAGAAGGTGTATAGTGTGATGGCCTTCATTAGTCAGGGCATTGATTTCAAGAGCTGTGAGAAAATATTGCAGCTCTGTAAAACCCTGGTTCAACCCCACATGGAATATTGTGTTGAGTTCTGGTCACCTTGTTATAGGAAGGATGTGGAAGCTTTAAAGAGGGTAAAGAGGTGATTTACCAGGACGTTGCCGGATTGCAGAACATACTTTATGAGGATAGGTTGAGCAAGCTAAGGCTTTTCTCTTTGGAGCAAAGGAGGAGAAGATGTAATTTGACAGAGGTGTATCAGATGATAAGAGGCACAGATCGAGTGGATAGCCACAGACTTTTTCCACAAGACACGAATGACTAATAGGGGAGGGCATAATTTTGATTGGAAGAAAGTGCAAGGGGGAGCTTTCTTTTATATGCACAGAGTGGTGAGTTTGTGGAATGCACTGCCAGGAGAGGTGACAGAGGCAGATACATTCAGAACATTTAACAGACTGTTAGATGGTTAGATGGTACTTGGATGAAGGGTAAATGGAGGGCTATGTAGGAGGGAAGAGTTAGATTAATCTTGGATAAGTTAAAGGGTCGACACAACATCGGGGGCTGAAGGGCGTTATACTGTTCTATGTTCTGGGTAACAGGAGAGTGATACTGAGCAGCCAGAGGACAGGCTGAATGGCCTACTCCCACTCCCACTCATTGCAAATCTGAAGTTTGGCTGCATTTTCCCTCTTGACCTTCAGACGGGACACTGACCCGAGGCTTTGCTGAACTTCATTTGCTTGGGCAGCATTGAGGCAGCCGAGGCACATTTCCTCTTCCCAGTTCCAGAGCCTCCTTGACGTGATGGCAGTAACCGGCGATCCTGGGATGCTGCCCCTTTAGAATGGCTACCTGGCGGGGCGAAGACACAGGGAGGGAGGTTAGCTGCGAGTTACACCCAGCCTGCCCCAACGCCCGGAAGCCCGGCCGATGCTGCGTCTCACCTGCGTGCCCGGAGGAAGGGGGTCTCCCGCGTTTCCGCTTCTCCTCTGGCTTGTGGGGCTGCGGGGCAGGGGGCGGGGTCCCCGGCGGCGGAGAACTCGCTGCTGTCTTCGGCTCCGCGGCCTTTGGCTCCGCAGCCGGTTCCTGGGGCAGCTTGCGTTGCCCCTGCTCCATCTCCTTCTGGACAGGCTTGGCCTCTTCCTCCCCTCCCTCCTTCTCAGCCAGCTTGCTTTCACTGGCCTGCTGACCAACGAGAGACTGCAAGCTCTTCTCTCTGAACCTCTCCCTTCGCCGGCCGCTCCCGGAACCGTTCTCCTTGTTCCGCCCACTCGCTGCATTCTGAAAATAACAGCAGGTGTGAGGCGCACATTCAAGCCCAGTTTAATGTTCAGTTCACGAATACAGTGAGGCAAAGCTACAAAGCAAATCTTGCTTGCAGCAGAATCACAGACAAATATAGATTCAGACTACATAGAATTGCTCAGAAGAACAAGAGGTCATCGCATTATACTAAGCAACACACACAAAATGCACAAGGAACTGAGCAGGTCAGGCAGCATCTATGGAGAGGAATATACAGACGGCATTCTCATGAGGACTGGGAAGGAAGGGGGAAGGTGCCAGAATAAGGAAATGCGAGGAGGGCAAGGAGGCTAGCTGGAAGGTGACAGGTGAAGCCAGGTGGGTGGGAAAGGTCAAGGGCTGGAGAGGAAGGAATCCGATAGGAGAGGAGACTGGACTATAGGAAAAAGGGAAGGAGGAGGGGAAAGGCAGCTGAGAAGAAGTAAATGGACAGAGTAGGGAACAGAGGAAGAGGCGGGGGAAACTTTTTTTTGTCATTAAGAGAAATCGATATTCACGCCCAGACAAAATATAAGGTTTTGCTCCTCCGCCCCGAGGGTGTCCTCATCTTGGCGTAAGAGGAGGCCAGGATCAACATGTCAGAACGGGAGTGGGAATCGGAATTAAAATATTACATCACATTATACTACCTCAACTTTGAAGATGGCAACCTATAGGTCAAAACAAAACATTTTGTCTATTGAGCAGTAGGTGCTTTCTACATTACTGTATGGAACTGCATCATGAACCACCCTCAGTAGACATCTGACATCCCTGGACAATACCACCAAAGATCCTTAGGAAAGATTTTAAGGATCATCTGGAAGGACAGACACACTAACACCAGTGTACTGGAGGAGGCCAACATGAACAGTATCTCCACCACAATAAAGCGATATCAAATCCGATGAACAGGGATGTGATTTGGATGCCTAACTGTTTCCTCAACAAATCTTTTCCTCCCAGTTGAAGTAACCTGATGGGCAAAGGGAACGCTTCAAAGTTAACATCAAAGTCAGCCTGAACAAATTCAACATGACACCTAAAAGCTGGGAGGACACTGCACAAACAGACACACCTAGAGGAAATCTGGTCGAGAGGGAGCTGTGCTACATGAGAACAAGCAGCAGCTGCGAAAGGAGAGAATGAACAGCCCAAAGACCCAACCACTGACCACAGCCACCACTTACTCGTACCCACACTGCACCAGAATATGTGGATCCCGGATCGGCCTCTACAGACACCTGAGAACCCACCAATAGCCAACTCCTTAGGAGAACATCATACTCGACTCGAGTGATAGCACTACCATTGCCTCAATGCACTGTGCAATAATTTTATCTGTACGAACAGTACATGGAAATGACTTGATCATTTGAAGCATCATCCAATCCAGCCTTTTTCTAGATAGTTCCCCTGCTCTACAGCCAGCAGGAACAAGCAAAATGTTTAAACTCTTCTGCAAAATACTTTAGACCAAGGGCTCCCAAACTTTTTTATGCCATGGACCAATACCATTAAGCAAGCAGGTTTGTGAGCCCCCAGGCTGGGAAAACCCTGCTTTACACCATAAAACAATAGAACAGAATTAGGCCATTCAGCCCATTGAGTCTGCTCCGCCATTTCGTCATGGTTCATCTATTATTCTTTTCAAAGCCATTCTACCTTCGACACCAAGAACTAATCAAGAACTAAACTCCACTTTAAATATAGCTTAGTGTCTCCAGCTGTCTATGGCAATGAATTCCACAGATTCACCACCCTCTGTCTGAAGAAATCCCTCATCTCTTTTCTAAAAGGACAACCCTCTTTTCTGAGGTTGTGGCCTCTGATTCTAGGCTTCCCCACCATTGGAAACATCCTCTCAAAATTCATTCCAGGGCCACGCTTGGGAGTACTGTGCGCAGTTTTGGGACCCTTATCTAAAAGAAGATGTCCTGGCATTGGAGAGGATCCCGAGGAGGTTCACAAGAATGATGCTGGGAATGAGAGGGTCAATGTTCGAGGAGTGTCTGATGGCTCTGGGCTGTGCTCACTGGAGTTTAGAAGAATGAGAGGGATCTCAATGAAAGCTGAAAGGGCTAGATAGTGGACGTGGAGAGGATGTTCCCTATAGTAGGGAGATCTAGGACGAGGGGCCACAGCCTCAAAATAGAGGGATGTCCATTTAAAACAGAGGTGAGGAGGAATTTCTTTAGCCAGATGTTGATGAATCTGTGGAGGCCAAGTCACTTGGTATATTTTGTGGAGGTTGATACGTTCTTGATTAGTAACGGCATCAAAAGGTTACTGGGAAAAGGCAGGGGAATGGGTTTGAGAGGGGTAATAAATCAGCCATGATAGAATGGCAGAGCAGATCCAATGGGCTGAATGGCCTAATTCTGCTCCTACGTCTTATGGCTTTTCAATATTCGATAGATTTCAATAAGACCCCCTCCCCCCCATTCTTATAAACTCCAGTGAGTACAGGCACAGAGCCAAACTCTCCACATACATTAACTCTTTTATACCTGGGATCATTCTCTTGAACCTCATCAATGCCACAACATCCTTTCTTAGATAAGGAGCCCAAGACTGCTCAAAGTACGTGTTGCTTGAAATTCCAGCATCCGCAGATTTCCTTCTGTTTGCAAAGTACGCCAAATGCGGTTTATGTAAAGCCTCAGCGTACATCCTTGCTTTTACTATATTCCAGTTTTGTTATGCTAACATTCATTTCAAGAAAGGTTAACATTTACACGTGAATGATTTTCAGCGCGCAGAGGTTGGGCTTACAAGGACCGGAGACATACCTTCTCCCTGGAGGATTTAGGAATGGACTTGACGTGGATTTTCTTCACAGTCTGAACAACTCCATCGTAGAACTCAACCGTGTAAGAAGCTGAAACACAAAATTTACAATCGATCAGAGACCAGCTCATGTCCCAAACACCAGAACATTGAAGAAGAGCAAGACACCATCTGTCTCCTACATGCTAACTGATTCCATTGTTTTATAGTCATTCACAGGATGAGCCGACCCAATGTCCTGGAAATCTCCTGGCTTGATGGTCACTTCCAAAAACACCACTTCACAGACATAGAGAACAGGATCAACAAAGACAACCAATTCCTTTAACATCAAGTTCAAGTTGAAATTTATCATTATTCAACCATAAACCACCAAATGAAACGTTCCTCCAGACCAATGTGCAAAATATAGTACATATAACTCACTTAACACTAAGTAATATTACTACAAATAAATTTTTAAAATTATAAAATATATTCCAGAAGTCTGACATTAGGTGCCTTTATGACACAAGTAAACAGACAGTCCCAGCTCTGACACCAGGAATGGTCATTTGATTCCAAACAAATGGTTTATTGATCATTATAGATCGTCTTTCTAGTGCTTCCCCTCTCCCTGTCCCCTTCCCACTCTCAGTTCACAATAAAGACCCATATCAGAATTCTTTTGAAGAATACATCTCACGATGCTCTGAACATATCATCAGTGATGTATCCAGAGGTCATCGGGTATTTTAGGTCTTTCAACATCAGACACCCTCACCAATGCTCCCTCTAAGGTGTCCACACGTCTTTCGCTACTAGCACACAAAGAATTTACATCGTGATGGACTTTTGGACCCGGGGGAGTGGACGAGCTCAGGAGCTGCCGCCCGCAGCTGCTGCTGAGTCCTGAGTCAGGAGTAAGTAAACGTAAATGTAAACTTGCAGTGAGTGAAATAATCACGATTTGAGAATTATCGATCCATTAATTTTAATATGTTAACTGCCTCCATCATGGAACAGCGATATGGTGGGTTCAGCAGCAGCCTTGGGTGGCAGTTCCTGAGCTCCCTGGCTCCTCCAGGTCCTAAAGTCGTTCCTCACAATACAAGTTCTTAGTGCAATTCCTTGTGTGCTAGTAGCAAAAGATGTGTACATGGCAAACACCTTAGAGGGAAAATGACCCCCACCCAGGCAACCACCTGTGGTTGATCAAGTGACCACGTGTGTTCAGGTAGCATGTGCTGCAGATCCCCATGGACTGGCTCTCTTCATCCAGAACCATCTTGAGGATTTCTCTGATGCCTCAGTGATGCTGCCATTGGCTCCCTGCCTCCTTGTACCAGTGATGCCCAATCACTGAGGGCTCTGTGAAGCCCCGGCTGCCCACTTCGACGGCCATGCGCTTTGCCTTCTATCCCTACCATGTACAGTCGCTGGCCAATTCCTCGTACCCTGGCAAGCTTCCTCTCGTGGACCTCCTCCCACGGCACTGGCGGCTCCAGCAGAGTGATGTGTTTTGCTGCCTCCGAGACCAGCAGGACGTCTGGTCTCAGTTCCAGCAGGATGATGTGTTTTGCTGCGTCCGAGACCAGCAGGACATCTGGTCTCAGTTCCAGCAGGGTGATGTGCTTTGCTGCCTCCGAGACCAGCAGGACGTCTGGTCTCAGTTCCAGCAGGGTGATGTGTTTCGCTGCCTCTGAGACCAGGAGGACATCTGGTCTCAGTTCCAGCAGGGTGATGTGTTTCGCTGCCTCTGAGACCAGGAGGACGTCTGGTCTCAGTTCCAGCAGGATGATGTGTTTCGCTGCCTCTGAGACCAGGAGGACGTCTGGTCTCAGTTCCAGCAGGATGATGTGTTTCGCTGCCTCTGAGACCAGCAGGACGTCTGGTCTCAGTTCCAGCAGGGTGAGGTGTTTTGCTACCCCTGATACAAGGAGGACGTCTGGTCTCAGTTCCAGCAGGGTGACATGTTTTGCTGCCTCCGAGACCAGCAGGACGTCTGGTCTCAGTTCCAGCAGGATGATATGTTTTGCTGCGTCCGAGACCAGGAGGACATCTGGTGTCAAGGTGGTCTGTGGGAACTTCAGTTGTTTCTGCTGGTCAGTCGTGAGCAGGTGCCAGAATCCCCGTGGGTGGCTTTACTCTTGCCTCTGGTTGCTCTTCAGCTTGCACAGAAATGATGGCTCATATCATGCTTATCATCACTCACATACGTCATGAAATTTAGGGTTTTTTTCTGGCAGTGCAACACATAAAATTTCTAATTACTATAGTACTGTGCAAATGTCTTAGGCTCCCGAGCAATATATACGTGCCTAAGAATTGTGCATAGTACTGTAACTCACCCACAACATAGAAAGTAACATTACCACAAAAAAATTAACAAATAAAAAAAATCCACACTATCGACAATTAGATCACTGAACAGAAAAGGTGTTGTATGACAACTTAGCAGTTTCTTCAGTGTTGCAATTGACAGTATAAATTCCCCAGCCCCTGCTGCAAGATTCAAACTCTGCTTGAAATGACAATGTTGCATTGCGAGCAACGAAGATCCTCACAACCTGGAGTCAGATCTACAATGGCTCACTCCACAAGAACTTTAGGTATTGCGTGTAGTCCTGCTCACCCAGTTATGGAGAACTTTAGGTATTGAGTGTAGTCCTGCTCACTCAGGTATGGAGTGGATGCAGAGAGAGTGCAGAAGCACTTCTCCGCCAGGCCCCTCTCTGCCCGCCAGGCACTCACTCCCATCCCCTAAATCTACCCCAACCCTAACCTCCACGGCGCTCCCTCCCCCAGAACTGCTTCCCCATCTCCATCCCCTATCATCCTAATCCCTCCCTGCCCTGAAAGCCCCCCCCCCACTAAAGGAACCCCTAATCCAGCCTGGCTGGATTAGAATCAGAATCAAATTTAATATCACCGGCATATGTCATGAAATTTGTTAACGTTATGGCAGCAGTACAATGAAATTGTACATGAAAAATAAATATAGAGAAGAAAACTCAATTGCATTCAGTATATACTTTTGTCTATTAAATAATTAAAATTAGTGCAAAACAACAGAGATAAAAATGCATTGAGGTAGTGATCATGGGTTCAATGACCATTCAGAAATCAGATGGCAGAGGGGAAGAAGCTGTTCCTAAATCGCTGAGTGGGTGTCTTCAGGATTCTGCACCTGCTTCCCAATGAGTTGAAGGTATTTGAAGATTGTACAAACTTGGGTTGTTTTCTCTAGAGCATCAGAGGCTGACGGGAGACCTAACAGAGGTGTTTTTTTTAATTAGAGAGGCATAGATAGGACGGTCAGAATTCTTTCCCCATGGTAGAAATGTCAAACACATGAGGACACGCTTTTACAGCTGGGGTGGGGAAATTTATATGTAACGTTAGGGGTAGGTTTAAAAAAATCATCAGGGTGGTAGGTACTTGGAATAGGTTATCAGAGGTAGTAATGAAAAGCAGGCAGTCTGGTGGAGTATAAACGGGTTGTAGACTTTGTTGCCTCTAAGCTGCGTGTGCGTGCGGCAATGCTCCCGCGCACATAGTCTTTGTTGCCCTGCAGCTGAAGTGAAGGCAAACGAGAAAAAAGTTTACAAAATGTGAAAGGTTTTCTTTGTTGTAGTGTATTTCATCATACACTTTAATTAATAAAGTCAAAAGTATGTGATTTTTCAATCTTCATTCTAAATATTCATAGCGTACATATTACAAAAAAAACACAAAACATATGAAGTTTTCAAGCTATGGAAAAATTTCCTGCTCAGAGCAATGGTTGGTCTGTGCGGGGGTAAAATAAAAATCAGAGAGAACGTTGTTTATAGATAAACACATGAACACAAAGGGAATGGAGGTCTATGGAGCACAGAGGACACCAACACTGTGGACCCAATAACCTGTCTAGTGCTGTACGTTCTATGTCTTATGTTGGTACAAAAGCTGCCACACCACTGGGTGGGTTCAGGAACTGTTATTACCCGACAACCAACAGTCTCTGAATCAGCTTGGATAACTTCACACATCACAACTCTCAGCTGAATCCACTACCTGCAGACTCATTTTCCAAGACTCTCATCTCAAGATCTCAGTATTGTTTTTGCACAATTGTCTCCTTTTACACATTGGCTGTTTATCAGTCATCGTTTGTGTATAGGTTTTCATAAATTTCATTTTTTTAAAAATTTCCTGTAAATGCCAGCAAGAAAATGAATCACATGGTAGAATATGTTAACAGATATATACCTCTTGATAATAAATTTACTTTGAACTTTGAGAAAGATGTCACCATGCAGAGACAGCAGATATCTTCTGCTGGTGATAAGCGTGTTTGTTCCATTAATTGTTTCTGTATGCCATTCAATACAAAGATTTGGTTCTTGTTATTCTTATATAACTTATTATTTAATTAGTTTACTTATTTAACTTATTTATTTATTTAACCCTTACTGAACTAATAAACTTAGTTATCCTTTCACATGTATCCAACCAACATATATCTGCACGTTCCAGGCTCTAGCAAATGCCTCATTTTCTTTGCTCCCCTCTCCCTGGCACATTCAGAAGCAAAGACCCCAAATCTCCTTCCTTAGAATTTCCGCCTCTCCCCTTTAAGAACTGCCTCACCCTTCTGAATTCCTTTCCTTTCGGTCCTCCTCTTGCATTACCCGCAATTCCCCCTCCCTTGTCTTCCCCTCTCTTCTATTCCCATCTTAAAGTCATTCTGCTTTCAGCAACAAAAAACCCTCAGTTCCAGAGTAACGCACACAAAATGCTGAAGGAACTCAGCAGGTCAGGCTATATCTACGGAGAGAAATAAACAGTCAACTTTGCAAGCCAGGAACCTTCATCAAGACTGTAAAGGAAGGGCGAAAGAAGCCAGACTTTCAAGGACTCTTTAAACTCAAGATCTCAGCTTTATTTTATGGTTTCTTCCCTGTTCCTTTTCAGTGCTGACACAGGGTCTCAGCCCAAAACACTGATGGCTATTCCCCTCCATAGATGCTGCCTGACTGGGGGGAGGGCTGCGTGTGTGTGTGTGTGTGTGTGTGTGTGTGTGTGTGTGTGTGTGTGTGTGTGTGTGTGTGTGTGTGTGTGTGTGTGTGTGTGTCTCTGTCTGTCTGTCTCTGGATTTCCAGCAGCTGCAGAATCTCGGAACAGGCCTGCGTCACCTCGCCCACTTACCATCCTTGTTGACTGAAATGACTTTGGCTGGATAAAACCTGCAATCTGACCAACACGCCAGCACCTGCTCACTGGGCCGGAACTCCTAAACACAGGAGAAACAATCAAGATTAAATGTGCTGCCACTGATGCCAAGAAAAACACAGAGAGCTGCACTCTCTTGTACAGCGTATACAAAAGTTTAAAGAAAACAATACTGCAATAAAAACAAGTTGCAGGAGACACTCGATGGTGATGGATGTTGTGACTGCAGTTGCACTCTATCTTGTTACTGAGAATTTCAACAAAGTTTTGGTAAGAATATTATATTCAATATGTTATAACTATATGCTCCTCTTTTAACAATCAACATCTGCATTTTGTTTGTGGGTGGTTTTCCCTAAAGATATATCCTTTTGATACCTATTCCAGATAGCCATAGAACACTGTAGAACAGACAGGCCCTTCGGCCCATCTAGTCCATATTAACCTTTCTAGTCCCATAGTCTTTCATACCCCTCCCATCCACCCATTCAAATCTCTCTTAAATGTTGAAATCGAACCCACATCCACTGTCAGCTCATTCCACACACTCACCACCCTCTGAGTGAAGTTGCTCCCCCTCATGTTCTCCTTAAACATTTCAGCTCTTCCCCCCCCCCACTTAACCCATGGCGTCTAGATATTTCAAAAACTCCCTTTTCATATCTTAGCAAAAACCAACCACAGATGTTCACCACGGCCCATTATCTTTCCACTTTAGAAATTGGGGGCAGCTATCTATGGCTTTTGTTAGATCCATCAATTTCTTGTTTGTTTGTAATTTTTGTCCTCAGTGTGACAGTAATGGATAATGGTACGGCTAGCTGCAAACTGGCAGGTTCTATTTTTAGTTTGAAAAGTGGTTACTCACGTAGCAGCATCTCCTTTTAATAGGAGATGTTTATCCCATACTCTGAGGGTGAGAACTGGGTGGCAGAAAGTGACTTGGTGAGGCTAGGGCCAGAGGACTCAGCCACAGAACAGAAGGATGCCATTTTAGAACACAGATCGGGGAGAACTTATTTTGCCAGAGAAGGCAAATCTGTGGAATTCATTGCTGCAGATGGCTGTGGAGGCCAAGTCATTGGGTATATTTAAAGTGAAGGGTGATAGGTTTTTGATTAGACAGGGCATTAAAGGGTTAGGGGAAATGGCAGGAGAATAGGGTTGAGAGGGCAGCGTAGTGTTAACACAACGCTTTACAGTACAGGTGACCAGGGTTCAATTCCTGCCGCTGCCTGTAAGGCATTTGTACGTGCTCCCCGTGACCAAGTGGGTTTCCTACGGGTGCTCCGGGCTCCTCCCACAATCCAAAGATGTAAATTGGCTCGTCATTAGGCTAGGGTTACATCAGGGAATTGCTGGGCGGCATGGCTCGAAGGGCTGGAAAGGCCTACTCCGCAATCTATCTCAGTAAATAAATAAATCAGCCAGCCATGATGGAATAGCAAAGCAGGTTCAAGGGACGAATGGCCTAATTCTGCTCCTACGCCTGAAGGTCTATGGGTCAGGTAGCATCCAGGGACAGAGAATCAGAGTGAATTTTCAGGCCCATGACTTTTCATCAAAACGAGGAATGTTTTAATGTGCATTAAAGGGGAGGGAAGCAGTTTCAAGTTCCTGGGTGTCAAGATCTCTGAGGTTCTGACCTGGTCCCAACATATGGACGTAATTATAAAGAAGGCAAGACAGCAGCTATACTCCATTAGGAGTTTGAAGAGATTTGGTACGTCAACAAATGCACTCAAAAACTTATAGTTGTACCTTGGAGAGCATTCTGACAGGCTACATCACTGTCTGGTATGGGGGCGGGGGGGGCTACTGCACAGAACCGAAAGAAGCTGCAGGGGTTGTAAATTTAGTTGGCTCCATCTTGGGTACTAGCCTACAAAGTACCCAGGACATCTTCAAGGAGCGGTGTCTCAGAAAGGCAGCGTCCATTATTAAGGACCTCCAGCACCCAGGGCATGCTCTTTTACATAGAAACATAGAAAATAGGTGCAGGAGTAGGCCATTTGGCCCTTCGAGCCTGCACCGCCATTCAGTATGATCATGGCTGATCATCCAACTCAGAACCCCGTACCTGCCTTCTCTCCATACCCCCTGATCCCTTTAGCCACAAGGGCCATATCTAACTCCCTCTTAAATATAGCCAATGAACTGGCCTCAACTGTTTCCTGTGGCAGAGAATTCCACAGATTCACCACTCTCTGTGTGAAGAAGTTTTTCCTCATCTCGGTCCTAAAAGGCTTCCCCTTTACCCTCAAACTGTGACCCCTTGTTCTGGACTTCCCCAACATTGGGAACAATCTTCCTGCATCTAGCCTGTCCAATCCCTTTAGGATTTTATACGTTTCAATAAGATCCCCCCTCAATCTTCTAAGTTCCAGAGAGTATAAGCCTAGTCCATCCAGTCTTTCATCATATGAAAGCCCTGCCATCCCAGGACTCAATCTGGTGAACCTTCTTTGTATTCCCTCTATAGTAAGGATGTCTTTCCTCAGATTAGGGGACCAAAACTGCACACAGTACTCCAGGTGTGGTCTCACCAAGGCCTTGTACAACTGCAGTATTACCTCCCTGCTCCTGCTCAAATCCTCTTGCTATGAATGCCAGCATACCATTTGCCTTTTTCACCGCCTGCTGTACCTGCATGCCCACTTTCAATGACTGGTGTATAATGACACCCAGGTCTCGTTGCACCTCCCCTTTTCCTAATCGGCCACCATTCAGATAACAATCTGTTTTCCTGTTCTTGCCACCAAAGTGGATAACCTCACGTTTATCCACATTAAATTACATCTGCCATGAATTTGCCCACTCACCTAACTTATCCAAGTCACCCTGCACCCTCTTAGTATCCTCCTCAGAGCTAACACTGCCGCCCAGCTTCATACCATCCGCAAACTTGGAGATGCTGCATTTAATTCCCTCGTCTAAGTCATTAATATATATTGTAAACAACTGGGGTCCCAGCACTGAGCCTTGCGGTTCCCCACTAGTTACTGCCTGCCATTCTGAAAAAGTCCCGTTTATTCCCACTCTTTGCTTCCTGTCTGCCAACCAATTCTCTATCCACATCAATACCTTACCCCCAATACTGTGTGCTTTAAGTTTGCACACTAATCTCCTGTGTGGGACCTTGTCAAAAGCCTTTTGAGAATCCAAATATCTCACTGTTACCATCAGGTAGGAGGTACAGGAGCCTGAAGGCACACACTTAGCGATTCAGGAACAGTTTCTTCCCCTCTGCCATCCGATTCCTAAATGGACATTGAATCTTTGGACATCACCTCACTTTTTTAAAAATATACATTACTTCTGATTTTTGCACAATCTTTAATCGATTCAATACACGTATACTGTAATTGATTTATCTTGTGTTTTTTTTTCTTCTATATTGTGTATTGCATTGAACTGCTGCTACTAAGCTAACAAATTTCACGTCACATGCTGGTGATTATAAACCTGATTCTGATTCTGAACAAAGGGAATGGCTGTGACGGGGTGGAGTCAGGAGGATCGGGACCAAAAACAGTAACAATATTTTCCCCAATGATATTGCTCGAACTACTGAGTTACTCTAGCAGATTGTTTGTCGCTCCAGATTCCACACTGCCATCTGTTTACCCATACGAAAATGCACTGTTTAATTAGACTAGACTAATACACACGAAATGCTGGAGGAATTCAGCAGGCCATGCAGCATCTATGGAAAACAGTAAACAGTCAGCATTTCTCAACCCAAAACAATGACTGCTTATGCTTTTCCACAAACGCTGCCAGACCTGCTGAGCTCCTCCAGCATTTCGTGTGTATTACTTGGATTTCCAGCATCAGCAGATTTTCTTGGCTGTTTAATTAGATCCTGCTTACTAAGCATAGACTTTACAGAAAAATACATCTTTTGCTGCGAGTCCTTGGCTTCCAAGGCACTGACTGATAAACTTGCTGCTGTTGTTTTATACATAATGTCAGCTCTAACAACTTGTTGCTGTTTATTTCCCCATAGACAACATCGCCACCTCTTGGACAAACTGCTGTACAGCAGGAAAAGCAACAACATGCTGAAGATGTTGGATTATCTTGAGCAACACAGAAACACACACACACAGTGCTGGAGGAACTCAGCAAGCCAGCAGCATCTCTGGAGGGGAATAAACAGTCACATTTTAGGTTGAGACCCTTCATCAGGCCTGGAAAGGAAGGAGGAAAGAAGCCAGAATAATTAGGTGAGAGAGAGGAAGGAGTACAAGCTGGCAGCTGATAGGTGAGTCGAGGTGAGGGGGAAGTGGGTGGGTGGGGAAGAGGGGATGAAGTAAGAAGCTGAAAGGGAATAGATGGAAGAGGTAAAGGATTGGAGATGAAAGAATATGTTAGAAGAGGGGAGTGGTAGAAAGGAAAGGAGGAGAGGCACCAGACGGAGGCAATGAGCAGGTAAGGAAAAGAGTAACACACAAAATACCGGAGAAACTCGGCAGATCAGGCAGCATCTATGAGAAGGAATAAAGAGTCAACATTACAAGCCAAGAACCTTCAAAGGCGTTCATCATCAGGTGAGGAGTAGAAAAAGGGTGAGGAGGGAAAACAGAATAAAGCAGCACAGTACAGGCCTTCTGGACAACAATATCATGCTGACTCCTTCATCTACTCCAAGAGCAACCTAACCCTTCCATCCAATATAACACCACCAGTTTTCATTCACCCATGAGCCTATCAAACAGTTTCATAAATGTCCGTAATGTATCTGCCTGTACCACCACCCTGGCAGTACACTCCACAATAAAAATAAACTTACCTCCAACATCTCCCCCTATACTTTTCACCAATCAACTTAAAATTGTGCACCCATATTATGACTTGAAATGGAAAACGAGGGAAGGGGGAGTGGGGAGAAACTACCAGAAGTTAAAAATGGCCCCACCTTGACGGACTGCACGAGGATTCTGGAATCATTCGAAGAGGCAGGAAGTTGCTATCACCTTCCTTCCCCTCCTCCACCTTCTTATTCTGGTTTCTTCCCCTTTCCTTTCCAACCTGATAAAGGTCTCAGCCCAAAACGTCGACTGTTTATACCCCTCCCCTGACACTGCCTGGCCTGCTGAGTTTCTTCAGCACCTCGTGCACATCACTCTAGATTTCCTTCATCCGTAGAATCTCGTGTTTATGGACAGAATGCTCTTGTTCTGTAATTTAAGGTGGTAAAAGATCCCAAAGCATTTCAGGGAAATCAAAAAGAGGAGAACCGTGCTAAAGGTAGCAACAGTGACGAAATGATTGCTGAAAGGCATAGGTCCCAATGGGGACCTTGAGAGAGGAGTAGGAGATGGAGCACAATTGGGAAGAATGGCAGGTTCCGAGGGCTCCAAGGCTATAGACAGAGCTGGGAGAGTACTGGTGAATTAGTGGGGGGGTTCCAGCTGGAGCAGCACGGTATCATAGCAGTTGGCACAACGGTTTACTGTACCAGTGACGTGGGTTCAATTCCTGCCACCGCCCGTAAGTAGTTTGTACGTTCTCCCCGTGACCGTGTGGGTTTCCTCCAAATGCCCCGCTTTCCTCCAGAGTACAAAGATGTACCAGTTGATAGGTTAATTGGTCACTGTAAATTGTCCTGTGATTAGGCTAGGATTAAATTGGGGGTTTGCTGGGCGGCATGGCTCGAAGGGCTTATTCCACGCTGTACGTCAATAAAATAATCAGAATTAAGTTCATTATCACGATCTGGAAAAACAAGTAAAATGTCTGCGATACAGTAGAGACAATGAGCACTGCACAAAAGAGATGGCGGCTAGCCAAAGATGACTGGAGAAAGCTTGTTCATTGCCACTAATCAGTCTAGAGCAGGAGTTCCTAACCTGGGGTCCACAAACCCCTTGCTTAACGGTACTGGTCCACAGCAGAAAAACAATGCGAACTCCTGGTCTAGGAGAAATAAATGGGAGCTAAAGGCAAATAAAGGATTTTTAAATCAATGTGCAACCCATCACCATTTTCTCCATATTTTATTGATTGGCGATTACCATTAGTGATTCTCTGAGATGTTTCTGTGTTTCCTGTGGAGAATCCCTCCTACATTTGACTAAAGCTGTAAGACTCTCCCCAGTGGAGAACAGAGTGGAAAGTGACCAGCAACTCACCACAGTTGGTTCGTCCAGCTTAGCCCCCTCCTTCCGCAGGAGGGGTCTTTCCAGGGGTCGCAGATACACGCTATCCCAGCTGAACCACTCATCGTACCGATGGTTCCAACGCTTGAAGTGAATCAATACCTTTCCCTCCTCATAATCAATCTTCTCTATGTGTGCCGTATACCTGTGGGGAAACACATGGAAACCAAAGTTCATGGTCAGTGCTAGCCTATTCTCGGCATGTCACTGGCTAGTCCAGGGGTCAATACTGGAAAATCAGAGCCCAAAGGTTAATTGGAAGTCCATAAGTTGAAGGCCGAAGGCAGAGACTGGATTTTGGAGGCCTGAGCCCTGTCCTGTTGTTGATAGCCTGGATATATGAATGGGTGGGTTGCTGCGGCTGTTCTGCTGCTATTGTGTTCTGCGCTGCTCTGCCGAGGATTGTGGGCACATAATGTATGGTGATACATGCAGGCTGCCCCCAGCACATCCTTAGGTGTGTTGGCTGTTAGCTCAAATGATGTGTATTCTGATGTACACTCAGTGGCCACTTTATTAGGTAAATCTGTCACCTGCTCATTAATGCAAATATCTAATTAGCCAATCATGTGGCAGCATCTCAATGCATAAAAGCATGCAGACGTGGTCAAGAGGTTTAGTTGTTGTGCAGACCAAACAACGGAATGGGGAAGAAATGTGATCTAAGTGACTTTGACCATGGAATGATTGTTGGTGCAAGACGGCGTGGTTTGAGTATCTCAGAAACTGCTGAACTCCACACACAACCATCTCTAGTTTACAGAGAATGGTGCAGCAAACAAAACATCCAGTGAGCAGCAGCTCTCTGTGTGTGGGTAGGGCTAGAGTGAATGTTCTATAAAACCAAAGGAAGATAGAAAGCCTATGTTCAATGATATGACATGTTGCTGTAGAAAACAGACATTGCTGACTTATGAAGAAATTAGCAGTTCCCAGGGATGGATCCTGCGTATGTGAGTGAGTGGGTGGGTGGGTGGGAAATGGGCTTGTTTTGCTGTTGTTAACATGTTTTCTGGTTATTGTTGCTCTTCGTGTTGTTCTGTAGAATATTTTGAGCACACTGTGCCAGCGCCACAACATATGATGACACTTGTCCTTGGATATGCTGGTTGTTAAAGCAAACAATGCATTTCACCACGTTTCACTGGACCTGATGTGAATAATAATGGACAACAAAGACTGTGTTTCCCGAATACTTTTGGGTATATCTTAGGGATTTTGGGCTGGGGATTATGGAAATCACTATGAAATTTCCCTACCACACACCATTTTTTTTGAAGTTGCCTGTATTTGTTATTTCAATTCATAACTCAAATCAGAATAACTGATGCCAGGGTTAAGGAAGGCATTTTTGTTGGTCCACAAATCAAACAGGTCATCAATGACAGGCAATTCAAAGAACTTCGAGTGGGACTGGAGAAAATCACACGGAAGGTATTCAAGGAAGTTGCTGTAAATTTCCTTCACAACTACAGAGCACCAAACTACACGCAGCTGGTTGACAACAAGCAGACAAAACCATGAAGTGCAAAATGTTACTGAAGATATATTTTCTGCATTCCCATTTAGACTTATTCCCCACAAATCTTGGCACTGTCAGTGATGAGCACGGTGAAAGGTTTCACAAGGACATTGTGGTCATGGAGAAACAATATCAAGGCAACTGGAATCCATCAGTGCTGACTGATTATTGTTGGACACTTAAGCGAGAAGCCTCAGACACTGAGTACAAAGAAAAATCATCAACAAAAACTTTTAGCTTAGTTGAACTATTGCAAAGCATCAGCACTGTTATACAATTAAACATATTATATTCAATAAAAGTTAATTTTTTTGTTTCTCCAAATTCCTACCTGATACAAGTACTCTGAAATTATATTTGTGTTCAGCTTAAAAAGGCTCAAAGGTTCACCTATTATCAAAGTGTACAACTCTCAAATTTGTCTTCTTTAGAGCTCTATCAACAGACAATAGATGCAGGAGTAGACCATTCGGCCCTTCAAGCCAGCACCGCCATTCACACTGATCATGGCTGATCATTCACAATCAGTACCCCATTCCTGCCTTCTCCCCATATCCCTTGACTCCACTATCTTTAAGAGCTCTATCTAACTCTTTCTTGAAAGCATCCAGAGAATTGGCCTCCACTGTCTTCTGAGGCAGAGCATTCCACAGATCCACAACTCTCTGGGTGGAAAAAGTTTTTCCTCAACTCCATTCTAAATGGCCTACCTCTTATTCTCAAATTGTGGCCTCTGGTCCTGGACTCCCCCAACATCGGGAACATGTTTCCTGCCTCTAGCATGTCCAATCCCTTAATAATCTTATGTTTCAATCATAATCAGGAAGACTGTCTGAGGAAGCAACATTTTTGAAAAAATTTGTCGTCCAGTATAACCTGCCTGCACTCAGTCCTTCTCGCTTGCCTTTTACTTATAAATCATCTTTAGTGTAGACAAAATCTGCTGGTTTAAGGTGGCGCTGGTGAATCTCAGCAACATCTGACTGGTAGCTAATAAAACAAGGAAAGCAACTTAATACTTTGTTAACCACACTTTTTCATGCAAACGATCATTGCAAGTAATAGTCAGTAACTTCCCTTTGGGCCTGCAGGCAATTTGATGTGACAGAACCAAGTCAAGGTGAGGTGGAGGGCCTGTTGACAAGAGCATGGGAAAGGTCAGGCACAGGCCAAATCGAAGCCCTGGGGTCCAGGCCCCAGAGTGTGTCAATGCTACTGGACACAATGTTTGGACAGAGATTTACAGACCGAATCAAGGCAGTGAAATCTGGCGTTTCCAAGCGGCAAAACTTGCTGTATGGACAGAAATTTAAGCGCCAGGCCAGTTTGAAAAGATCAGGGTGTCGAGGTCCGAGGTGAGGAACGGGCTGGTTCAGATCCCTGCTCTAAGCTGCAGAACCTAATGATCAGCCAGATTGAAAAGGTCAGGGTTTCGAGGTCCGAGGCGAGAGATGGGCCGGTTCAGATCCCTGCTCTAAGCAGCAGAACCCAATGATTGGTCAGATTGAAAAGGTCAGGGTGGAGGGGCCCCAAGGTGAGGTGGAGGCCAGTTCAGATCGGTGCTCCACGCCATTTACTCAGCTCTATGCTGAACTATAGGACTCTCTTTGCAGACTTCAGCTCAGAAACACTATTTGCTTGTGGTTACTGTCTGCATGAGGTTTCTTTTTCATTATACATCAGGTGTTCGGTGTTCTTTTTTTTATGGGTTGTTTTATTTTTTATATATATATATATTTTTTTTTTGTGTGTGCCTTTGTTTTGTGGCTGCCTGTTAGGAGACGAATCTCAAAAGATTGTAAAAGGTATACATACTTCGATAATAAGGGCACTTTGAACTTTGAAATAAAATGTCATAAATAAATGTTTCAGTATCACCCACTTCTCATTCAGTTACTAATTCGATTTACAATGTCCCACTGGTGTTCAGAACTAGACAGTGACTCAAAAGTAAAAACGTCTGGTTGAATAACATTACTATTTCACAATCCCAGGACACCCTTGCATGCTAACACAGAGATGGGGACAAGGAATCACTGTTCCTGTCACACACCATTGTGAACGTGCAGCTGAGCAGCAGACTTGGTTAATAGGACCATAAGACACAGGAGCAGAATTAGGCCATTCGGCCTAATTAGTCTGCTCCACCAGTCAGTCATGGCTGATTTATTATCCCTCTCAAGCCCCTTCTTCTGCCTCCCCCCCCCCCCCCCAACCTCTGGCGCCCTTACTAATCAAGAGAAAAGGACAGGAGAAATCTGAAAAAAAAACAGGTTCAGAGAACTTCTGCCCAGGGGAAATGCATGACTCAATCAGCAGTCTCGATGTAACAAGGACCTCACTGACACACTGCATTGTGTATACTAAACACAAACAGAAACGCATATAATACACAGGAGCAAAATTAGGCCATTCCGCCCATTGAGTCTGTTCCGCCATTCCATCATGGCTGATTCATTACCCCTCTCAACCCCATTCTCCTGCCTTCTCCCCGTAACCTTCGACACCCTTACTATCAACCTCTGCTTTAAATATTCCCAATGACTTGGCCTCTACAGCTGACTATGGCAATGAATTCCACAGATTCAACCCCCTCTGACTGAAGAAATTCCTCCTCATCTAAAGGGAGATCCCTGTATTCTGAGGCTGTGCCCTCTGGTCCTGGACTCCCCCAGTACAGAAAACATCCTCTCCACATCCACTCGATCTTGGCCTTTCAATATTCAGTTTACCTCATATTTAAGATTGACTGACATGCTATTTGTGGAAACCTTACAACTGTCCACAGTGTGTATATGTATGTGCTCTCAAGTGTTTCCTGATTTTACCATTGAAAGATCTGACTCTAATATTCTGCACCCACATTCCACTGACCTACACTCTACAAACTACAAAAACAGTTTCTACTTACCCCTCCTCCTGCAACTTGCCTTAGTTTCTTAGAGAAATTTATCAAACCTTTAAAACCTGAAAGAGTTGAAGGGTTAAGGACTCCTACCAGCCAGGACATACCCTTTACTCGGTGTACCAACACAGGAACATCCAGAATAACACACACAAAATGCTGGAGCAACTCAGCAAATTCTGCTGATGAAGGGTCTCGGCCCGAAACGTTGACTGTTCATTCCTCTCCATAGATACTGACTGACCTGCTGAGTTTGTCCAGCATTTTGTGTGTGCAGTGATAATTCTGATGCTGAATGCAGCTCTCACTTGTGAAGAACAGCTGCATACAAAGCAGGATTCAAATAAATTTTAACTTCGAATGTCGAGACAGGGTAGATGAACTGACTGTGCAGATTGGGAAAAAATATATATCACAGTGAGTACTTTACTTTCTGACAGGAGCCAATCTTACTTTTGTGCAAGGCCTTAGGTTTTGAGCAGAACAACCCACAACACTCACCATTTCTTAAGTCGATCTCGTGCCTCGAGGCGAGCGCCCACTTCAAACGTAATACCCCGCCTACTCGGAGGCTTCTTGGACATCTTCAACACACTTTATTCCCTGTACAGAACAGACAAACCTTTGTAAGTTAATGATGTGCCAGTGCCAAAACAGACCCCACATAGTGTCCCTGCAAACCAGAAGCTATAGTATGGGCAGCTCCAGCTGCTTTCTCTCTGCTCCAGCACCTGGGCTCAGCTCTGACCTCTGGCACTGCTTGAATCTTCTCCCCGTAACAAGCCGCACCTACTCCCCATAACCACGTGGCCTTCTTCCAGGCGATCTGTTTCTTCCCCACATCCCAAGGACCTGCGGGCTAGTAGGGTGATTGGCCGCATTAAATTGCCCCTAATATGTATAGCTGAGTTAACACCATAAAGACACAGGAGCAAATTAAGCCATTCAGCCCATCCAATCTGCACCACCATTTATTATCCCTCTTAACCCCATTCTCCTGCTTTCTCCCTGTAACCTTTGACACGTTGATTGCTGGTGCTATAAAGCGTTATGCTAGTCATATGCTACCGTGCCGCCCATCTTGTGGTGTGCTGTCACTGAAATAACGTGGAGAGGAGCAGGGCATCTAATTTGTGCCCGCAAAGCGGCAGCAATTCTTAAGGATTAGAGATTAGCCTCATTTGTCATACGGTAAAACAGTGAAATGCATCGTTTGCAACAAGTCCCAACACCGTCCAAGGATGTGCTGGGGGCAGCCTGCGAGTGTCATCGTGCCTCTGGCCACAACTTACTAACCTTCACACGTACATCTAGGAACGTGGGAAGAAACCAGAGCACCCAAAGGAAACCATGCGATCAGAGTGAAAATGTACAAACTCCTTACAGACAGTGGTGTTAGGGCCTGTACTGTGCTGGGGTGTCAGGGAGGGGTAGCACCTCTGGTGGGGGAACATGTCGCGTCCTTTTCAAGGCGGTTAGTCCACCTTTGGTCCCCACCTGGCACTCAGCTCTCACCTGTGGCTCCTCGTAGCTGTTTGCATGCAACAGCGGCCACACCCCGGGCAACAGCTTCAACAAGCCGGCTAAACCAGGTGAGGGTAGCCGACTGGTCTCAAAATCTCGGTGAGATAGGGAGTTGTCTATCCCAGCATGTGAAGACAGACTCCGGCGGATTGAGCGGACGAGACCAATGGAAGGTCCAATGGTCAAGAAGGTGGTCTCTGCAAGCATTGTGGAACGTGTAGAGCAGGACAAGACACAGAAGACGTCCTGGTCATCCACTGCGCCTAGTTCCATCTCTAGCCGTTTCGACCCTGTCTTGCCACTGGATCCAGATGGGAACTGGGAAGAGAGAGTGAGGCTGACGCTGCGCAACTTTCTCTTACTTAAATCCAAATCACGCGCTAGTCTCAAACCAACATAACGGTGTCGAGGTCCTTATCGACGTCCATGATGGAAGAACACAGTTAGGGCATATTCTGCAGTTAGGGTATATAGCAAATATTGATTGCACCAGCAACCAATCTTCAGACATGAGCGTGGATTGAATTTAAAATGCAGCCCTGAAACAACAGTCATTCTGAAGCTGTGTTCTCGAGTTGATTGACAACCAGATGATGCTGATTAATATTCATTTTGGGTGTCCGGAGTGTGGGTGCGAAGCAGGTTTGTGAAAACTATATGTAATTCAAAGGAAGCATTGTAGATACAATGTAACTAGAGAACTGTCCTGCTGCTGTGTTGATCTTTAGCACAAGTAAAATTGGGTCGGGAGGCCTCTTCCTCCAAGTGTCTCAATATGATGCCTGCTGCTCGTTCTTGTTGAATAAAACACTTCTACATCCACCATCTTCAGTGTCTCTCCAGTAATTCTGTTCACGTTACAACAGGCGGCGGGAATTCAACTATCTTCTGATCGCAGCTGCTGTAAAGCGTTACCCTAACCGCTATTCCACTGTGCCGCCTTTCAATGATACAGTAACCTACTCTTTGGAAATCCCAGTGGTTCAGCTCCTGGCTCGCCAGTGCTGATTCCAACATTCCCTCTAGACTCTCCAGGGTTAGGGTTCAAAGCACACCTGCACTCCCCTTAATCTCACTGGAACACGTAATGTACAGCTCTGTTGTGTAACGTCTGGAAGACCAGGGAATTAAGGCTTCAGGTGTACTAGCCCTGACAAATATCATGAAATTTGTTGTCAAATATAAATACGTGAGGAAAGTACAAAATCCTTTACACAAGAGATTCTGTAGATGTTGGAAATCTTAGCAACACACACAAAATGCTGGAAGAACTCGGCAAGTCGGCCAGTGTTTATCAAGAGAAATAAACATGTTTATTTCCCTTTCACTCATCGCTATGACATGGTCTTGACCATGATTGTTCTTAGCAATTTTTTTTTCCTACAGAAGTGGTTTGCCATTGCCTTCTTCTGAGCATTACAAGACCTCAGCCATTATCAATACTCTTCAGAGATTGTCTGCACGTTGTCAGTGGTCACGTAACCAGAACCTGTGATGTGACCAGCTGCTTATACAACTACCCACCACCTGCACTGAATTAAAAATGCTGGTGTTATTCATTGGAATACCATTCAACAAGCTGAACAGTACGATCTGTAAAAGCCCGAGCATGTCAAATAATCCGTTTCACTGTTCTGTAAAACAGGGAACTTGTTTTATCCAAGAATAGCATTGTGACTCGATGAGCTCAGAGTTCAAGACTGCAGTCATTTGGAGTATTACATAAAGTTCTGGTCACCCCACTACAAGAAGGATATTGAGGATTTGGAAAGGGTAAAGAAGAGGCTGACCAGGAAGCTGCCTGGTTTAGAGGGCATGCAAGGTTAAACAAACTTGGGTTGTTTTTTCTGAAGCACTGGAAGCCGAGGGGAGATCTGGTAGAGATTTATAAGATTATGAGAGGCATAGATAAGAGTGGACAGGCAGTACCTGTTACCCAGGGTTAAAATGTCTAATACCAGAGGACATGCATCGAAAGGTGAGAGTGTGAAGGTTCAAAGGGGATGTGAGGGGTAAGTTTTTTCACTCAGAGTATGGTAGATGCTTTGAATGTGCTGCCTGGTATGCTGGTAGAGGCAAGTACATCAGAGGCTTTTCAGAGACATTTAGATAGGCACAGGGACGTGAGGAAGATGGGGGGACATGGACATTTTGTAAGTAGGTAGCTCTCGGGGGCTTTTTAGCTGGAATGGCACAACACTGTGGGCCGAAAGGCCTGTTTCTGTGCTGTACTGTTCTATGTATATATCATACACAGCACATAAACAAAAATATTACCAGATACTAGTTAATAAATTAGAATTCAAATAGTGTACCTGTGCATGGAACAGGTAAACACTAAACTGTCTGCTGTACTAGTGATGAGAGCTCAGTGGTGGCAGGGTATTCATTAGTCTCACACCTCGAGGGAGAAAGCTGTTACCAGTCTGGCAGTCCTAGTTCTGATGCTCCTGTACCTCCTTCCTGGACAGCAGTGGGTCAGAGTTTGTGGGATGGGTGGTAGGGATCCTCAATGGTGCCTTGAGCCCTTTGGCTACAATGCTCCCAGTAACTGTCATAGATGGGGGGGGGGGGGGGCGGGGGAGGGAGACGCTGGTGGTCCTCCCAGGGGATTCTACTCTCCTCTGTAGGGTGCTACGGTCTGACGCCTTGCAGCTTCTCTTCCACACAACTCACCACTGAAACCTCTGCAACACCTCACGGTTAAAGCCGGGAGGATTCACCTGCAAGTACACTGAGTGACAGACAGACATGCTGGTGTCAGCTGTGTGCCCCTGATCCTTAGTCAGAAGGTTGAGTGTTCAAGTCCTGGAGCAGGAGAAACTGAGGGACGGCTGCAGTTGGAAATGCCGATGAGAAGGAAACAGCACTCCCGAGTGTATTTAAAATAATTCCAACACTCTACGGTGCAGGGGGAGTGTACTGAGTCGACATTCAAGTCTCAATCAACATCACTCAAGTGAGGTCCGATTGTGATTTATACATGGGGAAGATCACCATCATACCTATCTTGGTCTCAGGGTGTACAACCATGACAGATTGAGGAATACGAACGATAAATACAGCAGAATGTCTGACAACACTGCAGGCTATCCCACCCCTTCCCCGCCCCAACCCCAGCACACCCTTGGGTATGCTGGTTGTTAATGCAAACAACACATTTTCCACTGTATACTGAGATGTAAACACCACGAGTAAACTTGAATCTTGTAAAGCGTGTGTGACACTTGTCAGAAATTTCTGCAAATCCTAAAAGAGTTAAACAGCACGGAGACAGGCCCTTCTGCCCAACTCGTCCATACTGACCAAAATATCCGCCACAACTAGTTAGTCCTGGTTTTGCCTGCGTTCGGCCAGGATCTGTTTAAACCTTTCCTATCCACATACCCGTCTTTCAAAATGTCATACGTCAAAGGACTAGGCCTTTAAACCCACCGAGTCTGTACCTCAAATCCAATTCTGTCCCCCAGCACTCATGTGAACCTATGTCCCCTCCTGCATAGAACATAACCCTCCACTTTTCTTTCATCCATGTCTCTCTGTTATATCGGCCTCACAGTGGGGAAGATCGAGTCGATTGTGAACGTAGTACAGAGAGCAGGACAAAATAGAGCAGTGTTGTAAATCTGGTGTGACCTGAGCATTACTGGCAAGACCACAGCACTGTGCACCATCTTGGACTACATACCCCGAGAAGGAAACTCACCAGGATATGCAGATAGGGAGGTATCTGGTCTCTCTAACCAAGGAAAGGCATGATTACAATACAGGGAGTGCAGTGAAGATTCACGAGATTGGGCGGCTCAGTAGGTAGGGCTGCTGCCTCTCAGCTCCACGGACCAACCCCAGGTGATGTCTGCATGTGGCTCTGACTGTGGGGAGGTGGAAGATCCAGGCAATGCATAACTCAGTCAGTGCCAGTCTGTGGGCACAAGGATAATGGACAATGGACAGATGAGATCTTGGCATGAAGGCAGCAGAGTTTGAAATTCACAGAGACAAGCAATGACAATGATAAAGATTAGATTTGCTTTGTCACACGTACATCGAAACATACAGCGGAAAGTGATGTTTGTGTCGACAACTGACTCGGCCAGAAGCTGCGCTGGGGGCAGCCTGCAAGTGTCGCCAGGCTCCTGACGGCAAACACAGCGCGCCCACAACTTACTGACCCTAACTCGTACGTCTCGGAAATGTGGGAGGAAACCGGAGCACCCGGAGCAAACCCATGCGGTCACGGGGAGAGCGTGCAGAGTCCATACAGACAGCAGCTCGAATTGAACCCTAGTTTTTCATCGCCTGCGCAGATTCCTAACTGCTATGTTACCGTGCTGTGCCACCCAACAGGAAATGGGTCAAGGCAGAGAAAGGTGATACCCACAGGACTGATCATGGATAGCAGATAAAATTCAACTGACCTGCATAATTCCAGTAACGTCTCAGTAATGGACCACCACTTAGACTACCATAGACATGTCTCTGATTATAGCTTTTTTTGCACTGGGGCCTTGTTTAACAGTCTTTTCCCTTCACTGTCTTGTATGACTTGTGTATAACTTATGCCCTGGGTGCTGTGGTTTGAGTCTGTGCCTATAATGCTGCTCCAAGCAAGTTTTTCATTGCAGCTGTACCCAACAATAAACAGCGTGAGATTGGAGCTGCAGATCCTCACATGGGTTGTTCACTGGTGCCAGCTGCACTGAAGTTAAAAGTCTCCTTTTCCCCTGTGACGGACGTCCAATACTCAACAGCACTTACACACCAATGCCGCAATGCTTCACTTTTCATCCACCAGCACGATGGGCAAGAACTCACTGTGCATTTCCTCCAACAACACATTAAATAAGAGAGACCAACTTGAGCTTTTTGTCACATTGGAACATATACCCAGTGCCCACTTCATTAGATACCTCCTGTACCTAATAAAGTGGCCACCGAGTGTACATTCGTGGTCTGCTGCCGTAAGTCAAGTCAAGTCATGTCGCTTTTTATTGTCATTTCGACCATAAATTGCTGGTAAAGTACACAGTAAAAACGAAACAACATTCCTCCAGGACCATGGTGCTACATGAAGCAACACAAAACTACACTGGACTAAGTGAGACAACACAAAAACTACACTAGACTACAGACCTACACAGGACTACATAGAGTGCACAAAACAGTGCAGGGCAGTACAATAAATAATAAACAAGACAATAGGCACAGTAGAGGACAAATTACAATATAATAATAAATGATGTAGATGTCAGTCTAGTCTCTGGGTATTGAGGAGTCTGATGGCCTGAGGGAAGTAACTGTTGCACAGTCTGGTCGTGAGAGCCCAAATGCTTCGGTACCTTTTGCCAAATGGCAGGAGGGAGAAGAGTTTGTATGAAGGGTGCGTGGGGTCCTTCACAATGCTGTTGGCTTTACAGGTGCAGCGTGTGGTGTAAATGTCTGTAATGGCGGGAACAGAGACCCCGATGATCTTCTCAGCTGACCTCACTATCCACTGCAAGGTCTTGCAATCTGAGATGGTGCAATTTCTGAACCAGGCAGTGATGCAGCTGCTCAGGATGCTCTCAATACAACCTCTGTAGAACATGGTGAGGATGGGGTGGGGGGGGTTGGAAATGGACTTTTCTCAGCCTTCGCAGAAAGTAGAGACGCTGCTGTGCTTTCTTGGCTATGGGGCTGGTGTTGAGGGACCAGGTGAGATTCTCCACCAGGTGAACACCAAGAAATTTGGTGCTCTTAATGATCTAACAGAGGAGCCGTCAATGTTCAGCGGTGAGTGGTACCTCCGTGCTCTCCTGAAATCAACAACTATCTCTTTTGTTCACATTCAGAGACAGGTTGTTGGCTCTGCACCAGTCCATTAGCCGCTGCACCTCCTCTCTGTATGCTGACTCATCATTCTTGCTGATGAGACCCACCACGGTCGTGTCATCGGCGAACTTGATGATGTGGTTCGAGCTGTGTGTTATAGCAGTTGTGGGTCAGCAGAGTGAACAGCAGTGGACTGAGCACACAGCCCTGGGGGGCCCCCGTGCTCAGCGTGATGGTGTTGGAGATGCTGCCCCCAATCCGGACTGACTGAGGTCTCCCAGTCAGGAAGTCTAGGATCCAGTTGCAGAGGGAGGTGTTCAGGCCCAGCAGTTTCAGCTTTCCAATCAGGTGCTGAGGAATGGTTGTGTTGAATGCTGAACTGAAGTCTATGAACAGCATTCCAACGTACGTTCAAACCCATCCACTTCAAGCTTCAACGTGCTGTGCATTCAGAAATGCTCTTCTGCCCACCACTGTTGTAACGTGTGGTTACTTGAGTTACTGTTGCCTTTCTGTCAACTTGAACTGGTCTGGCCATTCTCTCTGACCTCTCTCATTAACAAGGCGCTTTTTACCCACAGATGTGCTGTTGACTAGCTGCTTTCTGTTCTTCGTCAGTCCTCTGTAAACTCTGGATCAGGGGCTGCCAACTTCCTTCACGCCACAGACCAGTCCTATTAACCAAGCGGTGCGTGGACCCCACGTTAGGAACCCTTGCTCTAGAGTTCTGGTCACCGAGTTATAGGAAAGATGTCAACAAATTGCAGAGAGTAGAGAAGATTTACTAGAATGTTACCTGGGTTTCATCATCTAAGTTACAGAGAAAGGTTGAACAAGTTGGGTCTTTATTCTCTGGAGCGTAGAAGGTTGAGGGGGGACTTGATAGAGGTATTTAAAATTATGAGGGGGATAGATAGAATTGATGTGGATAGGCTTTTTCCATTGAGAGTGAGGGAGATTCAAACAAGACGACATGAGTTGAGAGTTAAAGGGCAAAAGTTTAGGGGTAACATGAGGGGGAACTTCTTTACTCAGACAGTGGTAGCTGTGTGGAACGAGCTTCCAGCAGAAGTGATTGAGGCAGGTTTGATGTTGTCATTTAAAGTTAATTTGGACAGCTATATGGACAGGAAAGGAATGGAGGGTTATGGGCTGAGTGCAGGTCAGTGGGACTAGGTGAGAGTAAGAGTTCGGCACGGACTAGAAGGGCCGAGATGGCCTGTTTCCGTGCTGTAATTGTTATATGGTTATAGAGACTGTTGTAAATGAAAGCCCCAGGCAATTAGCAGTTTCCGAGATACTCAAACCACCCCATCTGGCACCAACAATCATTCCATGGTCAAAGTCACTTAGATCACATTTCTTCCCCATTTTGATGTTTGGTCTTAACAACAACTGCATCTCTTGACTGTGACTGCATGCTTTTATGCATTGAGTCGCTGCCACACGACTACCTGATTAGATATTTGCATTAATGAGGTATGCGAGTGTACCCAATAAAGTGGCCACTGAGCATCCAGTGAAATGCATCATTTGTTTCAATGACCACGGTCCCTGGACGTGATGGGGACAGCTGGCTAGTGTCGCCACGCTCCCAGCACCAATAGAATGCCCACAACTTACTAACCCTAACCGTATGTCATTTGAATATGGGAGGAAACCAGAGCACCCAGAGGAAACCCACGTGGTCATGGGGAGAAAACAAAAACTCCTTAACCAGCAGCAGAAATTGAACCCCGATCAGTGACACTCCTGAACCTGAGTGGATAACTTCACTCACCTCAACACTGAACTGATTCCACAACCTATGGACTCACTTCCAAAGATTCTACAACTCATGTTCAGTATTATTTATTATTAGTCTTTTTTTCTATTGACACAAATAGTCTTCTTTTCCATATTGGTTGCCAATCCTTGGGTGTAGCTTTTCATTGATTCTATTGTTTTTTGTTCTACTGTGGATAGCCAGAGGCTTTTTCCCCAGAGCTGAAATGGCTAACATGAGGGGGCATAGTTTTAAGGTGCTCAAAGGCAGGTACGGGGGCGGGGGGGGGGGGGGAGGTGTCAGGAGTAAGTTTTCCACAAAGAGAGTGTAGGTACGTGGAATGCAAGGCCAGTGACGGTGGTGGACGCGTGGAGCTCTGATAAAAAGAGGGCTACGCGGTAGGGTAATTCTGGGCCGTTTCTAGAATAGGTTACATGGCCAGTACAACATTGTGGGCCAAAGAGCTTGTATTGTGCTGAAGACTTCTATGTTCCATGTTCCATGTGAATGCCCTGAAGAAAATGAATCTCAGGGTTGTACATGGTGACATTTATGTACTTTGATAATAAGTTTACTTTGAATTTTGTAAAGTGTTGTGCTATCCACTCTGTTAACATGCCGCAGAATAAATTATACTGTCAGAAGAGTGAAAAAAATTATACCTTAACCAGATCTTGACTTTACTTAGTCACCAAAATCAACAAAGAAATCTAATTGAGCATAGCCACTAACCAGCCAAGGCTTTCTTTGCCCAACTCAATCAGAAAGTGCCTAGTAACCGCTACCTTATAGTAAGCTGACAGTAGATGTCAGGAATCTTATAAAATCAATCACAGCATCCTATAAACCAGATACAAAATGCCGGAGTAACTCAGCAGATCAGGCAGCGTCTATGGAAATGAATAAATAGTCGACGCTTCGGGACGAGACTGTTCATCAGAACTGGAAAGGAAGGGGGAAAGATACCAGAATAAAAAGGCGGTGGGGGGGGGGGGGTGGGAAGGGGAAGGAGGACTAATTAGAAGGTGATAGGTGAAGCCTGGTTAGGAAAGGAAGGAATCTGATAGGAGAGGTTGAGTGGACCATAGGAGAAAAGGAAAGAGGAGGGAACCCGGGGCGGGGGGTGATAGGCAGGTGAGAAGTGATTAAGGGGCCAGAGTGGGGAATAGAATAAACATTTTGTGTGTGTGTTGTTTTGCAGTTCCAGCATCTGCAGAATTTACTACAAATGAGACCCAGTAAAAAGAAAAAAAATCACTACTGGAGGGACATCCTCTATCTTAAACCTTCAATAAACAATCAGTAAGCAGGTAAATGATAATGACCATATCCAGAGCTGCAGCCTTCTGACCAATGTCTCAAAGAACAAGGAGACTCAGGTCTGATCACACACTACAGTGCCCAAAGCAAGCAAGGGCAAACAGAATCAACTGCAAGTGACCCGGTCTGTATCAAGTTCCAGTAAATGCATTTCTGCATCTCAGAATTGACTAGGCAAGAAAATACTCTGACAATCACAGACGCATCAGACCCAACACCACAACCAAAGAGGGAACTACAAGCATTCTTAAAAGACAGGAACACACACTAAATGCTGGAGAAACTCAGCAGGTCAGGCTGTTCTGCACAGAGAGGAATAAACGGCTGATGTTTTGGGCCGAGAAACACACATGTAATGCAGGAGAAACTCAGCAGGTCCAGTGGCTCTGAATGGGCTGGAATAAACAGCTGATGTTTTGGGTTGAGAAACACTCACGATACTGGAGGAACTCAGCAGGTCAGGCTGTTCTGCACGGAGAGGAATAAACGGCTGATGTTTTGGGCCGAGAAACACACATGTAATGCGGGAGAAACTCAGCAGGTCCAGTGGCTCTGAATGGGCTGGAATAAACAGCTGATGTTTTGGGTTGAGAAACACTCACGATACTGGAGGAACTCAGCAGGTCAGGCTGTTCTGTACAGACTGGAATAAACAGTAATTTTGGGCCGAGACCCTTCCTCAGGGCTCAAAGAGTCATAGAAAAGTACAGCACAGAAACAGGTCCTTCGGCCCACCTAGTCCATACCAAACCATTTAAACTGCCTAGTCACATCGACTTGCACCTGAACCATAGCCCTCCATACCCCTACCATCCATGTACTTTTCTGAACTACTCTTAAACATTAAAAATACGCCTGTAAACATCACTTGTGCTGGCAGCTTGTTCCACAGTCTCACGACTCTCTGAGTGGAGAAGTCTTCCTTCATGTTCCCCTTAAATTTTTCACCTTTCACCCTTAACCCATGACCTCTGGTTGTAGTCCCACCCAACCTCAGTGGAAAAGGTCTCCTTACAGTTACTCTATCGATACAATCATGGTGCGTAAAAAGAGGTACTTTTTATTCAAGAAGGTGATCGAGATTTTAAAGGCAGAGTTTCACGTAAGTTTCTATGAGTTGAGCCGCAACCAATCAGCAAGAGGGATTCATCAGAAAGGGCCAATAAGAATAGTTCAAGTGCAAGTGGAGCGGCCATCTTGTGAGCGTGCCAGTCTTCAGAGTGGCTTGGGTGAGGTAAAGCAGCTTGTAAGTTACTCTCTTTCTGTCCTTACTTCTTCATTCCTCATCTGCTAGGGTGTAATAATTTAGTGAGAATGGCTCCAGGGGCAGTGTTTGGTACTCTGTGCGGGATGTGGGAAGGCTCGGAGATATCCAGTTGCAGCGCCTGAGAGAACGTAATAAGGAACTGGAGCTGCAGCTTGATGACCTTCAACTCATATGGGAGAATGAGGGGGTAATAGACAGGAGCTGCAGGGAGGTAGTTACCCCTGGGTTGCAGAAGACAGGTAAATAGGTGACTGGCAGGAGGAGGGGAAATGCACAGCCATTGCAAGGAACACTTATGACCATTCCCCTTAAGTATACAACCTTACAGATACTATTGAGGGAGACAAGAGACAACGTACCGGGGGGGGGAGCCACAGTGACCAGGTCTCTGGCACGGAGTCTGCTGCTGTGGCTCAGAAGGGCAGAGAGGTGAAGAGGAGATTTACTCAGAGGAACAGAGATGAGGTTCTGTGGGCGCAATAGACACACCCACATGCATTGTTACTTCCCTGGTGCCAGGATCAGTGAAGTCTTGGGTGGGTCCGTGGCATTCTGGCATTGATGTGGAAACCATAGAAAGGGTGCAGAGGAGATTTACAAGGATGTTGCCTGGATTGGGGAACATGCCCTATGAAAACAGGTTGAGTGAACTCGGCCTTTTCTCCTTTAAGTGATGGAGGATGAGAGGTGACCTGATAGAGGTGTATAAGATGATGAGAGGCATTGATCGTGTGGATAGTCAGAGACTTTTTCCCAGAGCTGAAATGGCTGCCACAAGAAGGCACAGGTTTAAGGTGCTTGGGAGTAGGTACAGAGGAAACGTCAGGATAAGTATTTTTACACAGAGTGGTTAGTGTGTGGAATGGGCTGCCGGCAACGGTGGTGGAGGTGGATACGATAGGGTCTTTTAAGAGACTTTTGGATAGGTACATGGAGCTTAGTAAAATAGAGGGCTATGGGTAAGCTTAGTAATTTCTACGGTAGGGACATGTTCGGCACAGCTCTGTGGGCCAAAGGGCCTGTATTGCGCTGTAGGTTTCCTATGGTTCTATGTGTCTATTCTCAAGGGCGACGGTGAGCAACCAGAAGTCTTGGTACATATTGGAACCAATGACACAGGGAGACAAAGTGAGGAGGTCCTGAGGAGATATTTTAGGGAGCCAGGTAGAAAGCTGAGAAACAGGACCTCCAGGGTAGTAATATTTGGATTACTGCTTGTGCCACCTGCCAGTGAGGATAAGAAAAGAATGATTTGGCAGATGAATGGATGGCTGAGGAACTGGCGCAGGGGGCAGGGGTTCAAATCTATGGATCATTGGGATCTCTTCTGGGATTGGTATGATCTGTACAAAAGGGACAGGTTATACCTAATCCCGAGGGGTCCAATATCTTTGCGGGCAGGTTGGCTAGATGCGTTGAAACTAATTTGGCACAGAGATGGGAATTGGAGTGATAGTGCAGAAGATGAGATAGTTGGTTTACAAACAGAAGCAATGTATAATGAGACTCCTAGTAAGGAGAGGCTGATGATTGGCCAAAATTGCAGTCAAAAGGATGAGCTGCAACATAAAAGGCGGACAAAATTGAAGAGTGTAAATACAGGGCTAAAGTTGTTATATTTGTGTGTGTGCAGTATACGGCATAAGGTAGATGACCTGTAGCACAGTTACAGACTGGCATCACTGTATCATGGCTGAAAGAAGATTAAAGCTGGAAGCTTAATGACCAAGGATACACACTGTATCGAAAGGACAGGCAGGAAGGCAGCGGGGTTGACGTGGCTCTGTTGATAAAAAATGAAATTAAATCATTAGAAGGAGATGAGATAGGGTCAGAAGGCGCTGAATTGTTGTGGATAGAACCAATGAACTGTAAGGGTAAAAAGACCCTGATGGGAGACCCCTCCCAAACAGTCATAAGAATGTAGCCTACAAGTTACAATGGGAGATAGGAAATGCATGCCAAAAGGGCAATATTACAATAGTCATGAGGAATTTCAATATGCAAGTAGATTGCAAAAAATCAGGTTAGTGCTAGATTCCAAGAGGGAAAATTTCTAGAATGCCTACAAGATGATTTTTTAGAGCAACTCATGGTTGAGCCCACTATGGGATCAACTATTCTGGATTGGATGCTGAATGAACCAGAATTAATTACAGAGCTTAAGGTAAAGGAGTCCTTAGGGATGAATGATAGTATGATTGAAGTCAGCCCGAAATTTGAGAAGGAAAAGATAAGGTTAGTTGTATCGGTATTACAGTAAAGGGAATTTCAGGGGCATGAGAGAGAAGCTAGCCAGAAATGATTGAAAAAGAACACTGGCAGGAATGATGGCAGAGCAGCAATGGCTGGAATCTCTGGAAGCAATTCAAAAAGCACGGGATATATACATCCCAAAGAGGAAGAAGTATTCCAAAGGAAAGATAACAGAACCACGGCTAACAAGAGAAGTCAAAGCCAATATAAAAGCCAAAGAAAAGGCATATAATAGAGCAAAATTTAGTCAGAAATTTGAGGATTGGAAAACCTTTAAATACCAACAGAAAGCAACTAAAAAAGTCATCAAGGTGGTAAAGATAGAAAACGAAAGTAAGCTAGCCAGTAATAGTAAAGAGGAAACCAGAAGTGTCTTTAGATACATAAAAAAGAGTGACATGAGTGAATATCAGATCACCAGAAAACGATGCTGGAGATGTAGTAATGGGGGACAAGACAATGGTGGACAAATTGAATAAGTATTTTGCATCAGTCTTCACTGTGGAAGACACCAGCATTATTGTGGAAGCTCCAGGTGTCAGGGGGCATGAAGTGTGTGAAGTTACCATTACTTGGGAGAAGATTCTTGGGAATCTGAAAGGTCTGAAGGTATACATCATCTGGACAAGATGGTGTACACCCCACAGTTCTTAAAGAGGTGGCCAAAGAGATTGTGGCGGCATTAGTAATGATCTTTCAAGAAACATTAAAAATTGAAAAACTGGAAAATTGCACCACTCTTCAAGAAGGGAGAGAGGCACAAGAAAGGAAATTATAGGCCACTTAGTCTATCCTGAATGGTTGGCAAGATGTTGGAGTCGATCGTTAAGGATGTGGTTTCAGGGTACTTGGAGGCGCATGATAAAATAGGTCATAGTCAGCATGGTTTCCTTAAGGCAAAATCTTGCCTGACAAATCTGTTGGAATTCTTTGAAGAAATAACAAACAGGATAGACAAAGGAGAATTGGTTGATGTTGTGTACTTCGATTTTCAGAAGGCCTTTGACAAGGTGCCACACTTGAGGCTGCTTTCGAAACTATGAGTCCACGGGATTACAGGAAGGATTCTAGCGTGGATAAAGCAGAGGCTGACTGGCAAGAGGCAAACAGTGGGAATAAAGAGAGCCTTTTGTTGCTAGCTCCCAGTGACTAGTGGTGTTCCACAGGGGTCTGTGTTGGGACTGATCCTTTTTACATTATATGATGGAATGTTACAAAGTTTGCAGACAGTATGAGGACAGGGAGAGGGGCAGGTAGCCCTGGGAAAGTAGAGGCTACGGAATGACTTAGACGGATTAGGAGAATGGACAAAGAAGTGGCAATGTTGGGAAGTGTATGGTCATGCACTTTGGTAGAAAAAATAAAAGGGTTGACTATTTTCTAAATGGAGAGAAAATATAAAAAACTAAGACGCATCAACTTGCCTTTCACACCAACAGGTCAACAGAGGACACCACCTCCACGGCACTTCACTCTGCCCTGACCCACCTGGACAGCCCCAACTCTTACGTCAGAAAGCTGTTCATTGACTTCAGTTCGGCATTCAATACTGTAATCCCCTCCAAGCCGATCGCCAAACTTCACCAGCTTGGTATCAGCTCATCCCTCTGCAATTGGACCTTGGACTTTCTGACTAACAGACCCCAATCAGTTAAGTTAGACAACCTCTCCTCCTCCACTCTCACCCTGAACACCGGCATGCCTCAAGGCTGTGCTGAGCCCTCTTCTGTACTCCCTTTTCACCTATGACTGCGTTCCTATACATGGTTCTAACTCCATAATCAAGTTCGCAGACAACAGCACAGTGGTTGGTCTGATCAGAGGGGATGACGAGACAGCCTACAGGGACGAGGTCTAGCACCTGGCCGTGTGGTGTGCCGACAACAACCTGGCCCTTAACACCCAGAAGACCAAGGAGATCACTGTGGACTTCAGGCATGCTAGGAGCCACACTCATGTCCCCATCTACATCAACAGAGCTGTAGTGGAGCATGTATCAAGCTTCAAATTCCTTGGTATCCACATTTCCAAGGATCTCACCTGGTCCCTGAACTCTTCCATCCTGATCAAAAAGGTGTAACAGCGCCTTTATTTCCTGTGGAGCATCAAGAAAGCTCACCTCTGTCCCAGGATACTGACGGACTGTTATCACTGTACCACTGAGAGTATACTCACCCACTGCATCTCAGTGTGGTATGGCAATTGTCCCGTTTTGGACCACAAAGCACTCCAGCGTGTGGTGAAAACTGCCCAGCCGATTATCGGCACCCAATTGCCCACCATTGAGAATATCTACCATAAACGCTGCCTGGGCAGGGCGAAAAGCATTATCAAGGATGCATCTCATCCTAACCATGGACTTTTTACTCTCCTCCCATCCGGTAGACGCTACAGGAGCCTCTGCTCCCGCACCAGCAGGCACAGGAAGAGCTTCTTCCCTGAGGCTATGACCCTGCTGAACCTCTCATCACAGCGCTAAGTAGTATTGCACCCATACTGGACTGTTTCAGTACTTTTATATTTGTGTGCTGTAGCACTTACTTTTTATTCTGTTACATGCTCAAGGAGATCTGTTTTTTTTGTGAGAATGATGTAATGGTCTTTTGGAGGTCACCTGATGTGATTTTCCCGCCATTGAGGTCACGATGACATGTGCCCCGTGACTATATAAGGGTCAACTCAGGTGACGTAGGGGGATTTTTGAGTTTGTAGATTTCCAGGTAGAACGTGTTGTATCTTCGTTTCTGTTGTGTTTGTTTTTGTGACGCAGTTTCATTTTTAAAACGGTTGTATGTTCTGTTGAAAGATTCCATATTACTTGGACTGGGAATTTGTGGCTGGAAGTGCCAATTTACTCAATTCCGACAGTTTTGAAGGGAGAGTGAAGAATTCGTCGAAGTGAAGGATCGAGAGAAGTCGGCATCTATTGGCAGTTTAATAAAGGATCGACCTTATTGAGTCTTCGTTGAAGAGAAGCTGCATTGAGATAACTCTTGCAACACAGCAATGAGTTCATGCAAAGGCTCGCTCTAAAAGGAATTTAAGGTCAGTTGATTTAAACTGTTTATTTTCAGCATCGGGAATCCTGTGGACAGAACTGGCAGTAAAAGTGCGTCAGTGAAGAAATCGTTCTCCAGAGAAGACTCTCCCAATTGAATGTGTAAAACTGTTGGACTTTAAGTTATCGCTTTAAGAACTGTATATAACTGTATCGCTTTAAGAACTGTTTCCGCATTTAACGCTTTTAAGAACCAGAGCCGAGTCGAGTTGATGAACAATTGCGTACCTGTTAACCTCCGGTTAAAGTTTGCCTTTGTTTTTTTTCCCCCTTATCGTTTATACATGTTTAATAAATGTTCAGTTGTTTTTATAAAACCTGTCTCGATTAATATTCATTGTTGCCGGTTATGTAACAATTCGCAGTTATTTTGAAAATAACACTATTCTTTGCATTTCTGGTCAGATGCTAACTGCATTTCATTGGCTTTGTATCTGTACTCGGCACAATGACAATAAAATTGAATCTAATCTAATCTAATCTAATCAAAACTTGGGAGTCCTTGTGCAGGATTCCCTAAGGATTAATTTACAGGTTGAGTCTGTGGTGAGGAAGGCAAATGCAATGTTAACATTCATTTCAAGAGGACTAGGATGTAATGTTGAAACTTCATAAAGCCCTGGTAAGGCCTCACTTGAAGCATTGAGAGCAGTTTTGGGCCACCTATCTTAGAAAGGACATGCTGATACTTGAGAGGGTTCAAAGGAGGTTCACAAAATTTTTTCCAGGATTATACAGCTTGTCACCTGAACAGTGTTTGATGGCTCTGGTCCTGAATTCAGAAGAATGAGGGGTGACGTCACTGAAACCTATCGAATAGTGAAGGGCCTTGACAGAGTGAATGTGAAGAGGATGTTCTCTGTGGTGGGAAAACCCAACACCAGAGGAAACAGTCTCAGAATAGATGGGCCTCCTTTTAGAATGGAGATGAGAAGGAATTTCTTTAATCAGAGGGTGGTGAATCTGTGGAATCCTTTGCCACAGGCAGCTGTGGAACTTCAATCGTTATGTGTATTTAAGGCATAGGATGATAGCTGGTCAGGGCATGAAGCGATACGGGCTGGAGCTGAGAAGGAATTGGATCAGCCATGATGAAATGCTGGAGCAGACTAGATCGGCCAAATGACCTAATTGTGCTCCCATATCTTATGATCGACCCCTCTCATGACTCAAAAGAAAGAGGCTGACAATCAGTTATATAACACTTAACACACTTGCAAAATGCTCTGTAAACTTGCCAATTTACATTGGCCTAAGCCCTAATGAAGGGTTTCAGCCTGAAACATCAACTGTTCATTTCCACTCATAGATGCTGCTTGACCTGTTGAGTTCCTCCAGGATTTTGCGTGTGTTAAGCTGCTGTGTGAACTCAGCAAGTCAGGCAGCATGGGGAGAGTGGAGGGCAGTGGGGAAGAAACTTCAGGGTTCTGGGGGAAGAAACCCTGCGTTGTCCTGAGGGCTTTGACCTGAGACATTGATGATTCCTCACCCCCCCCCATGCCCCCTCACAAATGCAGCTACACCCACTGAGCGCCTCCAGCAGAGCCTGTTTGTTCCTCTGGGAATGCAAGTGTATTTCAGCAATGAAAGCCGTACATGGACTGAGAGCAAACTGACACATAGGAGACAAAGGGCCAAGTCACACAGAGCAAAAAAGTCAATAAATAAAATAGCAAACTGCTGCTGATATGGGTAGTGGGGTGGAGATACTGTACGTCTCTACCAAAGGAGGTGTAAGGCACTCCTTCCCTCCGCTAGCCTGCAGATCACCCTTGGGCAAGAGGAAGCACCTACCTAACCCCCTGATCAGGGTCACATGAAGCCATGGGAGCAGGTGGTGGATGGTCGTACGAGCAACCAGTGCGTACCACAAGTCCTGTTAATGTGACCACTGACGCCAAGCAGACAATCTCTGAAGAGTATTGATAATGGCTGGGGTCACCTGTATTATAAAGACACTGCCCAGAAGGAGGCAATGGCAACCACTTCTGTAGAAAAATTTGCCAAGTGCAATCGTGGCCAAAGATCCTGATCGCTTACGACACGGCATATAATGATGATGAAACAGGTTCATCATTACCATACGTACCAGGAGAGTGAAGAAGCACTGAGAGTGAATCAAATCGCCCTCCTGTATGATAAGATGATGGACATTTGTCCTCATAACCCACCTCAAATGGCCTTGCACCTTGCAGCCTGTCTGCACTGAACTTTCTCTGTAAGTGTAACATTCCATTCTGCATTGTTATGTCTTTTCCCTTTGTACTGTCTCAATACACTCATGCCGTGAAATGATCTGTATGGACGGCATGCAAAACAAAAGGTTTTCACTGACAGACTTTTTTCCCCAGGGTAGAAATGGTTAACATGAGCATAGTTTTAAGGTGACTGGATGTCAGACGTTTGTTTATCATTACAGAGTGGTGGGGGCATGCAATGCCCTGCCAGGAGAGCTGGCAGAGGCACATACATTAGGGACATTTTAAAGAACTCTTAGATAGTTATATGGATACTAGAAAATGGAGGTTTATTTAGGAGGGAAGGGTGGTGTTAAGAGTAGGTTATAAGCTCAGCACAATACAGCATGGTATTATACTGGTTAGCACAACACTTTACAGTGCAGGTGACCCAAGTTTAATTCCCACCACTGCCTGTAGTTTGTACGTTCTCCCCGTGACTACCTGGGTTTCCTCTGGGTGCTCAGGTTTCCTCCCACAGTCCAAAGACATATCAGTTGGTATGTGCTGTAGTGTTCTATGTTTTATCAATCAGTCCAGTGGGGATGCTCTGACGCTTTGCTAAAGCTATTTACCCCAGTTTCCTATTTTTTGCCTCATTAACCTTCCAAATCTCTGCCCATACATGTTTAACTTTTGATAATCACACTCAGTGGCCACTTTACAAATACTGAATCAGCCAATCATGTGGCAGCAACTCAATGCATAAAAGCATGTGACATGGTCAAGCGGTTCAGATCAAACATCAGAATGGGGGAGGAAATGTGATCAAAGTGACTTTGACCATGGAAGAATTGTTGGTGCCTGATGGGGTGGTATGAGTATCTCAGAAACTGCTAATTTCCTGGGATTTTCACGCATAACAGTCTCTAAGGTTTACAGAGAATGGTGTGAAAAACAAAAAAAAATCCAGTGAGGGGCAAAAACACCTTATAAATGAGAGAAGTCAGAGGAAAATGGCCAGACTGGCTCAAGCTGACAGGAAGGTGACAATAACTCAAATAACCATGTGTTACAACAGTGGTGTGCTAGGAGCATCTCTGAATGCACAGCATATCAAACCCTGAAGTGGATGGGTTACAGCAGCAGATGACCACACCGGTTCTACTCCTGCACCTAATAAACTGGCCACTGAATGTTCATAAACTTTTGCATCTACCTCTACAGAGAAAACTACGAACGAAGTGAGCAATGGTTGGTTGTCTGGTGATAGCAGGAAGCCTGTGCAGGAGCGTTTTTAAAGTGGAAAAGCTGTTGCACAGGGAGCAGTTCCACTCTCTTGACCTCGGAAGTCCGAGTCCAGGGTGCCAATAGTCATCACAGACTGGGGTCTTCCTTGGTTGCAGTGGATGACCATGATGTCTCCTGTACCTTGTCATGCCCTTCGTTCTCCACAGAATCTTGCAGAACCACCTTCCTGGCTGCTGGATCTCACTGTTGATCTCATCCGCCCAGTCCACCAAACCTGACTTAGCATGCTAGGACAGACACATCCCTATCTCACCGCCAGCTACCCTCACCTGGTTCAGACCACCTGTCGAAGCGGTGTACCAGGGTGTAGCCATTCTCACATGCAAATGGCTCCTTGGAGCCACAGATGAGAGCTGAGCATCCAGTGGGGACCAAAGATAATTGGGGTGTCCCGTAATGGACATGACAAGCCCCTTCACCAGAGTTGTTACCAGAGTGAGCAATAGTTTCCAATTTCCATGGTAAAGAAAGGACATTCAGGCCTCCGAGGGGGCAGATATCCAACCAGGATGCTGGGCTCCTGTAACGGTGAGACTAGAAAACCAGGCTAGTCCCAAAGAGTGAAGGTTGGAAGGAGATTTCAACCATACTGATGGAATAAACAAACAGAAACTGCTTCCACCTGCAGGATAAGCAAAGTCAGTCTCTGGGTTACTACCGGGGTTCTATTCCTCAGAACTGTCCGTCACCTGTTTGTTCATTATGTGCTGTATCGTATGACATAGGTAATCATGGTCTTTGATTGCTCTTGGCAAGTTTTTCTGCAGAAGTGGTTTGCCACTGCCCTTTCCTGGGCAGTGTCATTTAAAGACGGGTGACCCCAGCCATTATCAATACTCTTCAGAGACTGTCTGTCTGGTGTCAGTGGTCACATAACCAGGACTTGTGATATGCACCAACTGCTCATACGACCATCCACCACCTGCTCCCATGACCCTGATCAGGAGGCTAAGCAGGTGCTACACCTTACCCAAGGGTGACCTGCAGGCTGGCAGAGGGAAGGAGCCCCTTCTTTGGTAGAGACTTACCTCCACCTCAGCCACCCACCACAACCTGTACTGTCTGTATTTGGAATGAGAGATTGTGAGTGAGGATCACAGAAACAGCTGTGACTGGGAGTGTGAGCAGATGTGGGAAGAGCAGGCCTCAGTGACTCCAGTGAGAGACCCAAGTCAAAGGCCGAGTGAGACTCGGCCCCCAGTTATAGTGTGTCCACAAATAGGGTGTATGTAACCTGGGCAACACCTACAGCTGGAAGGCATGGGTTTTTACAGAAGATACAGATGAAACACTTCATTCGAAACTCAAGAGAGATACTTAGCACAGGGGTCAGAGTGGTTAATAGGTTGATTCATAACGCTCGACAGAGAAATGTGTAAACACAAAACAGTCCAGCCCCAGCCTTTCAGTCCACAGTGTGCTGAACTATTTAAACCAATGACTGATTAATCTAATCGCTCTTCCCCTGGCACTGATCATGTTTTTCCCATCTCTGAAGATTAGGGGAAAAGGAAGACAAAACATTTGTCTACAGGGCCAGAGGGACTCATTGGAGAAATTGTCCAGAGAGCCAGCACTGGCACGTGAGCAAAATGGATTCTTTCTTTATTGCAGAGAACATCAACAGATCCTCTGAACCTGGGGCTGAAAACCAAGAAGTGAGGGTTTGTGTTGGTAGTTTACAACCCTAGCAATTAGGGAAATAGAGTGAGTGTCTGAATACCAGGCAGAAAGAAGTGGGGGGGGGGGCTGGTACAGGATGGATGGGTGAATTGCTAGACAAGTCCAGAGGGAGTGAATTGGAGGTCTGGAGGGAAATCAATAAATAGAGGGGTGTGGGATGGGGGAGGGGTGATGTGGGCAGGATTAAAATCAGCTGGGGGTGAGTGGAGGAAGCTGAAGCCCATCTGAGATGGGAGGAAGAGGGGTAGATTTAATCCCGAGGGGGGAGGGGGAGGACGTGCATGGAGAAAAAGGACTGACCGAGTGTGAGAATGGAGACTGGATAACTCCCCAGGGCTGGAGAAATCTGGGTGTAGCCATGATGGAATTAAACCATCTTAACCAGGGAGAGTGGGCAACCATTGCAGAGGGGAGCGAAAAGCCCAAGAGGTGGGGGTCAACCGATCCCAAGGGCAAGGAGCAACCCCTTGCATTGAGGGAGTCACATCCTAAGGGGTTGGAACAGCCCCAAGTGGGAGGTGTTGAACCCCCAGCAGAGGGAAGAGTGATGTTAACTGACAGGGATGGAGTAAAGGTGGGGGAGAGGAGAGAATTACAGAAGGGTGAGGAAGAAGCCCAGAGAAGACACTGGCAGCGATTGGATGGGGTGGAGGGGGCTACTATAGTAAATCTTCAAGGAAAGGCAGAAAAAGGACCCCCAAAGGAGAGAGCAAACACGAGGAAATCTGCAGATGCTGGAATTTCAAGCAACACACATAAAAGTTGCTGGTGAACGCAGCAGGCCAGGCAGCATCTATAGGAAGAGGTACAGTCGACATTTCGGGCCGAGACCCTTCGTCAGGACCAACTGAAGGAAAAGCTAGTAAGAGATTTGAAAGTGGGAGGGGGAGGGGGAGATCCAAAATGATAGAAGACAGGAGAGGGAGGGATGGAACCAAGAGCTGGACAGTTAATTGGCAAAAGGGATCTGAGAGCATTATGCCCCACCTCCCCCCATACCCTATCCGTTATTTATTTATTTATATACACACTTTCTTTTTCTCTCTCTGTCCTTCTCACTATACCCCTTGTCCATCCTCTGGGTTACCCCCTCCCCCTTTTCTTTCTCCCTCAGCCTCCTGTCCCATGATCCTCTCATATCCCTTTTGCCAATCACCTGTCCAGCTCTTGGCTCCATCCCTCCCCCTCCTGTCTTCTCCTATCATTTTGGATCTCCCCCTCCTCTTCTCAAATCTCTTACTAGCTCTTTCAGTTAGTCTGACGAAGGGTCTCGACCCGAAACGTCGACTGTACCTCTTCCGAGAGATGCTGCCTGGCCTGCTGTGTTCACCAGCAACTTTTATGTGTGTTGCCCAAAGGAGAGAGGATTGTTTCGGTGCAGTGGATGAAGGAGGGCTCGAAGGAGTGGGATAAACTCCAAAAGATGGGGCGGCCCCAGTGGAGGGGGAGTGAAACCCAAGGGCGGGGGAGAGGAAAGAGAGCAGCAAGCCAGCTCTCCATGCACTGGGCAGGTGCTGCAAACAGTGGACAGGAATGTTGGATTTTTATTGAAACAGACCGGAGGGAGGATGATGGGCTCACATTGAACCTGGGGACACAGCCAGTCGGAACCTCTCGAATTCTCTACCCAGCGGAGAGAGGCATGGAGGGGTTGGGTGGGGAGAGAGGTTTGAAGCAATTAGTAGTGAAGTCCTGCGAGGGTGTAAAGCCCCCAGAGGTAGGGTGTTGGGGGAGGGAAACAATGGAAGGAAAGTCCCGTACTGCCCCACAGGAGGAGTGAAGAGGGAAGGGGTTCGGAGTGAAGTATGAGAATGAGTGAGGGGAGTGAGAGGATTAGAGTGAGGGGATGACAATGGGAGGGGGAGGAGGGGGCAAGAGGGAAGGGGTGTGAGGGGTAAGGAAGTGGGTATGGTGGGGGGAGGTGAGGGAGGGTGCTGAGGGGGTGATGAGGAGGGGAGGAGGTAGTGGAGTGGTGTTGGGGGGTAGTGGGGTGGTGTTGGGGGTAGTGGAGTGGGGGGTGGGGGGTAGTGCAGTGGGGAGTGGGGGGTGGGAGTGGAGGGTAGTGGAGTGGGAGTGGGGGTGGGGGGTATTAGAGTGGGGAGTGGGGGTAATGGAGCAGGGAGTGGGGGGTAGTGGAGTGGGAAGTGGGGAGTGGGAGTGGGGGTAGTGGAGTGGGGGGTAGGGGATAGTGGAGTGGGGGGTGGGGTCAGAGTGGGGGATGGGGGGGCTGGTAGTGGAAAGGGAGTGGGGAGGGTAATGGGGTGGTGGGGGGCAGGTAGTGGAAAGGGAGTGGGGGTAGTGGGGTGGGGGTGGGGGGAGGGTAATGGGATGGTGCGGCGGGTAGTGGAGTGGGGGTGGGGGGTGGGGAGGGTAATGGGGTGGTGAGGGGCGGATAGTGGAAAGGGGGCGGGGGTAGTGGAGTGGGGGGTGGGGCAGGTAGTGGATTGGGGGGTGGGGTGGGGGTAGTGGAGTGGGGGGTGGGGCGGGTAGTGGAGTGGGGGTGGGGAGGGTAATGGGGTGATGAGGGGCGGATAGTGGAAAGGGGGTGGGGGTAGTGGAGTGGGGGGTGGGGGAGGGTAATGGGGTGTTGGCGACAGTAGAGTGGTGTGGGGGGACAAAGCTGTTGAGGGGAGGGGGAGGTGGCGGTGGAAAGCGGTTTGGGGTGAAACTAGTGAGCAGTGGGGGAAGGGGTCGGGTGAGGGTGAGCAGGCGGGGACGGGGATGAAGGGTGGAGGTGGAGGGGGTGAAGATGAGCGGTGGTGGCGGGGAGGGGACATGCCCGTGGGTGGGGACGGGGGGAGGGGAAGCCGTACTCCCGACCGGTGACAGTGCCGGTGCGTCCAGCGGCCGCGCTCATAAACAAATAAACGGGCAGCGAGCCCGCGGGCACCGGCGGACCCGCTCCCGGGGCGATCGGCAGCGGCGACGGGCCGATCACCCACGCAGCAGCCGTTCCTCGCTCGCTCGCTCGCTCCCTCCCCGCGGCATCCTGCCCCCCACCCCCGCCGCCTCCGCCGGGGCCGTCGCCGCTCGGTATACCTCGCTCCGTTCATGCCGCCTTCGCTGTGACGACTCTCTTTTTCCCTCTCGCCTCCCTCATGTACAAACTCCACGGCGGTGGGGGGGGCAAAATACAGATCCTGCTGTCTTTCCTGCTTCCCTTTCTCGGGAGGGTGAGAGTGAAAACTTCCCAAAATATGCAAATCAGCGGCAGAGGGGGGATTTTTAAAACAGAAAAGGCAATAAACACACAACCCGGGTGGGATTCGGCTGCGCGCCGCATCCACACTAGGGGCGGGGCCGAGCTGCCGCGGGACCGCCTACCGCATTTCCTGATTGGCGCGCCGGCCCGGGATTTGTTTTTCATTGGCTGGAATTCCGCCGTCAATCAGAAGCAAGTTGGAGTGCGCCGCGTTTTTTTCCGCCGCCCCGGTTTTTTCCTCTCCCTCTACGCCTGGCGGGGTCGGAGAGGCCGGACCCGGCGCCGGAGGCGGGAGGCGGGAGGGGAGCGGCGAGCCAGCCAGCCGGCCGGGGTTCCCGGGGCAGGGAGGGAACGTGGATACAATGAGCGAAACGAACAGTGAATCGTCTACTGCCGGTGTACTCCGCGCCCCGACTGATTGAGCTCCATCGGCGCTCTAACCCCCGCCTTGGACTCCGCGCTCTTTCCAGTGTTATTTACACCGGCCGGCGGTGCCCTTCCTCCCTTTCAGCGTCTCCTAACCCTCCCCCGCCTGACTCCCGGGCGCATGCGCGCAGCGGATGGAACGTCGGTACAAGGAAATGTAGACCTCGTGTATCGACTGGAAAGGAAGGGAGAGGAGGGCTGAGTAGAAGATATTATTCCATACGAATAGTGATAATAGCTGCACATCTTTATGGTCCCGCTTGGGTTTCATTCCCTTTATTACTTACTATTGATCAAATCGTGTAGTTGCGTTCTCCTGAAAAACTTTAATCGTACTTTCAAAGTGGGAACAGGAGAGGCGGTTGAGGAAAAGTTATTTAATATTTACTGTTTTTTTATTTCAACAATAAAGGTTTATGAAATGTATTATAAACACACGAAATACAAAGGGAAGTTGCAAGCTGTTTAGTCTATACACCCATCGGTTCGATATAATTTATAGTGTTAGCAGCTTTGACTGTCACGTAGCCTCTCTGACCCATACAAACTTCAAGTGTTCAAAAGGCTTTTGCACGGGGTTTAGTCCTTCGACATCGAGAGGCAGCAGGAACTTGGATTAATGTAAAGCAGGGTTCCTAACCTTTGGTATGCCATGGACCAACAGCAAGGGGTCCGTGGACCCCAGATTAGGGTTCCCTGCTCTACAGAAGGTCCTAGGAGTTTGACGCGCCAGGCAACATCTACGGAAGGGAGTAAACCGTCGACGTTTCAGCCACAGACCCTTCATCGGGAAATTGCTTCAACCGTGATGTGTAAAAGCGCCATATAAATGCAGGCGTTTTATTGGCTACGTTCAAGGCTGAACACGTGCACGCAAAATGCCGATTTAAATAACAGATTTGGATGATTGAAATAAACATGATATTTGAATACGCGTTATGCAATATTGTCCCGAGATCTCTTAAAACCAATAGTGACAGACATATTTTTGCAACGTGGACAAATTCTGTGTGTAATAAATTTATAAACGAGATTTTGCAGATGCTGGAAATCCAGAGCAACAGCACATGAAATACTGGAGGAACTCAGCAAGTCAGGCAGTATCTATGGAATGGACAGGAAAGGAAAGGGGCAGAAACCAGGATCACCTCTTATCTGGCACCGCTCGTACTTCCCCTTTTTTCCATGGTCCACCATCCTTTTCTATCAGATTACTTCCTCGTCAGTCCTCCCAGCTTCTTACTTCATTCCCCCTCCAACCCATCTTCCCCATCACCTGCCAGCTTGTCCTCCACCTCCTTATTCTGGCTCTTCCCCTTTCCTTTCCAGTATTAATGAAGGGTCTCGACCCAAAAAGTTGACTCTATATATCTTCCACAGATGTTGCCTGACATGCCGAGATCCTGCCACATTTAGTATGTGTTGTTATGTATAATAAGGCGCCACTAACCACGAGGTTATGTTACGAAGTCATTTTGTAACCGGTTGTGCGATATAATGGTGTGGCCTGCTGACCCAGACACGTGTTCAAACCCCAAGGTAACAGCGAATTTTCCAACCAGGGTGCCAGTACTTTCGCAAGAGACTAGAGGGAAATAACAGCATATGTATTGTATCAGCGTAAAAAAAAACAAGATGAAGGGAGAGATTTTAACGTCAAAGTAAATCTATTTTGTTTTATTATTATTTATTGAGATACAGCGCAGAATAGTCCCTTCCGGCCCTTCGAGCCGCCCAGCAACCCCTGATTTAACCTAAGCCTAATAATGGAAAATCTTGCCTGACATACCTGTTGGAATTCTTTGAAGAAATAACAAGCAGGATAGACAAAGGAGAATCGGTTGATATTGTGCATTTGGATCTTCAGAAAGCCTTTAACAAGGTGCCACGCAAGAGGCTGCTTAACAGGTTATGAGCTCGTGGTATTACATAAAAGATAATGCAGTGGCTGATTGGCGGGAGGAAACGAGTAAAAATAAAGGGAGCCTCTTTTGTTTGGCATATAGTGACCAGTGATGTTCCACAGGGGTCTGTGTTAGAACAGATTCTTTTTCCGTTATATGTCAATGATGGATGATGGAATTGATTGTTTGTTGCAAACTTTGCAGGCGATATGAAGGTAGGTGGAGGGGTAAGTATTTTGAGGAAGTAGAAAGGCTACAGGATTTAGATTAAGAGAATGGGTAAAGAAATGGCAGATGGAATACAATGTCAGGAAGTGTATGATCTGGCACTTTGGTAGAAGAAACGAAAGGGTTGATTATTTTATAAACGGAGAGAAAATACAAAAAACTGAGGTGCAAAGGGATTTGGGAGTCTTTGTGCTGGATTCCCTAAAGGTTTATTTGCAGGTTGAGTCTGTGGTGAGGGACGCAAATGCAATGTTAGCGTTCATTTCAAGAGGACTTAAATATAAAAGTAAGGATGTAATGTTGAAATAATATAAAGCACTGGTGAAGCCTCACTTGGAGTATTGTCAGCAGGTCTGAGCCCTTATCTTAGAAAGGGTGTACTGAAACTGGAGAGGGTTCAAATGAGGTTCACAAAAATGATCCAGGATTGAATGGCTTGTCATGAAGAGCGTTTAATGACTCTGGGCCCGTAGTCACTGGAATTGAGAAGAATGAGGGGTGACCTTATTGAAACCTGTCAAATGGTGAAAGGCCTTGACAGAGTAGGTGTAGAGAGGATGTTTCCTATGATGGGGGAGTCAAAGACGAGAGGCCACAGCCTCAGAATAGAGGTGCGTTCTTTTAGAACAGAAATGAAGAGTTATTTCTTTAGCCTGAGAGTGGTGAATCTATGGAATTCTTTGCCACAGGCAGCTGTGGAGGCCAAATCTTTATATATATTTAAGGCAGAGGTTGATAGATTCTTGACTGGTCAGGGCATGAAGGATTACGGGAGAAGGCAGGAGCTTGGGGCTGAGCGGAAAATTGGATCAGCCATGATGAAATGGCAGAGTAGATTCGATGGGCCAAATGGCCTAATTTTGCTCCTATATCTTGTGGTCTTTGGACTTTTGTCCATGTGTGTTGACCAGATCCTGTGGGAGGTGCGTTTGTCTCTCTACCCAGTTGTTCCGAGTTTTTCTGGCTATTTTCACGACGGACTTTTGTTTAAAGTTATTAAAAGAAGGAAGGTCCCTCTACGTAAAAGCTCTGTCGCTGCCGTGGATCTGTTATGCCAGTAGTAAATTGATGCGTGCAGTGAGGCACCAGAGAGCGGCCCCGAGCGGGCGGCTGTTTATTCCTCTCGATCGATCTGCCTGAGCTGTCAAGTTCCTCCAGCATTTACGTGCGTTTCTCTGGGTTCAGCTCTGCAATTTCCCACTCTTCTCCCCCAAATATTGGACCTTAGCACTGAATAAACTAAAGACGACCGAATTCTGCATTCAGTACAGTGCCAGAGAACCGACTTCAATCCGGACCGCCGTGTGTGGAGTATGGACCGTGCTCCCTCCAACTACGCGTTTCTCCAACTGTTCCAACCTCCGTATTTCCCATGAGACATGCAGGATTGGTCGGGAAATCGATCACTTTTTATCAATTGATTAGGGAATGCAGGAACCGGGATCCTGGCGATTAAACCAGGATCAAACAGGTTTACTAACACTGTCATACGTCGTGAAATGCGTTCTTTTGTGACAGCAGTAGAGTACAAGGCATAAAAATACTATAAATTTACTAACGATGAATAAATAGCGCAAAAGAGGAATAGTGAGTTAATGTTCGTGGATCGTTCAGAAATCTGATGCCCAAGGGGAAGAAACTGTTCCTGAAACGTTGTGTAATTATTTAAATAATTCATGACGCATAAATGCATATATTATATACATCATCACGCTACCCCACGTGATACGTGCGCACCGCGCTTAAAGTCAACTCCAAGTTCCCTCCGGAGTCCTGTGTCGTCTCTTGAATTCGCTTAATGACAGTAAGGAGCGTCCTGAGAGTGTAGAATCTCGGAGACTTGGAGAAAATAGAATGGAACACTTTCAGTACGCTGGGTGAACTCAGCAGGTCGGGCAGCATCAGTCAGAACCATGAGGGAGCTGGGGGTGGGGGCAGAGTGACATAGGGATAGGGGAAGAGAGGGGGAGGGAATTACTGGAAGTTGGAGAATTCTATGTTCATACCAAGGGGCTGGAGACTACCTGGACGGTATATGAGGTGTTGCTCCTCCAACCTGAATTTGGCCTCCTCATGGCAGTAGAGGAGTCCATGTATGGACATATCTGAATGGGAGTGGGAAGCAGAGTTGAAGTGGGTGGGTACCGGGAGATCCTGTCTGTTGTGGCGGATGGAGCACTGGATCTCGACGAAGCGGTCCCCCAATCTGCGTCGGGTTTCACCGATGTAGAGGAGGCCGCACCGGGAGCACCGGATGCAATAGATGACCCCAACAGACTCACAAGTGAAGTGTTGCCTCACTTGGAAGGACTGTTTGGGGCCCAGAATGGTTGCAAGAGAGGAGGTGTAGGAACAGGTGTAGCACTTGCGCTTACAGGGATAAGTGCCGGGTGGGAGATCCGTGGGGATGGACGTGTGGACCAGGGAGTCGCGGAGGGACTAATCCCTGCGAAAGGCGGAGAGGGGTGGAGAGGGAAAGATGTGCTTAGTGGTGGGGTCCTGTTGAAGGTGGCGGAAGTTGCGGAGCATAATGTAATGGATCCGGAGGCTGGTGAGGTGGTAGGTGAGGAGAAGGAGAACTCTGTCCCTGTTGTGGTGGCGGGAGGATGGGGTGAGGGCCGAAGTGCGGGAAATGGAGGAGATGCAGGTGAGGGCATCATTGATGACGGTAGAAGGGAAACCACGATCCTTAAAGAAAGAGGACATTTGAGATGTCCTGGAACGGAAAGCCTCATCCTCAGAGCAGATGCGGCGGGGATGGAGGAACTGGGAATAGGGAATGGCATTTTTGCATGTGGCGGGGTGGGAAGAGGTATAGTCAAGGTAGTTATGAGAGTCAGTGGGCTTGTAGAAGATGTCAGTGGACAGTCTCTCCAGAGATGGAGACCGAGACATCGAGAAAGGGGAGAGAAGTGTCCGAGATAGAGTAAGTAAATTTGAGGGCTGGGCGGAAGTTTGAAGTAAAATCGATGAAATTGACAAGCTCAGCATAGGTGCAGGAAGCAGCACCAATGTAGTCGTCAATGTACCGAAGGAAAAGTTGGGGAGCAGTACCAGAATAGGTCTGGAGCACAGACTGTTCCACATAACCAATGGAGAGGCAGGTGTAGCTGGGTCCCATGCCAGTTCCCATAGCTACACCCTTAGTCTGAAGAAAGTGGGAAGAGCCAAAAGAGAAGTTATTAAGTGTGAGAACCAGTTCTGCCAACTGGAGGAGGGTAGTGGTGGTGGGGAACTGGTGAGGTCTATTATCCAGGAAGTAGCGGAGGGCTTTGAGGCCTTCTTGATGGGGAATGGAGGTGTATAAGGATTGGACATCCACTGCCATGCTCCAGACCGCCACATGCAAAAATGCCATTCCCTGTTCCCAGTTCCTTCATCTCCGCCGCATCTGCTCTGAGGATGAGGCTTTCCGTTCCAGAACATCTCAAACGTCCTCTTTCTTTAAGGATCGTGGTTTCTCTTCTACTGTCATCAATGATGCCCTCACCCGCATCTCCTCCATTTCCCACACTTCGGCCCTCACCCCATCCTCCCGCAACCACAACAGGGACAGAGTTCCCCTTGTCCTTACCTACCACCTCACCAGCCTCCGGATCCAGCACATTATCCTCTGCAACTTCCGCCACCTTCAACAGGACCACACCACTAAGCAAATCTTTCCCTCTCCACCCCTCTCCGCTTTCCACAGGGATCAGTCCCTCCGCAACTCCCTTATCCACACGTCCATCCCCACTGATCTCCCACCCGGCACTTATCCCTGTAAGCGTAAGTGCTACATCTGTCCCTACACCTCACCTCTTGCAACCATTCAGGGCCCCAAACAGTCCTTCCAGGTGAGACAACACTTCACTTGTGAGTCTGTTGGGGTCATCTATTGCATCCGGTGCTCCCGGTGCGGCCTCCTCTACATCGGTGAAACCCGACGCAGATTGGGGGACCGCTTCATCGAGCACCTCCACTCCGTCTGCCACAACAGACAGGATCTCCCGGTAGCCACCCACTTCAACTCTGCTTCCCACCCCATTCTGATATGTCCATACTTGGCCTCCTCTACTGCCATGATGAGGCTAAACTCAGGTTGGAGGAGCAACACCTCATATACCATCTAGGTAGTCTCCAGCCCCTTGGTATGAACATAGAATTCTCCAACTTCCGGTAATTCCCTCCCCCTCCCTTCTCTATCCCTATGCCACTTACCCCCTCCCCCAGCTTCCTCGTGGTTCCGCCTCCTTCTACTACCCATTGTTTTCAGGGCTATGACATCAATGCTTTCCCTCCCCCACCCTTTGTCTTTCAAATTACTGGTCTTTCAACTGAAGCTACAAGCATTCTTCAGATCCTTCCCCATCTTTCATTCTTCAGTCTTGACGAAGGGTTCTGGCCCGAAACGTCGACTCATCGTTTCTGACTGATGCTGCCCGACCTGCTGAGTTCATCCAGCGTACTGAAAGTGTTGCTTTGATCACAGCATCTGCAGATTATTTTGTGTTGAAAATAAAATGGGTGGTTGATGACATCATAACATTTCCCGTTTAACTAGCCTCATCGGCTCTTTAAAAGAAACACGTAACCCCTCCCATGCATGATAGTTTGTATACAATTGTGGCTTCAGAACAACTTCGCACTTGATCAGTAAGACCAAGGAAATGACTGGGGACTTCAGTAAGTGGAGGCGAGAGAACACACCCCAGTCCTCATAGAGGGATCAGAAGTGGAAAGCATGAGCAGTTTCAAGTTCCTGAGTGTCAACATCTCTGAAGATGGATCCTGGGAGAAACATATTGATAGAAACATAGAAAATAGGTGCAGGAGTAGGCCATTCGGCCCTTCGAGCCTGCACCGCCATTTATTATGATCATGGCTGATCATCCAACTCAGAACTCCACCCCAGCCTTCCCTCCATACCCCCTGATCCCCGTAGCCACAACGGCCATATCTAACTCCCTCTTAAATATAGCCAATGAACTGGCCTCAACTGTTTCCTGTGGCAGAGAATTCCACAGATTCACCACTCTCTGTTTTTCCTCATCTCAGTCCTAAAAGGCTTCCCCTTTATCCTCAAACTGTGACCCCTTGTTCTGGACTTCCCCAACATCGGGAACAATCTTCCTGCATCTAGCCTGTCCAATCCCTTTAGGATTTTATACATTTCAATCAGATCCCCCCCTCAATCTTCTAAATTCCAAAGAGTACAAGCCCAGTTCATCCAGTCTTTCTTCATATGAAAGTCCTGCCATCCCAGGAATCAATCTGGTGAACCTTCTTTGTACTCCCTCTATGGCAAGGATGACTTTCCTCAGATTAGGGGACCAAAACTGCACACAATACTCCAGGTGTGGTCTCACCAAGGCCTTGTACAACTGCAGTAGTACCTCCCTGCTCCTGTACTCGAATCCTCTCGCTATAAATGCCAGCATACCATTCGCCTTTTTCACCGCCTACTGTACCTGCATGCCCACTTTCAATGACTGGTGTATAATGACACCCAGGTCTCGTTGCACCTCCCCTTTTCCTAATCGGCCACCATTCAGATAATAATCTGTTTTCCTATTTTTGCCACCAAAGTGGATAACTTCACATTTATCCACATTAAATTGCATCTGCCATGAATTTGCCCACTCACCCAACCTATCCAAGTCACTCTGCATCCTCTTAGCATCCTCCTCACAGCTACACTGCCACCCAGCTTCGTGTCATCCGCAAATTTGGAGATGCTGCATTTAATTCCCTCATCCAAGTCATTAATATATATTGTAAACAACTGGGGTCCCAGCACTGAGCCTTGCGGTACCCCACTAGTCACTGCCTGCCATTCTGAAAAGGTCCCGTTTATTCCCACTCTTTGCTTCCTGTCTGCTAACCAATTCTCCATCCACATCAATACCTTACCCCCAATACCGTGTGCTTTAAGTTTGCACACTAATCTCTTGTGTGGAACCTTGTCAAAAGCCTTTTGAAAATCCAAATATACCACATCCACTGGTTCTCCCCTATCCACTCTACTAGTTACATCCTCAAAAAATTCTATGAGATTCGTCAGACATGATTTTCCTTTCACAAATCCATGCTGACTTTGTCCAATGATTTCACCGCTTTCCAAATGTGCTGTTATCACATCTTTGATAACTGACTCCAGCAGTTTCCCCACCACCGACGTTAGGCTAACCGGTCTATAATTCCTGGGTTTCTCTCTCCCTCCTTTTTTAAAAAGTGGGGTTACATTAGCCACCCTCCAATCCTCAGGAACTAGTCCAGAATCTAACGAGTTTTGAAAAATTATCACTAATGCATCCACTATTTCTTGGGCTACTTCCTTAAGCACTCTAGGATGCAGACCATCTGGCCCTGGGGATTTATCTGCCTTCAATCCCTTCAATTTACCTAACACCACTTCCCTACTAACATGTATTTTGCTCAGTTCCTCCATCTCACTGGACCCTCTGTCCCCTACTATTTCTGGAAAATTATTTATGTCCTCCTTAGTGAAGACAGAACCAAAGTAATTATTCAATTGGTCTGCCATGTCCTTGCTCCCCATAATCAATTCACCTGTTTCTGTCTGTAGGGGACCTACATTTGTCTTTACCAGTCTTTTCCTTTTTACATATCTATAAAAGCTTTTACAGTCAGTTTTTATGTTCCCTGCCAGTTTTTTCTCATAATCTTTTTTCCCCTTCCTAATTAAGCCCTTTGTCCTCCTCTGCTGAACTCTGAATTTCTCCCAGTCCTCAGGTGAGACACTTTCTCTGGCTAATTTGTATGCTTCTTCTTTGGAATTGGTACTATCCCTAATTTCTCTTGTCAGCCATGAGTGCACAACCTTCCTTGATTTATTCTTTTGCCAAACTGGGATGAACAATTGTTGTAGTTCATCCATGCAACCTTTAAATGCTTGCCATTGCATATCCACTGTCAATCCTTTAAGTGTCATTTGCCAGTCTATCTTAGCTAATTCACGTCTCATACCTTCAAAGTTACCCCTCTTTAAGTTCAGAACCTTTGTTTCTGAATTAACTATGTCACTCTCCATCTTAATGAAGAATTCCACCATATTATGGTCACTCTTACCCAAGGGGCCTCTCACGACAAGATTGCTAATTAACCCTTCCTCATTGCTCAAAACCCAGTCCAGAATAGCAATTACAAGAAAGCAGCAATTATATTTCTTTTGGAGTTTGGGGGACATTTGGTATGACACCAAAGACGCTCATAAATTTCTACAGACGTACCATGGAGAGAATTCTAACTGGTTGCATCGCTGTCTGCTATGGAGGGGCCACTGCACAGGACTCGGAGAAAGCTGCAGCAAGTTGTTAACTCTGACTGGAACATCATGGGCACTAGCCTACCCAGGATGGAGGACATCTTCAAAAAGGTGCAAGTTGTCGACCCCCACCATCCAGAACGTACTCTTAAATTATTGCTACCAACAGGGAGGAGGTACAGCCCCCTGAAGAGACAGCAACACACACACCATTTTAGGAGCAGCGTCTACCCTGCACCATCAAATTTCTGAATGGACCATGTACCTACCCATGAACACTATCTCACTCTATCTGAATGTACCTACCCACAAACACTATCTTACTCTATCTGAATGTACCTACCCACAAACACTATCTCACTCTATCTGAATGTACCTACCCACGAACACTATCTCACTATTTTTGCTCTATATTAATGTTTCTTACTATTGTTTATAGTATATTTCATGTATTGCACTGTACTGCTGCCACAAAACAACACACTTCATGACATATGTCAGGGATATTAAGCCTTATTCTGATAACAGCAAAGATCTGCAAATGCACTAGCTATATATATATATATATATATATATATATATATACATCTAACGGAGGGGTCCACAACCCTTTTTTAAGCCGTGGACCAATACATTTAAGTAGGGGGTCCGTGGACCTCAGGTTGAGAACCCCTGACTAGTGCAGGGGACAACATTTGATGTCCATGGCTAATTCGACGGGACAGTGGTTATGAATCACCTCCTCGAACTCCTGATAAAAGCAGTGTCACAGAGTGGTAGGGGAGATCCGAGATTGAGACCCCGTGCCCATGAGGGATCAGTGTACGCTCGCCAGCGAAGCAGTAACCCGGTGGACTGGACAATATTCAAGGATTCATGTCGCCACGCTTCCGGCGCCAACATAGCATGCCCGCAACTCAGTAACCCGTAAGCCTGTGGGAGGAACCCCGAGCACCCGGAAGAAACTCACAGGGTCATACGAAGAAAGTACAAACTCCTTCCAGTCAGCGGCGGGAATTGAACTCCTACCTTGCGATTGCTGTTGCTGTAAAAGCATTTTGATAGCTGCTATGAGAGAGATGAGGAATTGGGACCCCAGTAGTAGGCGGGGGGGGGGGGGCACGCACAGACTGCGGTTTCATTGACTTGGAAGGAAACCTACAGATTGGAGCTCGAGTGAGTGAGTGAGAAGGACACGTGGGGGCCGGGGCCCCGGTAACTGGGGACGGGAACGTGGGAACCGAATTCTCGGTGTGTATGAAGGAAACGTGGGAGCTGGGACCGCGGTAAGTGAACCGGGGTCACGGCGAGTGAGAAGAAAACGTGGGATCCGAGGTCTCGGTGATTGGGAAGGGAACGTGAGAACGGGCGCCTCGGTGAGTGGGAAGGGAACGTGGGAACCGGGATCTCGGTGCCTGGGAAGGGAACGTGGGAACCAGAGTGTCGGTGAGTGGGAAGGGAACGTGGGAACTGGGGTCTCGGTGAGTGGGAAGGGAACGGGGGAACCGGGGTCTCGGTGCGTGGGAAGGGGGACACAACAACCTTCACCTGGTGAACCAGATACCAAACCATCAGGTTTTCCAAATAGTCAGGTAGTAATAAATGTGTTATGATCTCAATTCCACCATCCTGTTCCTGTCCCATTTATTACTGTTACCATCTCACACTTTCTCCAGAACATACACACAAAATATTGTTCGTTGCTCAGCATTGCTGGTGTAATCAAAGCAGCTCCATTTAAACCAGGGGTTCCTAACCCAGGGTCCACGGGCCCATCAGTTAATGGTAGGGGTCCATGGTATAAAAATAGTTGGGAACCCTTGATTTCAACAATCAAATCACATTCGTTATCAGGATTGCATTCTCAGCCTCACAAAGTTGCAATCAGCAAAGTTAACCTCGATTAAATTTGGGCAAGCACTTTCGCTCCTTCAGGCAGGATTTCTCGGTGGCCAAATATTTTAATTCCAATACCGGTTCCGACATGTCTGTTCCATGGGCAGTGCTACTGAGATGATGAAGCTTCTCAAGTTGGAGGAGCAACACCTCATATTCCGCAAACAACAGGAATTCTACAGATGCTGGAAATTCAAGCAACACACATCAAAGTCGCTGGTGAACGCAGCAGGCCAGGCAGCATCTCTAGGAAGAGGTGCAGTCGACGTTTCAGGCCGAAACCCTTCGTCAGGACTAACTGAAGGAAGAGTGAGTAAGGGATTTGAAAGTTGGAGGGGGAGGGGGAGATCCAAAATGATAGGAGAAGACAGGAGGGGGAGGGATGGAGCCAAGAGCTGGACAGGTGATAGGCAAAAGGGATATGAGAGGATCATGGGACAGGAGGTCCGGGAAGAAAGACAAGTGGGGGGGACCCAGAGGATGGGCAAGGGGTATATTAGAGGGACAGAGGGAGAAAAAGGAGAGTGAGAGAAAGAATGTGTGTATAAAAATAAGTAAATAAGTAACAAATGGGGTATGAGGGGGAGGTGGGGCATTAGCGGAAGTTACAGAAGTTGATGTTCATGCCATCAGGTTGGAGGCTACCCAGACGGAATATAAGGTGTTGTTCCTCCAACCTGAGTGCGGCTTCATCTTTACAGTAGAGGAGGCCGTGGATAGACATGTCAGAATGGGAATGGGATGTGGAATTAAAATGTGTGGCCACTGGGAGATCCTGCTTTCTCTGGTGGACAGAGCGTAGATGTTCAGCAAAGTGGTCTCCCAGTCTGCATCGGGTCTCGCCAATATATAAAAGGCTCATATTCCGTCTGGGTAGCCTCCAACCTGATAGCATAAGCATCAATTTCTCCAACTTTTGGTAACTTCTTTCCCTCCCCCCCCTTCTCTCTTCTAGCATTCTTCATTCTGGTTCCCCTCCTTCCTCTTCTCTTCTCCTTGTCTATCACCTCCCCATGCTGCCTCTCCTTCTTCCCTTTCTCCCATGGTCCGTTGATTCTCATATCAGATTCCTTCTTCGGCCTTTTACCTTTCCGCCTATCATCTCCCAGCTTCTCCATTCATCCCCCCCTTCCACCCACCTGCCTCCCCCCTCACCTATCACCCCTAGCTTACATTCCTTCCCTTCTCCCTTCACCTTCTTGCTCTGTCTACTTCTCCCTTCCTCTCCAGATTTGATGAAGGGTCTCCTCCCGAAACGTTTATTCCCCTTCATAGGTGCTGCCTGACCTGCTGAGTTCCTCCAGCATTTTGTGTGTGTTGCTCTGGATTTCCAGCATCTGCAGAATCTTGGTGTCTTTATTAAATTCAGCCTCCATTCTACTATTCAACATAGAGTAGATATGCAAGGGGTCGGATTTCCTGCTGTTGGTTTACTTTTGTTTTGGTTTAGGTTTGTGTTTCGGCTGTTGAGCAGAAACATACACAGGTTTTCCACTGATGGTTGTAGCGTAATTGCTGTTTCTGAACCTGGTGGTGTGGGACCCAAGGCTCCTGGATCTTCTTTCTGATGGCAGTAGCAAGAAGAGAGCATAACTAAGGTGGTGGAGGTCTTCGCTGACGGTTGCTACGTTCTTCTGGCAATGCTCCTTATAAATGTGCTGAATGCGAGGATGGCTTTTCCTGTGATGGACTCAGCTGTCCTCCAAGAGGAGTACAATATTATGGCTTGGAGGCTTGTGTGACCTGGAGAGCTACATTGGCTGGAGTCAGGGCTTTATGCTTTGGCTCTTCCGAGGGTCACCCATGCCAAACAGGGTCAAAGGGTAGAGGCCAGATCTGGAGTGGTCCACTGCTCCTCCAGGTTTGGGGCTTCAGCTCAGGGCTAACAAGTCTGACTAGCAAAACAAAATTGTTATGGAAACAGCAATGAAGAATCCTTCTACATCTGAGTGCGATGGTGTCCCTGAGTCTCCACCTGGAACTGGCATGACTGACGAAAGTGAAAACCGACAGGAAGCCCTGAGCACTGCCAGGGCCTTTGTTGCTGCCCTAAATGCCAGTAGCGTAACAAAAGTAAGACTAGGCTGTATCTACCACTTTCTGTAGCCTTTTCCATTCTTGGACATTTCACCCACCACTCCCACTGTGAAATTAGGTACCCAAGAGCAAAACTTAAACAGAATGAACCACACGAACTTGAGACCATTGTATGTCAGAATCTTGCAACTTTTATTTACAGTTCTCTTGGCAAAGAAACATCCAGTGTACACAAAAAAATATTCTGCTTTTATACAACCTGTCCAAAAAGCTTTAACATATCACAGCATAAAGGGAGAGGCTAAGTGCAACAAAACCATTAAAAATAGAACAAACAGCAACGCTTATAGGAAAGTTTACAACACGTTTTGCACGGTAATGCTAATGCTAATGCTTATTTAAAATGGTTCAGAAACCATGTACAAAAAAACAGCACAATCAAAAGTGGTTATATATTTGGTTTTGCTTTCTTTAAGGTTTATTCCATTCAACACACTGTGGCAAGTCCCTTTCCCAATTACAGCTTTTTAACGTCTCTTCAACCTGTATAAATGTCACTTTAGTAAATTCCTGGAAGGGAAAATGAGGAAAAACCAGGATGTTGCATCTGCTTTCCTGTTACCTTGATATTCTGAGGTTTAACTTTGTGAAGACGCTGGCATCTCTGCACCTGGTTTCCATTTTTGCAGATGTTCCCATCACTAAGTATTCCTTAGTATTTATCAATATGCTTAGATGCCAACAAAAATCTATTTACAAAAAAAACCCAGCTTAAATTGTGCTGTATGGTGCTTGTGGGCCCAAAACATTGATACAAATTCCTGTTAATGTATCATCAATGGTAACTTCGCATCACAAACAGATTATTCAGTAATAATTCTAACTATGCAAGTGGCAACCAACGAGGACAGGAAAAAAATAACTTAACTATAAGAGCAAATAAGAACCTTCCCCACCCCTGCAAGGCACTACTACACTGGCTGGTTAATAAACTCTGTTTAGTTCCCATAAATGGGCCTTTTCAAAGGACATAAGTTAGGTTGAGACCTTTTCCCTTCCCCTGCTACAGGGCTATTGTTTCTTTGAGAATGTTAACTTCTTATGCAACTTTTCGATTGGCCTAGATTGGACAAGAAGCTTGGCAGCCTTCAAGGCTTTTGGGTACTGTATCACATCCAACCTGAAACAAACTTCATGCCTGTGTGTGTGTGTGTAACTGTTCCAGGGACCGGTGCAGAGGATGCACGGGTGGGAAAGTTTGCTTTGCTGCTCTCATGAGCCCAAGGGAGCTACAACTCCTGCTTGCCGTTGCTACAGAGTTACGCGGCTGTCGGCTTAGAGAAGCTATTGTAGCCCATAATACGAGATGAACTCGGGACCACCTTTTCACCGAGTATGGAGAACAAATCTGAGGAAGTTTTCTCAGGACACGGGGCATCCAGGGCGCAGAGAGGTTAGACCTGCAGCTTGAACAGCGGGAGAACTGGAGAAACAGCAGCCTCAGTCACAGGCTGACCCCGAAAAGGGCAGCATTCTTCCGGAAGGAAGGGGAAGGCAAACTGTAACTGGATAAAGTTAGAGGTTGCACAGGAGGAGAAGAAAATACCTCCCTTCTGATAAAACTAGCCATGAGGTTTTACAAAGGATTAGAAGGATCACTGTGATGTGGGATGTTGTAAAGTACATTTTGGACAGTAATGCATTTGAAATATAAATATCAGTGGAAAATATACAAAGCAAGCTGCAGTGTGGGAAAAAATATCTAGTTGGTTTTGATTCTCTTTTACATTTTTACAGACAGGGACTCCTTGGGACCAGTTGCCATCACTGGCTGGACTGCTGCTAAGGTGAGGATTTTGAACACAGTGAGAATCCAGGAGGGAAAATGGGGTATGGGCAGGAAAGAGTTAAAAGACTTTGCAGATTCAATGGTGGGTGGAGAAAGGCAGAGAGGGTCTGTCCAGATTAAAGACTTGGTGTTTCATCAGGCTAGTCTGTTGACTGAGGATCAAGCCCATCTTTTCTTCAGTATAATATATGAGAAATGATCAGACCCAAGTTGTCCCTGTTCCTTGGGCTTCATTTACATTGAGCTCAGGGTCTTAGGCAAAGCAAAATGGGGGTGGGGATGGAAACTCATGTCGCCTGTGTAAAAACAATGACCAGGGAGAGAAAGGAGTCATACACATCAGGAAAGCCAGGTAGTGAGGTAATGGTTGGAGGATCCATTTTTAGAATGGGAACTGCCCCCTCTCACCACTTCCTCAAAGCTGCTGCAGAACCTACCCTCCTGCAGGAGCTGATCGCTCCAGGGAATCCGAACAGGAACCAAGAGCCCCACACTGAATAACCCAACCTAGCAACCGAAGGCAACAGAATGAGGTATCACACCCCCCACCCCCTGCAGTCAAGTGACTGAATATGCTTCCAGGGAAGTCCCTGATTCCAACTCGAGGCACCCAAAGTACAAACGCCATCTCACATTCCTTTCATCTCCTTTAGACAGCAGATCCAAAGAGGAAAGAGAAAGTTTGCGGTGTACAGGGAAACATTCCGTCTAACTTCTAAATATTTTCAACATGGATGATTTGTGAATTCAGTAAAAGCAATGCAACCTTATTCTTAATTGAACCAAAATCGATCAATTATGTCCCTCTAGGCATGGCTTACAGCAGCTGCCCACTAATTAAAAAACTTGAAGGAGAAAAAGTAGTGGAAGTTGTGATAGTTGGCGTTTCAACATTATCTAGCTTACTGCATTCCCTGAAGGAGTTTCCCTTTTTCTGTGGACAGTTCACAATGTCAGTTGTCATTGATTTAATCTCACACGTGAACGTATTTTGAAGAGTTTTAATGTTCTAATTTAGAGAGTGCTGCCTTGGAATCAGAACAGAATTGCGGCCATGTTAATGCTTTGCACCTTGCAGCACGAGTAGAGGGAAGGGGAATTCATCGGGACGTGGTTTAGACATTGGGTGCAGGCAATCCAGCAAGAAACCACTTCCTAACGATAAAATTTAATCAGCTGCCAAAAGGCCAAGCCACAGCAAAGATAACTAAATTAAAGTCACTCTGTACAAGCAGTTAACGAGGAGCAGAAAGAGTTTGTATTTAATTTGCCCTTTTCAAATACTGGAGAGAAACAGATCCCTTTTCCTCGTTTATAAGGGAGGGTAATCAGAAACTCTCACAACAGATTTGTCTTAAATGAAATGCTGTGTTTAATCTCACACCAATCAGCAACTCAGTTCAACAGTTGCATTCTCTGAAGAGGTTTGCACATTACTTTCAAAGCACTGCCAAACCGTGTAAATAGGAAGAAAACAGTGAGGGCCAACAGAGGAAGCCTCCAGCCTTTATCCTGACCTCCCCCCCCCCCCACCCCCAAACCTTCACGTTGATGTCAGTGGTGCTGCTTGACCCAAAGCTTCCCTCACATTAACAACCTCACAGGGGCAACAATGGTACAAAATAAATTAGTTCAGCAGCTGTAATGGAGGAAGTGGGGAGAAAGAACACAAACTCTAAAAGTGGTCATAACCCCCATGAAAAAAAAACACATGCCTTTTCTCAAGACTTGACTCAGCTGCAGCGCAGGTGTGTGTGGTTTATTTGCATATAACTACCCCCCTCCTAACTCCCCTAACCCAGAAATGGAGAGAATGAGGGGAGAAAGCTTTCTTTCATACCTCTTTAAAGTCACAATGCCAAAAGTAGTGATAACCATTATAAAGAAAGTCCCTTTCAAGATCCTTGACAAGCAATTTTTGCTCATTCTTGAACAAATTATGAGCACCAATTCTAAATGAAGATATACGTTTTTTTACAAAATATAAATTAATTCAGTATGAAATAACAAAAATTAAACTTCAAGAACGTAAAGATTAATACTCTCACCTCCGAGATCAAATGCCCATGTTTACTGGGCCAATACCTTTTTTTGCCGTAACTACTAATACAATTTGAATGTCACCGATAGGGACTCACAATTTTCAGAGAATATTTTGCAAACCCCTAGCGTGTTTTTATTTCCTTAAAATTCTTGACACAGGATCTGCAATCATACAGGGTGAAGTCTCCTGTGGGTTTTGAGACCGATTATTAAGGAAAGGTTAAAGCAATACATCTGCTCACAATAAGGCAACGTAGTTCATCTGCTTTCTGAAAGAAGGATGAGGAAAAACATGAACTGAAATTATCAGCCAGTGCTTTGAAGATAAGGATTTAATCCAGAATATTAAACAGCCAGCGTGAATTGTGGAAAATGAAATACTATTGCTAATTTAAGGACCACTTTTCAGTCAACTTCAGAGTCAATTGGGAAGGGACTCGTGCTCTGGATGAAAACCAGGACCTGATAACGGTCTGACAATATAATCAAACAAACTTTTTAAATAGGGGAATCCCTGTTGGGGTTGAATCAGACAAAAAACAAGGCCAAATCAATAGAATAAAAAAGAATGTATGCTCACATGCACTCAGACACATACACACACACTACCTATCGTGTACCATCATGAAACCCAGATTAAGATCTTGCAAAGGGGTTTAAAATCGAGGAAACTTATCATCCTCCATCAAGATTAACGGGAGCATTCAGCCACCCCCTCACAAGGTAGTATCTGAAACATCCTATAATTTTGTAATAGTCATTCTACTTTTCTCTCCAGTGGAAGTAAATGTGTGATTTGAGATTTTAATCTGGGATCCTGGATTTCTTTTATTTATCTCACTTTTTAAAAATAAAGACATAATCCCAGTTAAAACAGTGTTTTTCTTTCTTTCAAACCTGTCGCATTTGCACAGCCTCCCCTCTTGTCTGCTGGTTGTATGTCAAAATAGGGTGGTCTCCCCGTGTACACTAACCACCTTCCTTGTAACCCTCCTCAAAAGTGCAGTGGTATTTCACCCTTGTCCTTCTGAAGACTGAAACACCTCTGTTGTTTACAGCTTTGAAGAAATCGTTCCAATCCAATCCAAATCTCAGTCCAGTTTTCTCCAAGAACAAGGCACCTTTTAAATTCTGAGCTGTGGAGAAATAAATTAACTTGCACATGGACTGAAAGTTCTCAAGTTTAGGATTTTAGGTAATGAACTCAGTGTTCAACGTCTTGGACAAGACGTCCTCCACTCCCCACTCTTCCAGGAGTCGAACCTTCGTCATGTACTCAGGGAACTGGAACCAGGGGTCAACAGCACTAAGGCACTGGACTGTGCTGCAAGCCCTGGGTCGCTATTAGAGGCAATATTTGTGCTTACAATGATTGTCCAGCCATTGGCACGGAGGGAAATTATTCTAAAGGGGGAGGGGAAGGACCAAGGAAGGGAAAAAAAAACACATGCACCGCTCGTGGAAGGGACCGCCCAAAATTGACAGGCATGCTGATTTACTGCCAGTGTCCCGTCTGCTTCTCACAGGTCAGCTTTGACGAAGCTGGTGTCCAGGTGGACGATCAGCAGTCGAATGAAGGACATCTCCTTCCGCGTGTTCTCAAAAATAATACGCGGGTCGTCGGACTGGCAGCGCAGGCAGTTTGGGGCCATCACCATGGCCAGGTTGTTGACATCCATCTTGGTTTTGCTCACGTTAATTGGCTGTGCAAAGATCTGAAGCAAGAAACACACGTTTGTAACAGCTTCTTGTGATGTTAGCTTGATTTGTCACATGTACGGTGAAACATGCAGTGAAATGCATCATGTGCGTCAGATGAAATCAGCGAGGATTGTGCTGAGGGCAGACAGCGAACGTTAGCACTCCTCCGACATCTACCCAGCGTGGCCACAACTCACTAACTCTAACTCTAGTGTTGAAATTGCGGGGGCCCTGGCAGAAATATTTAAAATGTCGCTGTCTACGGGTGAGGTGCCGGAGGATTGGAGAGTAGCTCATGTTGTTCCGTTGTTTAAAAAAGGATCGAAAAGTAATCCGGGAAATTATAGGCCGGTGAGTTTAACGTCGGTAGTAGGTAAGTTATTGGAGGGAGTACTAAGAGACAGAATCTACAAGCATTTGGTTAGACAGGGACTTATTAGGGAGAGTCAACATGGCCTTGTGCGTGGTAGGTCATGTTTGACCAATCTATTGGAGTTTTTCGAGGAGGTTACCAGGAAAGTGGATGAAAGGAAGGCAGTGGATATTGTCTACATGGATTTCAGTAAGGCCTTTGACAAGGTCCCGCATGGGAGGTTAGTTAGGAAAATTCACTCGCTAGGTATACATGGAGAGATGCTAAATTGGATTAGACATTGGCTCAATGGAAGAAGCCAAAGAGTGGTGGTAGAGAATTGCTTCTCTGAGTGGAGGCCTGTGACTAGTGGTGTGCCACAGGGATCAGTGCTGGGTCCATTGTTATTTGTCATCTATATCAATGATCTGGATGATAATGTGGTAAATTGGATCAGCAAATTTGCTGATGATACAAAGACTGGAGGTGTAGTAGACAGTGAGGAAAGTTTTCAGAGCCTGCAGAGGGACTTGGACCAGCTGGAAAACTGGGCTGAAAAATGGCAGATGGAGTTTAATACAGACAAGTGTGAGGTATTGCACGTTGGAAGGACAAACCAAGGTAGAACATACAGGGTTAATGGTAAGGCACTGAGGAGTGCAGTGGAACAGAGGGATCTGGGAATACAGATACAAAATTCCCTAAAAGTGGCATCACAGGTAGATAGGGTTGTAAAGAGAGCTTTTGGTACATTGGCCTTTATTAATCAAAGTATTGAGTATAAGAGCTGGAATGTTATGATGAGGTTGTATAAGGCATTGGTGACGTCGAATCTGGAGTATTGTGTTCAGTTTTGGTCACCAAATTACAGGAAGGATATAAATAAGATTGAAAGAGTGCAGAGAAGGTTTACAAGGATGTTGCCAAGACTTGAGAAACTCAGTCACAGAGAAAGGTTGAATAGGTTAGGACTTTATTCCCTGGAGCGTAGAAGAATGAGGGGAGATTTAATAGAGGTATATAAAATTATGATAGGTATAGATAGAGTGAATGTATGCAGGCTTTTTCCACTGAGGCAAGGGGAGAAAAAAACCAGAGGACATGGGTTAAGGGTGAGGGCGGAAAAGTTTAAAGGGAACGTTGGGGGGGGGCTTCTTCACACAGAGAGTGGTGGGAGTATGGAATGAACTGCCAGACGAGGTGGTAAATGCGGGTTCTTTTTTAACATTTAAGAATAAATTGGACAGATACATGGATGGGAGGTGTATGGAGGGATATGGTCTGTGTGCAGGTCAGTGGGACTAGGCAGAAAATAGTTCGGCACAGCCAAGAAGGGCCAAAAGGCCTGTTTCTGTGCTGTAGTTTCTATGGTTAACCCCTTACGGCTTTGAACCGTGGGAGGAAAGCCAGAACGTTCAAACTACTCACAGACATTGGCCGGAAGTGAACCCTGCTTGGTGACCTCTGGCACTGTAAAGTGACTGTGCTAACCACTACACTACCGTGGCACCCCAAATAACCCACCATCCAGAAATCCCGATAGATAGCTCACCCTCTGGTTCCCCAGGGAATGTGTACCAATCTTCCTTCTAACATATACTAAGTCCGTAAGATAAGGAACAGAATCAGGCCATTCGGCCATCGAGTTTGCCCCTCCATTCAATTATGGCTGGTTATTTTTTCTCAACCTCATTCTCCCACCTTCTCCCCATAACCCCAAATCCCTCTGCCACTCAAGAGCCTATCCATCTCTGCCTTAAATACTGTACACCCAATGACTTGGCTTCCTCAGTCCTCTGTGGCAACAAGTTCCACAGATTCACAACCCTCTACCCGAAAGGGACATTGTTTTATTCAGAAGCCGTGCCCTCGGATCCCAGACTCGCCCCCTAATCATTCTCTCCACGTCCACTCTTCCCCGGCCTTTCAGTATTTAGTAGGCTTCAATGAGACTCCACCCACTCACCCCCAACTCATCCTTCTGAACTCTGTCAAGGAGAGACCCAAACAGCAAACAGAATCAGGAGTCGAGCCCCGATCTTACAGCTGGCAGTATAAAATAACACGTCCACCGTTGTAACACCTGTGAAGGACAAGTCAGTGGAAGCACAGGGTACACCACCACCAGGGGGCTGCCCTCCAAGCTACACACCATCCCGACTTGGAAATCTGTCGCTGACACTGGGTCAGACTCCAGAACCCCCTTGCTAATGGTATTGTGCCTATTACCCATGCCTCAAGGACTGCACAGTGGTTTGAGAAGACAACTCACCACTGTCCTCTGAAGGTCAATCAGGGATGGGTGGTTAAACACCTAATTTCACACTTGGAATATTGTGTTTAGTTCTGTTCACTTCATTCCACGAAGGAAGTGGAAGATTTACAGAGTGTGCGGAGGAGATTTACCAGGATGCTGCCTGGATTAGAGAGTACATCTTCTGAAGAGAGGTTGAGCAGCTGAGGCATTTCTCTTTGGAGTGAAGGAGGACGAAAGATGACTTGATAGAGATATACAATAAGAGGCATGCATTGACTGGACAGTCAGACTTTTTTCCAGGACAAAAATGGCTAACACAAGGGGGCATAATTTTAAGGTGATTGGAGGAAAGTATGGGGGGGGGGGTGGGGGGACGTCAGAAGTAATTTTTTTTTACACAGAGAATGGTAGGTGCGTGGAATACATCAGCAGATAGAGGCAGATACATCAGGGACATTTAAAAGACTCTTAGGCATATGGATGACAGAAAAATGGAGAGGAGTTAGTAGGTTCAAAGTTCAGCACAACACGATAGGCCGAAGGGTCTGAACTGTGCTCTTGTGTTTTATGTTAAATGCTGGCTCGGCCTGCAATGCCGAAATCTCTTAAATGAATATAAAAAGAAACGTTTGAACTGGTTGAAAAACTGCAATAAAGGTTAATTTGCTCATTCAGGTCATTTCAATGCCTTGGAAGCCGCAGCCCCTCCCCTTTCTATATAGGCACTCCTCTATATCTTTACTTTCTTAAGTTCAGTAAACAGCACGGCAGTGTAGCAGTTAATGTAACACTATCACAGTGCCAGCGACCTGGGTTCAATTCCCACCGCTGTAAGGAGTTTGTACGTTCTGCCCGTGACCGTGTGGGTTTCCTCTGTATGGTCAATTGGTCACATGGGTGTAACAGGCCTTGTTGGGCCGGGAAAGGCCTGTTTCCGTGCTGTATCTAAATAAAATAAACATCTCCCTCCCTTTTAAATAATCAGATCTCCCTCTGCCCCTTCATGTGACTACTTGTTGTGATTTGGATTCGTGAACCAGGCCATTTGGCCCATTATAAAATAAAACCATAATACAATGGAGCAGAATTAGGCCAATCAGCCCATCAATTCTGCTCCATCATTTGATCATGGCTGATTTATTATCCCTCTCAACCCCATTCTTCTGCCTTCTCCCTGTAACCTTTGATGCACTGACTAATAGTCATAGTCATACTTTATTGATCCCAGGGGAAATTGGTTTTCGTTACAGTTGCACCATAAATAATTAAATAGTAATAAAACCATAAATAGTTAAATAGTAATATGTAAATTATGCCAGGAAGTAAGTCCAGGACCAGCCCTTTAACCTCCGTTTTAAATATACCCAATGGCTTGCTCCATGAGAGAGCGTTCCAGTCAGACCCACCGTAAAAGATAATTGTCCCTTCTGGAAGAAACTTAGCACATCATATTAACTGTCTTCCCCCATTTGGAAATGCAGCAGCAAATGGCCTCTCTATGCTGATTGATTCTAGTGAACCCCCCCTCCTGCGTTTTGGATTTTCAGCTGCAAGCTCAGTCCTGGTTATTGGGAGGGTTTACACACACACACACACACCTGGTTATTGGAAGGGTTTACACAACAAACACCTGGTTATTGGGAGGGTTTACACACACACACCTGGTTATTGGGAGGGTTTACACACACACACACCTGGTTATTGGGAGGGTTTACACAACAAACACCTGGTTATTGGGAGGGTTTACACACACACACCTGGTTATTGGGAGGCTTTACACACACACACACACACACACCTGGTTATTGGGAGGCTTTACACACACACACACACACACACACACACACACACACCTGGTTATTGGGAGGCTTTACACACACACCTGTAAAAAGTGGATGAGGTAACCAAGGACAAGGCGATTTATTTCCGGCAGAGAAGCGACGACAGCGACAGCAGCCTCGGGATTCTCGTAGTTGTTGACGCACTGTGGGTAGAACTTCTGCGGGATCAGGGGCTCCTCCAGCTCACGGTACCACAGCTTGAGCAGGGAGGCTGTAGAGGAGAGCGACGAAAGAAACACACACAATGAGAAAAGGCCACTCACCATCTGGCTGGTGAACAGGAACTATGAGAAAAGGAATATTTACTGCTAAATACCATTTTGGTTACATTCTCTTTCAAGGTTGAAATTCCTTGAAGTTAACTTACCAGGGGTCTGTCCTGAGACCAGTACGCAAGTGCCTACACGACAGCATCTATACCTTCTTAGAAATTACATCGATTCAGCATGTCACCAAAACCTTTGCCAAACTTCCATGGATGTACAGTGGAGAGAATCCTAACTGGTCACATCACAGCCTGGTATGGAATTGCCAAGGCCCAGGAATGGAAAAGTGCACAAACAGTGATCGATACAGCCCAGTCCATCACACAGATAAAAACCCTCCCCACCATTGAACACATCTACAAGGAACACTGCCACAAGAAAGTAGCATCCATCATCAAGAACCCCCACCATGCAGGCATGCCCTCTTCTCGCTACTACCATCAGGCAGCCTTGAGTCCAATACCACAGGTTCAGGAACAGTTATTACCATTAACCATCAGGCTCCTGAATTAGCATGGTTAACTACAATCACCACTACTCTGAATTGATTCTACGACCTACAGACTGACAGTCAAGGGCTCTTTACAACTCATGTTCTCAGTATTATTTTTATTTGTACAGTTTGTCTTCTTTTGCACATTGTCTGTTTATATATTGTTTTTCATAAAACTCAATTGTATTTTTTCCCTTATAAATGCCTGCAAGTACATGAACCTCAAAGTACATTTGTAGTATGTGGTAGCAGATGTACTTTGATAATACACTTGCTTTGATCTTTTGTGCTTCATTAGACTGTCATAAAGACACCGCACCAGACCAAGCTCTTCAGCCCATCGAGTCTGTGCCAACCACTTTGACCAGGGGTTCCCAACCCTTTTTATCATATGGACCCCTACTGCTAACAGAGGGGTCCATGGACCCCAGTTTGGAAACCCCTGATTTAGACTAATCCTACACTAGGTAATCCAATCTTTCCCCTATATTCCCATCAATTCTGCCCAGATCCTACCAGTCAATAGCACACCGCAGTAACATACAGCAGCCAATTCACCTAACCACGCGCACATCTTTGGGACGGGGAAGAAAGAGTACCAAAACTATTTTGATCCTAAAAAGTCTTTTCATAAAAAATGGGTACTGGATGGGACGGAGGAAACAGGAAGCTCATTCCCACAGCGCCTCCCCTCATGACAACGGAACACTACGAAGTATTATGATGGACTTGTCTCTGATCGTGGGAGTTTTTTTTGCACTTAAGTCTTGTTCTGCATCATCATTTTCTGTGTGTCCTGTGTGTTGTCAGTATCTACGTGCCTGTGATGCTGCTCCCAGCAAGTCTTTCATTGTACCTCTACCTCGCCATACTTACAAACAGACAGGAACCATTACAGCACAGGGCAGGCCCTTTGGCCCACGATATTGTGCCACCAGCCTTTTAACCAATTCCAAGATCAATCTAACACACAGATTCCCAACCTGGGGTCCATGGACCGCTTGGCTTAATGGCATCCGTCCAGGGCATAAAAAAGTTTGGGAACTAACTTTTCCCTCCCTCAAAACCCTCCACTTTAATTTCATCCCTAAACTCGATGTTAAAGGATATGCTGACAAATTTGACTTGACTGTTCTCTCTACTTTTCTGCAGATGTGCTGGTGTATACAAACGCCTTGCTGCAAGATCACTGATTAGGATGGGAAAGGATAGCCTAGAGGCACACACACACACGCTTTGCTGCGACATCACTGATTAGATGGGGAGAGAATTCAAAATGCAGAGATGCAAAGGGACTTGGGAGTCCTTGTGCAAAATACCCTAAAGGTTAACTTCTAGGTTGAGTTGGTGGTGAAGGTGAATGCAATGTTGGCATTCATTTTGAGAGGTATAGAATATAACAGCAGGGATGTGATGTTGAGGCTCAATAAGGCACTTGTGAGACCACACTTGGAGTATTATGTGCAGTTTTGGGCTCCTTATTTTAGAAAGGATATACTGACATTGGAAAGGGTTCAGAGAAGATTCACGAGAATGATTCCAGGAATGAGAAGGTTACTGTATGAGAAACATCCGGCAACTCTTGGGCTGTATTCCCTGATGTTCAGGAGAATGAGGGGGGATCTCATAGAAACATTCTGAATGTTAAAAGGCCTGAACAGATTAGATATAGCAAAGTTATTTCCCATGGTAGGGGATCCTAGGTCAAGAGGGCACGTCTTCAGGATTGAAGGACGTCCATTTAGAACAGATGTGGAGAAATTACTTTAGTCAGAGGGTGGTAAATCTGTGGAATTTGTCGCCACGAGCGGCTGTGGAGGCCAAGTCATTGGGTGCACTTAAGGCAGAGATGGATAGTTTCTTGATTAGCCAAGGCATCAAAGGGTATGGGGAGAAGGCTGGGGAATGGGGAATGACTGGAAGAATTGCATCAGCCCATGATTAAATGGTGGACAAGACTCGATGGGCTGAATGGCCTACTTCTGCTCCTATATCTTATGGTCTTACGGTGATTAAGATGGGAAAGGGTAGTCGAGTGCCACACATACACACAAAGTTCTGGAGGAACTCAGCAGGTCAGGCAGCATCTATGGGGAGGAATCAACAGTTTGCGTTTCAGGCAGAGATCCTTCAGGATCAGAATCAGGTTTATTATTTATTGAGGTATGCTGTGGAATAGGCCCTTACAGCCCTGCAACTCCCGATTTAACCCTAGCCTAATCACAGGACAATTTACAATGACCAACTAACCTAGCAACTGGTACGTCTTTGGAGTGTGGGAGGAACCGGAGCACCCGGAAGAAACCTATGTGGTCACAGGGAGAACATACAAACTCCTTGCAGGCAGCGGTGGGAATTGAACCCAGGTTGAAGTGTTGTGCTAACCACTACACCACTATGCTGATGTATATCGCAGAATTTTTTGTTTGGTGGCAGCAGTGAAGTGCAATACACAAAATATTCTTCATTAGGAGTTTGAAGAGATTTGGCATGCCAACAAATACACTCAAAAACTTCTATAGATGTACCCTGGAGAGCATTCTGACAGGCTGCATCACTGTCTGGTATGGAGGGGCTGCTGCACAGGACTGTAAGAAGCTGCAGATGGTTGTAAATCTAGTCGGCTCCATCTTGGGTACTAGCCTACAAAGTACCCAGGACATCTTCAAGGAGCAGTGTCTCAGAAAGGCAGCATCCATTATTAAGGACCTCCAGCACCCAGGGCATGCCCTTTTCTCACTGTTACCATCAGGTAGGAAGTACAGAAGCCTGAAGACACACACTCAGCGATTCAGGAACAGCTTCTTTCCCTCTGTCATTCGATTCCTAAATGCACATTGAACCCATGGACACTACCTCACTTTTTAAATATATATATATATATAAAAAATTTGTTTTTTGCACAATTTTTAATCTATTCAATTTGCATATACTGTAATTGACTTACTTATTCATTTATTATTATTACTTTCTTCTTCTATATTATGTATTGCATTGAACTGCTGCTGCTAAGTTAACAAATTTCACGGCACATGACGGTGATAATAAACCTGATTCTGAATTACAAAATAAACAAGAACATCAAATAAATAGTAAAGATTAAGAGCAAAAATAGTGAATTAGTGTTCATGGATTCATGGACCGGTCAGAAATCTGATGGCAGAGGGAAAGAAGCTGTTCCTAAAATGTTGAATGCGCATCTTCAGGCTCTTGTACCTCTGCTCTGATGGTAATACTGAGAACTGGGTGGAGTGGGTCCTTAAAGATGGATGTTGCCTTTTTGAGGCATTCATTTTAGAAGACATCCTCGATGGTTGGGAGGCTTGTGCCCACGATGGAGCTGGCTGAACTTACAACCCTCTGCAGCTTTTTCTGAGCTGAGTCTTGATGAAGGTCGCAGCTCAAAATGTGGACCCTTTACTCCTCTCCTTAGATGCTGCCTGACCTGCCGAGTTCTTCCAGCATTTTTGGGTGTTGCTCTGGATTTCCAGCATCTGCAGAATCTCTTATGTTTATTCTAGGGCCACTCTGCTGAGGGAATACCAATGAATTGATCCACTTGACCCGAAACAGGAGTGTGTGGGCCGTGGCAGTCAGAGCTCAAACTGGGCACGGCACCTGATGATGATGACTGCTGAGGGAAATAGCTGGTGCCTTTGATGAGTGAGTTACCTTACCTTAGAACGACCTATCACTGTCTCCGCTCTCAATATGACCCTCAGTTAAGCCGGAAAGGAATTCCTTCCCTCTCCTAAGAAACTGGAGCACCACACTGGGAGTGGTTAGCCTGCTGCCAATGAGGGTTGCACAGTAGCTTCACAGTTTTACAGTAAGACCAGGGTTCAATTCCCGCTGCTGCCTGTCAGGAGTTTATATGTTCTTCCTCTGACCACGTGGGTTTCCTCAGGGTGCTCCCATTTCCTCCCACATTCCAAAGACGCACAGGTTAGGTTTAGTAAGTCGTGGGCATGCCACGTTGGCTCCAGAAGCATAGCGGCCCTGGGACAAACCTCCTCCGGGCCTGTATTCAGAATCTCAGACTGAGAGAAATCGAGCCTCTAACTTCGGACCTGCATTTGTAAGTAAAGCACTTTTACAAGGTAAACATGTACAATCAGCAGGTTCCCTTTCCTGAACGACACAGGCGAACTGATAAGGTTGTTATAATCAGAGATACTTCTGTCCCTGTGAACTAACCACCAGATCTCGCTGAATTCATTTTCACCTCTTGTCCTGCTCTGCATGAGATTCAACCTCTGAACAGCTGATATGAAAACATTTAACAATTTGCTAAAGGAGTGGCAGGAACCAGGTGTGAAAATCAAATATTGGAAGTACTCAACAGCTCGGGGTGTATTTGTGGAGAGAGGCACAGGGAATTACATCGGAGCTAATGGAAGGAAATTGCACCATCTCGGATCGCAAGACCCTGCAGCGGATAGTGAGCTCAGCTGAGAAGATCTCTTCCCACCATTACATTTACACCACACGCTGCATCCGTAAAACAAACAGCATTATGAAGGACCCCACACATCCCTCATACAAACTCTTCTCCCTCCTGCCATCTGGCAAAAGGCACCAAAACATTCGGGCTCTCACGACCAGACTATGTAGCAGTTTCTTCCCCCAAGCCATCAGACTCCTCAATACCCAGAGCCTGGACTGACACCAACCTACTGCCCTCTACTGTGCCTATTGTCTTGTTTATTATTTATTGTAATGCCTGCACTGTTTTGTGCACTTTATGCAGTCCTGGGTAGGTCTGTAGTCTAGTGTAGTTTTTGTGTTGTTTTACGTAGTTCAGTGTAGTTTTTGTATTGTTTCATGTAGCACCATGGTCCTGAAAAACGTTGTCTCTTTTTTACTGTATACTGTACCAGCAGTTATAGTCGAAATGACAATAAAAAGTGACTTGACTTGATTGATCAGGAAGTTTAATCATACAATTTAACTATACCATGCAGTATCTATACCCACCACGAGAGGGCTCTTGTGCATCGAATATTCAGCATCAACACTGCTGCGATGTGTAGACAACGTCCATCGGAATATTTGAGTGTTCCTCGAGTAAGTTAGTTTATTATTGTCACATATACCAAGGTACAGTGAAAAACTTGCCTTGCATACCGTCCATACAGATCCATTCATTACAACAGTGCACTGAGGTCGTACAAGAGAAAACAGAGTTATAGAGCAAAATAACAAAGGAACAGGCCCTTCAGTCCATCTAGTCTGTGGCAACCTTCTGCTTAGTCCTATCTGCCTGCACCTGGACCAAAGCCCTCCATACGTCTCTCATCCGTGTACTTATCCAAACTTTTCTTAAACTCTGCATCCCACCACTTCCACCGGCAGCTCATTCCACACTCGCACCACCCAAAGGGTCAAGAAGTTTCCTCTCAGGTTCCCAATAAGTATTTCACCTTTCACCCGACACGTAGTTCTAGTCTCACCCAACTTCGGGGGGGGGGGGGGGAGGTGAGAGAGAAAGCCTGCATACATTCTACCCCTAGAACAATGGCCCTCATTCTCCTACACTCCAGGGAATCTATCCGACTTCCCCTCTAACTCAGGTCCTCCAGTCCTGGCAACATCCTTGGAGATTTTCTCTGTACTCTTTCAAGCTTATGGAAAACAGAGCATGAAAGAGCACAAAGAATAAAGTGTTAATGGTTACAGAGAAAGTGCAGTGCAGGTAAAATAACATTATTAGTAAATCTTTGAGGCCTAGAACTTAAGACTAAAAAAAAGAGTAGAATGGTTATAACCAGAGTAACGAGAAGAGCTACAGACAGCAGCTTGCAACGGCTCTACCAAACTAACACATACAAGCAAGTCAGGCAGCATCTGCCAAGGGAAATGAATAGTTGATGTTTCCAGTCCTGATGAAGGGTCCCAACCCCAAAATGTCGACTGCTCACACAGTAGTGTAGTGGTTAGGCACAATACTTGACAGTACAGGTGACCTGGGTTCAATTCCTGTCGCTGTCTGTAAGGAGTTTGTACGTTCTCTCCGTGACCGTGTGGGTTTCCTCTGGTTGCCTCGGTTTCCTCCCACCATCCACAGATGGATCGGATGGTAGGTTAATTGGTCATTGTAAATCGTCCTGCGATTAGGCTCGGATTAAATCAGGGGTAATTGTCCTGCGATTAGGCGCAGATTAAATCAGGGGAATGCGGGGCGGCGCAGCCCAAAACGCCAGAAGGGTCAGTTTCACACTGTATCTCTAAATAAAATACAAAAATTCCCTCCATAGATGCTGACTGACCTGCTGAGTTCCTCCAGTATTTTGTGTGCATTAATAACTCTGGTAGTGGGTAGCGGCTGCATATGTCACCACCACAAGGCATGACGAACCTGCCTCCTGGGCTCAGCTGGCTCTGGCTGACAGTACCTGGTATGGGCCCCTATCCAGGGTTACAGATCCCACTGCCTTGTGGGTATCTTCGGGAGAAGAGAAGGCTAAGGAGTAAACCCTACATAAATCCAGAGTGGAGCCGCTAAGGCAGTTGGATGATGTATCATGTCACCTCCCAGCAGCTCCTGCAGCCAAGTTGATGTCAAATGTACTGCGTCGCATTCCTTTGGACCACATCCTCAAGGCCGGGAGGGGGATCTTGATGTCTGGGCAGCCCAGGGTCTCCATATTCATCGCCCAGGTCCATTGTCCACTTAGACAGACGGAGCCATTATTAAGTTAAGGCATCCGTTAGTCTTGCGAGACCATGGATCTGTGCCTGGAAAGTCTTCACTCTCCAGGGCGCAGGCCTGGGCAAGGTTGTATGGAAGACCAGCAGTTGCCCATGCTGCAAGTCTCCCCTCTCCACGACACCAATGTTGTCCAAGGGAAAGGCATTAGGACCCATACAGCTTGGTACCAGTTTCATCGCAGAGTGATTATGTGTGATTATGTACCTTGCTCAAGGACACAACACGTTGCCTTGGCTGGGGCTCGAACTCACGACCTTCAGGTCCCTAGTCCAATGCCTTAACCACTTGGCCACGTGCCCATGTGTATTATAATATAATGGCTCTTACCAGCATCTGCAGGATCTCTTAAGTCTACCAGATTTACAAGCCATGGAATTATGGGAAACACAGACACAGGAGCAGGCCATTCAGCCCTTTGAGACTGTTCCGAATTATGTTTTGAGTAGACAACGCGCAAGCCCTTACCTGGTATATGGGGGTCAGCAAGATTGTCTGGGATTCTCCACTGATCAACCTGTAGTTTGAGTGCATTTACTTCATCAATATCTCCAGGCACTCTGCAAAGAGAGAGAGAGTACACTTTAATTTTACGTGCTGAAATAATGTTCCACATAGTAAGAGATTAAACATTCGAGCTCTGTGCAAAGAACTAAGAAAAACAATTAAGGCTATTCTCCACAATGTAAAATTGAAAGCACGTACCAGCAGCCTTAAGAGCAGCTTCCGCCTCGCCGTAACGAGACTCTTGAACTATAAATGGACATCTCGCACAACAAAATGGACTCCTGACCTCACAATTTACTTCGTTATGATATTGCATTTCATTGTTTACCTACAATGGACTTTCTCTGTAGCTTTACACTTTTTTGTGCATTATTACTGTTTTACCTTGTTCTACCACAGTGCACTGTGTAATGATTTGATCCTTACGAACAGTATGCAAGACAAGCTTTTCGCTGCATATCAGTCGGCATTATCATTATCTGCTGTGTTATATGAATTGAGAGATCACTGTCTTCCATTTGCCTTTCATCTGATTCTTTTCTCTATCAATGACCATGATTGTTCTTGGCAATTTTTTTCTACAGAAGTGGTTTGCCATTGCCTTTTTCTGGGCGGTGTCTTTACAAGACGGGTGACCCTAGCCATTATCAACACTCTTCAGAGATTGTCTGCCTGGTGTCAGTGGTCACATAACCAGGACTTGTGATATGCACCAACTGCTCATACGACCATCCATCACCTGCTCCCGTGGGTTCACGTGACCCTGATTCGGGAGGGGAGGGGGCTAAGCAGGTGCTACACCTTGCCCAAGGGTGACCTGGGGGGAAGGAGCGCCTTACACCTCCTTTGATAAAGACATTTCTCCACCCCGCTACCCACGCATACTGGTACGTATGACAGTAATAACCCAATACATTACAGAGCCTACTATCCCGTGGAGACTGATTCACTCTCAGCAAGGAGTTTAACAGCAACCTGCACTGATAACAGAGCCTTCAGTGTAGGATTTGAAACAATGTCACCTGGCAGCAGCATTTTCAAACAGGTCAGCCCTTGAACTCCATTAACAGACAACAAAAGGAAATGGTGGAAGGTGCTTCGTGAGGGGGTTCCAAACTGTACAGCCCTGGCAGCAGTTGACATGGCTGCCAATGGAGGAGACACTCGGAGGATTGAGAGGTCAGGGAGCAGCATGGAAACTTTGGAGGCTATAGAAATTGGAGTGTGGGGTGCGAAGGGGTACGTTGTGCATGATGGATTTATAAACAAGAGGGAAAATATGAATACCGAGGCATTGAATACAGAGTTAATGTCATAGAGATACAAAATATAATAATTGAGTCACTGTCATAGATATCTATGTAATAAAAGTCAATGTCATACAGTCAATGACCATACAGTGTCAATGTCATACAGGCCGCATGGGGTCAATGTCAGGGAGATACTATATACCAACAGAGTTAATGTCAGAAGTATAATATAAGAGAGTAAAAGTTCCCTCTAATTTTTTTTTACAGCTGTGCCACCAACCATTGCTCTGAGAAGGAATTTTTTACATGGCCTGAAAACTGCGCAGCATTTTAGATTAACATAATATAAAAGAAAATTCCGGCTGTGTGGCAACAAAGACCGTGTGCATGGGAGCATTTCAGTTACTGCACGGCTGTGCGCCCACAGAGCTCGAGGGAATAGTGAGCAAAAGGAAAGCCAGCAAGCTTGGATATAAAACCATAAGGTTTTACCATGGGATTTCCAAATGATCAGATTGTGAATTGTTGGAGATTTATTGTACTCTGCGGCAGGAGGTTTGGTATGGGGATGGGGACTGATGGGGTTCGCTTGCAATGAGAACCATACAGCGCTGCGTTGATTGGGAGTGGATAAGAGTGTTGCCCACAAGCCATGGTGGAGGCACAAGAAAATTCTGCAGCTCCTACAGGAGATAAGGACATCAGTTTCGACAGCACTGCATTGTAACTGCTGAAGAGAGATAGCCAAGTGTCTTTACCGATCGAAGCTTGCCAACACCGCAATCATTACCACACATAGGTTGATTTGAAGTACAGTGCGTGGTTTACTAAGCACTGCAACACCACTCCCAGCTCTGTGCTTATTGACAGTGGCTGTTATTGGGCCGTTCAAACCATTTGCTGGCTTCCTGTCCCGGGTCACCAACAGCTAATATTAGACATCCTGACTGGAAATTTCATTGCACTCATAAAGGAAGTTGAGGGTGCAGGCCGTTCTCTTCCCAAGAAAAATAAACAGTAGGAGGAATTTCAAGTAACTGAGCACTGCGCTGAAGAGACCAGTCCCAGTTATGATTTGCTTGACTGCCATTATGAGACCAAAGTCAAGTTGGAGGAGCAATACCTCAGACTCTTGTCTGGGTAGCCTTCAACTTCATGGCATGGACCTCGATTTCTCCAACCTCGGATAACTTCTCCCTCTTCCATTCCCCATTATGGATCCCCTTTCACCCTCCTCTTCTCTTCACCTGCCCATCACATTCCTCTGGTTCCCCTCCTCCTCCCCTTTCTTCCAAAGTCTACTGTCCTCTCCTATTAGATTCTTTCTTCAACTCTTCCAGCTTCATAGTTCATCCATCCCCTACCTACCCTCCCCCTCACCTGGTTTTACCCATCACCTGCCTACCAGCTTCTTGCTTCTTCCCCCCCTTCCTTTCCAGTCCTGATGAAAGGCGTCGGCCCAAAACATCGACTGTTCATTTCCCTCCATAGATGCTGCCTGACCTGCTGAGTTCCTCCAGTATTTTACATGTGTTGCTCGGATTTCCAGCATCTGCAGATTTTCTTGTTTGTATTAAGCTTGTACTAGCTTTTTAAAGATCTTTCCAATTAGCTCCATTCTCTTGTGCTTTGCTGCATCTTTGTGATTTCTGCTCCAATTAGTTCCAGCATTTCCTCCTCTTTGTTCTGTTCTTAGGTCAGCTGGGGCACTGCTGGCAGGTGCATAGGAGATTACAATTACCCTTCAAGTCTTGGTATTGAGGGTAAAATCACCCCAAATCTCTCTCCTCTATTACAGTTGCAGAGGAGCCGACTGATAGATGTCCAGAGATTATTGTTTCCAGCTGGTCTGTGGTCTTGGAGCACGGGATTGTGGTAAAGGAAAATTCCTTTCACTCCAAGGGTTTTAAGTGTTTGCAATTCTGACGAGGAGTTGCTCAAACATAAGATACATTCAAAGATTAGATGATAGAACTTTGGACCCTAAGGATGGGGATTGGATAGGAAAGCCATGACTTTACTGAACACAAAAGAGATTGCAAATGCTGGTATCCACAGTAATATTTTGCTGGAGGGATTCAGGGGATTGAGTAGCATCTGTTGGGGGGGCGTGGAAGAATTGACCTGATGCAGGGTTTCAACACAAATATTGAGAATGCCTTTTCCCTCTCACCGATGCTGGTCTACTTATTGAGTTCCTCACCAATGCTGGTCTATTTATTGACTGTTCAATGATCTTACTGAATGCTGGGGCAGGTTTGAGCAGCCATCCAATATCCCACTAAAACTTGTCATCACATAGTCATTTTCACCTGGTGAAGATAATACTCAAATCACAAAAAAGGCATGACCGCAGCTACACTTCATTCGGACTCTGAGGAGATAAGGCACATCACCAAAGACTCCAGCAAATGTCTACAGGTGGAGCCTGGAGAGCATTCTTACTTGTTGCCCCACCGCCTGGTGTGGAGGCTCCAGTGCGCACGATCGAAAGAGGCCGCAGAGGGTCGTAGACTTAGCTGGATCCATTGTGGACACAAGCTTCCCCACCGTCACGGGCATCTTCAAAAGGCAGTGCGTCAATCCGTGATGTCCCTCACCATCCGGGACATTCCATTTTCTCATTGCTACCATTACCCATGAGGTACAGGAGCCTGAAGAGCCAGACTCAAAGTTTTAGGAACAGTGCCTTCCACTCCGCCATCAGCTTTCTGAATGGTCCATGAACACTTCCTCACTATTCCTCTTCCACACTATTTATTTGTTTTTTGTTGTAACTTATAGTAATCTTTTCTTTGTCTTGTACAATATAGCTACCACAAAACAAATTTCATGACATCTGCCAGAGACAATAAACCTGATTGTGAGACATTACAACCAACTCAAAAATCCTAATCCAAAAGTGACCACCTTAAACACACCACTGAAAACCCAAAATCCCTATCAGGCTTGGACGCTAGGATAGGAGGGGATGAGAATTACATTTCTGTGAAAGAAAGTTTTAGTTCTGGGTCTCTCAGTCAATCTTTGGCTGAAATAGGTGGAGGGGCAGGTAGCTTTGAGAAAGTGGAGAGGTTACAGAAGGATTTAGAAAAATTAGAAGAATTGGCGAAGAATTGGCAAAGAAATGGCAGATGAAATATAGTCCCAGGAAGTTTATGGTCCTGTACTTTGGTGGAAGAAATGAAAGGGTTGACTATTTTCTAAATGGAGAAAATTATACCAAAAACTGAGTTGCAAAGGGACTTGGGAATCATCATGCAGGATTCCCTAAAGATTAATTTGCAGGTTGAGTCTGTGGTGGGGAAGGCAGATGCAATGTTAGCAATCATTTCAAGAGGACTAGAATATAAAAACAAGGATGCAATGTTGAGACTTTAGAAAGCACTGGTGAGGTCTCACTTGGGAGTATTGTGAGCAGGTTTGGGCCCCTTATCTTAAAAGAGATGTGCTAACATTGGAGAAGGTTCAAAGGAGGTTCATGAAAATGATTCCAGATTTGAACGGCTTGTTATATGAAGAGCATATGATGCTTCTGGGCTTGTATTTGCTGGAATTCAGAAGAATGAGAGGTAACATCATTGAAACCTATTGAATGGTGAAAGACGTTGACAGAGTGGATGTGGAGAGGATGTTTCCTATGGTGGGAGGGTCTAGGACCGGAGGACACAGCCTCAAAATAGAGGGGTGTCCTTTCAGAATGAGATGAGGAGGAATTTATTTTAGCCAGAGTGGTGAATCTGTAGAATTCTTTGCCACAGGCAACTATGGAGACCAAGTCTTTAAATCAGAGGTTAGTAGATTCTTATTTGGTCAAGGCATGAAGGGATATGGGGAGAAGGCAAGAATTTGGAGCTTAGAGGAAAAATGGATCAGCCATGATGAAATGGTGGAGTGGTCTAGACTGGCCAAAATGGCCTAATTCTGCCCCTATATCTTATTGTCTTGTGGAAGTGGATGTTACTGAGGTTTTATTTTGTTCTCAATATCCCAGATTTTGTCATCTTTGACTTTGGGCACCACGGTAGCTTAGTGGTTAGCGTAACACTATTACAGCTCGGGGCACTCCGGAGTTTTGCAGTTCGATTCCAGTGCCATCCGTAAGGAGGGAGCCTTCCCTTTGGAATGCTTGGGTTTTCCCCAGATGCTCCAGTTTCCTCCCAGAGTCCAAAGACATACTGGGTAGGTTAAACAGTTATTATAAATTGTCCCATGATTAGGCTAGGGTTAAATCAGTTGTTGGGGATTGCAGGGCACTCAAAGGGCCGGAAGGGCATATTCCTCGCCATATCTCTAAATGAATAAACAAAGCATCTGCTTTGGATAAGCAACAACTTGACATCATGTGTCTTCTTTGTTGCCTTTCTACAGCCAAAGACACAAGTGTAGCTTGATGACCTTTACCTGCAAAGGATGAAAATTTGCAAAAGTCTTCCAATAAATCAGTGGCCCATTTTCATTTAGATCCCTTTAGTGGTGGGGGGAGGGATTCCATGACATAATGGGGCCACCCAAGCACAGACTTACCTGAAGATACCTTCAATCTGCGCACCACCCAATCCCAAAACTTTATTGGACAGATGGGTTTGAACCCAGGGCAGCTTCTTCTCCGGATAGCGCTCCCGTTGTCTTTCCATAATCTCTTCCAGGGAGCTGCCAAACATGGAAGGGGTGAGGATGGCGTTTTTTGCATGATGGATTTCCTCAATGGTTGGTTTCCTTAGGCCCTGTCAGTCGAGAAAAAATCCTTTCAGTCCAGTCAATATAGAACTCCATAACAATAAGCCTTTCTGTTCATGGATAACACCTCCACTCCACCCCAAGCAGTATCACACATCAGAACACCCCTGCTGCTCAAGAAGACTTATTTCCACTGAGCACGGGCGAGACTAGAACTAGAGGTCATGGGTTAAGGGTGAAAGGTGAAATGCTTAAGGGGCGCATGAGGAGAAACTCCCTCACTGAGACTGTGATGGGGGTGTGCAACAAGCTGCCAGCGGAAGTGGTGAATGCAGGTTCGATTTCAACATTTAAGAGAAGTTTGGATAAGTACTTGGATAGGAGGGGTACGGAGGGTTATGGTCCGGGTGCAGGTCGATGGGACTAAGCAGATTAACGGTTCGGAACAGACCAGATAGGCCAAAGGGTCTGTTTCTGTGCCACAGTGCTCCAGAACTCTTGCCTCATTCCCTGTCAATTTGCTATGCCAGGACCTGCGCAGTATTGCAGGGTCCTTGCAAGGAATGGTTATACTATGGGGTGAGATGTTTCACGCAGTGTAATCACAATGTGAGATTCAACGTTCAAAGTAAATTTATTATCAAAGTATGCATACATCACCATATACTACCTTGAGATTCATTTCCTTGTGGGCATTTACATGAAAATAATGAAATACAGTAGAATTTATGAAAAACAATACATAAAGACTGACAAACAATCAGAAGAGGACAAACGGTAGAATTAATTTTAAAAAGTAAGTAAATAATACTGAGAACATGAGCTGTAGAGACCTTGAAAGTGAGTCTATAGGCTGTGGAGTCTGTTCAGCACTGAGGTGAGTGAAGTTGTCCATGCTGTTCAGGAGCCTGATGGTTGTAGGCTAATAACTGCTCCTGAACCTGCTGGTGTGGAACCCAAGGCTCCTGTACCACCTGCCTGTTAGTAGTAGCAAGAAGAGCAGACTGGAACACATCTGTCTTTAGCGGGGATCATGAGGGAGCATGAGACTGAAGATATGAAGTCTGTAAGATTTTTGCACATTAAAGGTAACCAGGTGGAAACTGACCTTGAAGTACACGGTCCTTACGCCAAGAGGAATGATAACCAATGTGTACACAGTAACGTCAGACATATAAGCCTGAGATAGTGACAAGGTAATGATCAGGAAAAGTGACACTGCAGGGATCAAACCAATACAGGTGTCCCCCGCTTTTCGAAACCTCGCTGTTACGAAAGACCTACATTAGTTACCTGTTTTCGCTAACAGAAGGTGTTTTCACTGTTACGAAGCAGCTAAGCTCCTCCACCAGAACTGCATTCTAGCCGGCATTGCTTAAACACGTGCCTGGGAGCAGCCGTTAGCAAGATGAGTTCTAAGGTATCGGAAAAGCCGAAAGGAGCTTGTAAGGGTGTTACACTTAACGTAAAACTAGACATAATCGTTTCGATCGTAGTGAACAAAGTAAGGACAAAGTGAGCTTGGCTTGTGGAAGATGACGAAGATGATGTTGAAGAGGTTTTAGCATCCCTTGACCAAGAACTGATAGATGAAGAGCTGATGCAATTGGAAGAGGAAAGGATAACAATTGAAACCGAATGCAGTAGCGAACAGACCGAAAGTGAAGTCGTCCAGGAACTTAACGTGAAGCAACTGCGTAAGATTTTCACTGCAATTATTGCAGAAGAGTACGACTTCAATTTTGAAAGGGTAAATAGGTTTAGGGCATATCTGCAGGATGGTTTGCGTGCTTACAAAGAACTGTAAGATAGAAAAATGCACGAGACTAAGCAGTCAAGCATACTGTCGTTCTTCAAGCCTTCCACATCAGCCACAGCAGACGACGAACCTCGACCTTCGACATCGAGGCAGGCAGACATGAAGATGACCTGCCTGCCCTGATGGAAACAGACGACGACCAGATGACACCCCAGTGTCCCACCACCCTAACCTCCGGGCCGCGGACCAATACACTGCTGCGGAGAATGCAGCAGTAGTCAGGACGCACCCAACACATCTTTCAGAAAAAAGCCAAAATAAACAAGCTAATTCATTAGGTACTGCCCAGCACGTAAATGTCGGCCCAGATCAGAGGCGATTGCCGATTGCGTCGCCTCTAATCTGGGCTGACATTTATGTGCCGGGCAGCACCTAATTAATTAGCTTGTTTATTTTGGCTTTTTTCTTATAGATGTGCTGGGTGCATCCGGGCCACCGCTGCACCACTGCATGCTTCGCAGATCGGTATCGGTCGGTGGCCAGGAGGTTGGGGACCACTGCACTACCCCATCCTCCGACGACTCACCATCATCAGTGTGTTCGCTATCTTCCCCATTCCGGTAAGTGATACTACACTGTGCATACATTATTTCTACTTTTTATAGGCTGTGTATTTTTATGCGTTATTTGGTATGATTTGGCAGCTTCATCGCTTAAAGGTTACTGGAGAGAGTGTTTCTGCCGAGAGTGCTTGCGTGAGATTTTCGCTACGGAGAACAGTGCGGCAATGATTGTAGAAAATTTTTTCTACTTTATATAGGCTATGTATTTATCATATCATTCCTGCTTTTACTATATGTTACTGTTATTTTAGGTTTTATGTGTTATTTGGCATGATTTGGTAGGTTACTTTTTGGGACTGCGAATGCTCACAAATTTTCCCATATAAATAAATGGTAATTGCTTCTTCACTTTACGATGTTCCGGCTTACGAACCGTTTCATAGAAACGCTCCACCTTCGGATGGCGGGGGAAACCTGTACACCCAACAGATATAGAAGACAACAGGTGTTGAGAAGGGGTGCAACAGGTATCCACTTGGATGATGCATGTGCGTGTGTCGCGCACACACACACACACACACACACACACACACACACACAATTTGTACCTTTTTTCCTCCGGTCACAGCAACCTTCTGAAGCTTACGATAACAATATTTTGCATAGGTGCTGATAAGTAGATCTGAAGGAAAGAGAAGAGAAACAACAGTTGATTAAGATGCACTTTTAGCGGAAAACTGAAAATCTTGTACAGATCACAAGACATGGGAGAAGAGGAGAGGGGAGAGAGAGGGGAGTGAGAGGTGGAGGGGGGGAGGGGGTGAGAGAGAGGGGGGTGAGAGAGGGGGATGAGAGAGAGAGGGGGATGAGAGAGAGGGGGGGATGAGAGAGAGGGGGGATGAGAGAGAGGGGGGATGAGAGAGAGGGGGGATGAGAGAGAGGGGGGATGAGAGATGGGGAGGTGAGAGAGGGTGAGAGAGAGGGTGAGAGGGTGAGAGAGGGGGGTGAGAGAGAGAGGGGGTGAGAGAGAGGGGGTGTAAGAGAGAAGGGGTGTAAGAGAGACGGGTTGTAAGAGAGAGGGGTTGTAAGAGAGAGGGGTTGTAAGAGAGAGGGTGAGAGGGGGAGGAGTGAGGGGGGGATGAGACAGAGGGGGGATGAGAGAGAGGGGGGATGAGAGAGAGGGGGGATGAGAGAGAGGGGGGTTGAGAGAGAGGGGGGTTGAGAGAGTGGGGGGTTGAGAGAGGGAGGTTGAGAGAGGGGGGTTGAGAGAGGGGGGTGAGAGAGAGGGTGAGAGAGAGGGGGTGAGAGAGAGGGGGTGAGAGAGAGGGGGTGTGAGAGAGGGGGTGTGAGAGAGAGGGGGTGTAAGAGAGGGGGTGTAAGAGAGGGGGTGTAAGAGAGGGGGTGTAAGAGAGAGGGGTTGTAAGAGAGAGGGTGAGGGGGGAGGAGTGAGAGGGAGAGAGGGTGAGAGGGGTGAGAGGGCGAGAGGGGTGAGAGGGCGAGAGGGGTGAGAGGGCGAGAGGGGCGAGAGGGGTGAGAGGGCGAGAGAGGGGAGAGGGGTGAGAGGGAGGGGGCGAGAGCGAGGGGGCAAGAGGGAGGGGGCAAGAGGGAGGGGGCGAGAGGGAGGGAGCAAGAGGGAGGGGGAGAGGGGTGAGAGGGTGAGAGAGAGAGGGTGAGAGGGAGAGGGCGAGAGGGAGAGGGCGAGAGAGGGAGGGGGCGAGAGAGAGAGAGGGGGCGAGAGAGAGAGGGGGTGAGAGAGAGAGAGAGAGGGGGTGAGAGAGAGAGAGAGAGGGGGTGAGAGAGAGGGTGAGAGAGAGAGAGGGGGGAGCAAGAAGGAGAGAGAATTAGACTTCTGCAGAGTACCATATGTCTTATGGTCTTAAGACTAACAATACGTCTAACATCCATGTAAAGGTACCCTGTGGGACCAAGTAAATTTCAATATCCAATGAAACAGTCAAGCTGTTATCAACTATTCTTAATTTGAATCGACACCTCAGTAATCATACCTTGACTCTGTAACAAAACTAGTAGAGTTACTACCTCTCACCTCCAGTGGAACTAGTTAGATCCAAAAATGTGTGGTTGGTTGGTTAAAAGGCCTCTGTAAATTGTTTCTGTTGTATAAATGAGAGGTAGTATCTAGGGGAAGGTAAATGGGAACACAGAGAAGATAAAGTGGTTTGGGCAGGATAAGGGTACTTGATGGTCATCCCATTCTTGTGCTGAGTGGCTCATTCCTATCATCTCTCTCTGCCTCTGTGGCCATTGCTTCAACCTCTACAGAGTGCAGTAATTCAATCTAAGAGAGCGGCACAGTAGCGTAGTGGTTAGCAGTACCATGGACCCGGGTTCAAGTCCCGCTGCTGCCTGTAAGGAGTTTGCATGTTCTCCCTGTGATCGCGTGGGTTTCCTCCGGGTGCTCCGGTCACCTACCACAGTTCAAAGATGTACTGGCTGGCAGAATAGTTGGTCATTGTAACTGGTCTGGTGACAATTAGGCTTGGATTAAATTGGGGGATTGCTGGGTGGGTGGTGCGGCTCAAAGTGCTGGAATCGCTGGATCACAATGAATAAATAATATAAAAGATGACTCAGACTACAGGGGGATGGACAATCAAGGCATACAGTGACCACTGTTCCTTCTAATAAGCTGCGCAGGCGTGCGGCCGCGCAGTAACTAAAATGATTCTGTGCACATAGCCTCTGTTGCTGCGCAGCTAGAATAGTGACAAGATGAGAAAAAGTTTGTGAAACATGAAAGGTTTTCTTTCTTGCACTGTATTTCATTATACCCTTCAATGAATAAATTAAAACTTATTTTTATTCTAAATATTCATCGAATACAGGTTACAAAAAAAACATTTAAGGTGCCCTGCAGTTTTCAGGCCGTGTAAAAATTTCCTGCTCAACAGCAATGGTTGTAAGAAATATTAAAGGGAATGTTGAGCATGGCAACGATGCACACATCCTATGAATGAATAAAAGGAATGGTATGCACAAAGCCTACTCAAAATCTACCTTCCTCCTCCTCGATATTCTGTTTCCTCTTTTTCCTGGACTTTGAGAACTTCTTATTTTTCATTTCCAGTAGTTCGTTGATACGTTGGGTAACTGGAATTTTAAAAAATATATAAAGCACAACATTAAAGTCAATTCAGATCAATATCACAAACTCATATTTCAAAAAAGGCATCAAGGCACAGTGGTTACTTTTCCATTTAAATATATTAAATTCTTTAAATGCATTTGTTCCCAATCACATTTTCACATTATCTTGCGGTTACCTATTACAGTGAAGCATGTTAGGCAAGTTGTTCTGTATTCTGCTGTGTGGACCCCAACCACAGGCCCAGGTTCCGTTTTCTGTTGTGGGCCTCCAGGCCTCTTCTAGACTATCTGCATGGTCCTAACTTAAATCATACACCACATACTTCCCATTTCCTAGCACAGAATTGATACAGAAACTGACCAAAGTGAATACTCTACAGCCACCAGCTATCACTGATTGGGGTTCCATTCCCAACGCCGTCCGTAAGGAGTGTGTACATTCTCCTCATGACCGAGTGGAGTTCCCCCGGTTGCTCTGGTGGCCTCCCACACTTCAAAGACGTAAATGTTAGAGTAAGAGAGTTGTGGGCATGCTATGTTGGCACAGGAAGCGTGGCAACACTTACAGGTTACCACCACGCATCGCAAACGATGCATTTCACTGTCAGTTTTGATACAGGCGACAAATAAAGCTAATCATTCATATCTTTATTTTTAAAGAGAGACCGCAGTTGCTGAAGCCTGGAGCAACACAAAATCTGCTGGAAAACACTTCTAAAGTCTTCCCAAAACCAAAAACATCAATGCGGTTTTGATAAATATTATCAAATAAAAATAGTATGAAAGGTTTCTGGGAAGTTGCATGCTGAAGGTAGACAGGCAGGTAGAAGGGTGTGAAGAGACACGGATGGTAATCGGGGTTAAGTTTGAAGAAGGCAAGCATAGAGGCAGATGCATTAGGACAGGGGTCCCAAATTTTGTATACTATCCACCCCTTCCATTAACCAAGGGGTCTGTAGACCCTAGGTTGGAACCCCTGCATGAGGGGCATTTCAGAAACTCTTAATATAGGCACGAGGTTCCTTAAGGTTGTCATAGCTGGGGGTGGTGGGGGGGGTGGTGGTGGAGGTAGTTGGGATAAGTTCCCACTACCTATTAAATGCTCCCAATGGCACGCACCTCAAATAGCCTCTGACAACCAGGTCCAGTTCCTGGCTTTCACGTGTGGCTTAGCTACAAAGCCTAGCAGAACTATTTCTACTGACAGGAGAAGGGGCAAAGGCCGGTTACTGGCACCTTAACAACAGTCGCTTCGGGGCAGATGGGGCTCATCAGCTATGCTTGACAGCTCATGGAGGAGGAGGAAAACTCTGATCTCAAACTTGCAGTTGTACCATGCACAGGGAAGGCTTCAGGAAAAATGTGTAGCTGGAGTACCTAAGGCAGTATTACATCAAGTTCAACTCTTTCGACGTCGCTGGTGCCAAACTATATCAGTCTCTGCCATTCCTTTGAATTCGTCAGCTGCATGGAGTGGGCGAGCCTACTGCAAGTAAACAACTTGCTCTCCACATCGTACTGGCCTGACGTGCATTCTGGCTCGTGGATCACGTAGACAGCTAAGATGCAATAACTATATATAACAATTACAGCACGGAAACAGGCCATCTCGGCCCTTCTAGTCCGTGCTGAAATCCAAAGTCAGCTGACCAATGGAGGGCTTTAAAGAGAGGCGCATGGATGATAGAAAAATGGAGGGCTACAGGGGAAGGAAGGGCTAGGTTGATCATAGAGTAGGTTAAGAGTTCGGCACAACATCGTTGCCCTGCACTGAGCCGTAATGCCCAGGTTGAAGACACTTCTGGATATGAGGAAGGGATATGGTGTGGGTGAAGTGGAGCAGGAAGAGTTGTACTAAAGGACTTGGAGGGCTGTGAAGCAAGGGTAATGGTTTTAAGTACGAGTGTCAAGGCAAAGCCAGGTAAAGTCATCATGCCTGAACAAGACATGACCGGGGCTTCACACAGTGTGGCGAGTAGAAGGTTGGTGAAATGAGACAAGACATTGAAAACTTGATTGATTGTGAGAGGGTGTACAAATACAGTAGAAAGAACAATATGGAGTAGTCCTAAACACAAGAGATTCTGCAGATGGTGGAAGGCAGGAGAATGGGATTGAGTTTGCTAAATTAACAAATTTCATGTCACATGCTGGTGATAATGAATCTGATTCTGATTCTGAAATCAGCCTTGATCAAATACTGCAGCAGACTCAATGGGCCAAATAGCTCTTATGTCTTATAGTTTTCTTTTAATGTAGAAAGTGAAACAGATAAGTTGCACAATGCAAACTCCCACAAAATGCAACATGTTAAATGACCAGATAATCTGCTTTCAGCATCGTTGGCTGAGGAATGTATATTGACCAAGACACCAGTGTAAATAGTGCTAGAATGTGTAGATGAGTGTTAACATTTGGGGAAGCCGAGGTGAATGAGAGAATGGGGAATGAAATAAGGATTGGTGTAGAATTAGTGTGAATAAGTACTTGACAATTAGTGTGGACAATGTGGGCTACAATCATGTCATGGAATAGTCCTTCATTCACCAAGAGGGTAGAAGGAATTCAACTTAATGGGTCATTTGAAAAATAGCACCTCTGTTGGTGGTGCCAGAGAGGGGCTGAATGGCATTTCTACCCTGATTTAGGGTCACTCTTAAAGCCTATGCTGGGTCCGTTTCCCCATTCTGGCTCCCCTCTTAACCCCTCTCTTAATCACCTCCTTCTGGTGCTCTTCCTTCCCTTTCTCACATGGTCCACTCTCCTCTCCTGTCAGATTCCTCCTTCTTCCTCCCACACACACCGACCTTCCCCTCACTTGGTTTCACCAATCACCTGCCAGCTTGTACTCCTCCCCTCCCCCACCTTCTTCCCCCCTTTCTTTCCAGTCCCAATGAAGCGTCTTGGCCTGAAACGTCAGCTGTGTATTCCTCTCCATAGATGCTGCCCGACCTGCAGAGTTCCTAAAACATTTTATACGAGGTACAATGGATCTTAGGTAGGTGGGTTATGGCAATTATAAATGCCCCGAGCACTCTTATTGCTGAAGGGAGAATCAGCCGGGTTCCATCATCACCAATGCCCTTCCAGTAACTTCTGCAGAAACATGGACGTGAGGACGTGGGAGGGATCAGGCTTCTGAGATCCTTAACAAACAGTATTATGAGGCTTCAGCAGGGCGTGATGAAGCCCAAAGGTCAATCGGAAGTCCAGAAGTCAAAGCCCGATGGCCAAAGCCCGGAGACTGGAGACTTGTCCTAATTTGGAGGGCTGATCATGTGGGTGGGTAGGTGGGAATGAGGTAGGAGAGGGGCTTGTTATACTATTATTGTTTGGTTGCTTGTTGTGTACTGTGTTGTTCTGAACATTGTGGCAAGGTATGTTGGCGCCAGAATGTGCAACGACACTTGCGAGCTGCCCACAGCACATCCTTTGCGGCCTCCTCTACATCAGTGAAACCTGATGCAGATTGGGGGACCGCTTCGTCGAGCACCTCCGCTCCATCCACCACAATAGACAGGATCTCCCAGTAGCCACCCACTTCAACTCTGCTTCCCATTCCCATTCAGATATGTCCATACATGGCCTCCTCTACTGCCATGATGAGGCTAAACTCAGGTTGGAGGAGCAACACCTCATATACCGTCTGGGATGTCTCCAGCTCCTTGGTATGAACATTGAATTCTTCAACTTCCGGTAATTGCCTCCCCCTCCCTTCCCCCATCCCAGTTTCACTCTGCGCCCTCCCCCAGCTGCCTACCACCTCCCTCATGGTTCTGCCTCCTTCTACTACCCATTGTGCTTTCCCCTATTCCTTCTTCACCTCTCCTGCCTATCCCCTCCCCCACCCCTTTATCTTTCCCCTTACTGGTTTTTCACCTGGAACCTACCAGCCTTCTCCTTCCCACCTTTCCCCCACCATCTTTATAGGGCCTCTGCCCCTTCCCTCTACAGTCCTGGCTAAGGGTTCCAGCCCGAAACGTTGAGTGATCATTTCCACAGATGCTGCCCGACCTGCTGAGTTCCTCCAGCGTGTTGTGAGTGTTGCTTTGACCCCAGCTTCTGCAGAATATTTTGTGTTTACATCCTTAGGTGTGTTGTTAATGTAAATGATTCAGTTCATGGTGTACTTCCATGTGATAAATAAATCTGAATCCTTCATGGCTACTACTGCACAGTAAAGAGACGTCTGTGTCCTTGGAGGACAATATAAGAAAAATGAGAAGTGGAGGGAGGGATGAATAGATCTGAAACTCAAAAGTTTAGTATTGTTAGAATCAGTTGTTTTTTTATACTTTTTATATAATATTAAGACTAAAGTACAGTTTTTTTTTTACTGACACAATTTGTATTTTTAACCAACTCATGCTTTTCACAGTATGTGGTGGTTCGTCCCCACTTACTGGCAGAAGGCCGTACACCTTTTCATTTTAGAATTGGCTAAGTACTAGCCAATTACACATGCTATAATTGTTTAATTACATAAACTTTTGATTGGATTTTGTATCTAAGGAATTTCTGTTATTTGGATTACAAAGGTGATAGATTTTTCCAAATCATCAGCCACCCTTTGAATCTATTCAATCTCTGCTTTGCTCCTCAGCTCCTCACTTAAGTTTCAAATGCTCTGTACCTTTGTTTAAACTTTAAAATAAATGACTGTAAAGAATCGAAGTTTCTCATTCATTCTTGAACTCCAAAAATAACCCAGGGGTTGAAAATTACAGACATATGACAACATGCAAAAATAATGCTTTTGATTCTTAAAACTCCTCCAAGAGGACAACTTTGTTGTTGGGTTTGAAGGCTTGTGTGCCTCAGTGACCTGGAGATCTAATTGGCTGGAGTCAGGGCTTTATGTTTTGGCTGTTGGTAGGGTCACCCATGCCAAACAGGTCAAAGGGTAGAGGCCAGAGAAAGAGTGGTCCACTGGTCCTCCAGGTTCAAGGGTTCAGCTCAGGGCTAACAACATCGAGTGGTAAAATTGTTACGGAAACAGCAATGAAGAATCCTTCTACATCTGTGTGCGACAATATTTGTGTGCCAGAGATGGAAGACCTTCATTGCTGCCCTAAGTGGCAGTGGATGGGCAGTAGAGATCTTAAAAGTGCTAAATGAGGAACAATCACCCACTTTACACCATATCACACCCACCTTATAACCACAAGGAAGGCTCAACTCACATTATCGTCTAACAAAGAAAGATAATTTATGAATAGAAGTTGACGTACTTTTCACATCATTTGTAGGGTCAGTGTGCCGATAGATGTACCCTTCCAGGTAGGACTGAAACTTGGGCGAAGGAGAGAAGAAGGCCAAACAGATGGCCATGAGTTCCCAGCCGGAGGCTAAGCTTTGGTAGCAGAGATTGTCTGTGGTCTGCCTGCAGAGCTGGATGTAAAGTTCATCTCGAATGCCCTGCATGGTCCAGCACTTGGTGACGATCATGAGGGCAATTGGAAGCCTCTCCATCCGTGTCTGCCTGTCACCCATGTACATCTGCACAAGCTTGAAGAGCTCACAGGCGTCTTTCTTGATGATCCGATCGTTGGTGACCAGCATGGGCTTCTTGATGGAGCCTCCAACCCAGGACAACATGTTGGCAATGGACAGCCGGCGCCTAAAGATGCCCCGGGTGTGCATGTTCAGATGCTTGGCCGCCCAGTCTTCCATACTCTTCTCCGGAAGGGGCTTGCGCAAGGTGGTGTACGGAAAATGATAGCCCACATTGATAGTCTGTCCACCTGAGTTCAGTTTACGATTGCCACCCACGTTCTGGACCTAGAAGTGAGGGATAAAAATAATTTAACTCTACTTTTGCTTGTAATGTGGAACATAATTGCATGCATCAGCATTTACAACAGAGAGCAGAAGGTGGTAAACCTACGGAATTCATTGCCACAGATGGCTTTGGAGGTCGAGTCATCGGGTGTATATAAAGTGGAGGTTGAGAGGCTCTTGATCATAAAGATGTGAAAGATTATGGGGAGAAGGCAAGAGAATGGGGTTGAAAGGGAAAATAAAATCAGCCATGGTTGAGTGGCAGACTTGATGGGCTGAATGGCCTAATTCCGCTCCTATGCTTTATGGTTTTATGGTCTTATTAACAAGGCTTCATTACGCAGGCTGCTTATTCCATTCAGTTGATGAGCAAGACTTTGATTCACAGCTGGAATGGAGGGACAGTTAATTACCCAATCTCAGCTCTGGACCTCAATACTCTTGCCCAGTAAAATGCACAGCAAGCTCCCACACACTATAATATGCTAGGGACTAGATAACCTGTTTCCAGGGTTTGTTGGCTGAGAAGTTAATACTGAGTTACGGAGTTTACTCCCATATCTTGTGCTCACTACAGTTCAGATAACCGAGGAGTTACACTTCTCTCCGGCACCTTGAGATTTGCAAGATTCTGAATGGATGAGTGTTACGTACCCGCAAAGCAAGGACAACGGAGTAGTAAGAGAACCCTGGAGCAAAGAGAGAGAGCACCCTCTGCAGGTAGGAGGTCCAAATGATTCACTGCGTGGGGCCTCAAGGGGCTGGGCATTTACAATGGAATGGGAAAAGGCTCCTTTTCTCAGGAGGGTTGCAAATCTTGGGATTTCTCCACCTTGCAAATTTATGGGTGCTCAACATGTTCAAGGCTAAAACAGGAGCATGTCCGAGGGATATGGGAATGGTGCAGAACGCAGCTTGAGCTACAGGAGCAGCCATAATCTTGTTAAACAGCAGCATAGTAGAGGGAATTTCTTCACTCAGAGGGTAATGCGAGTGTGTGGAACGAACTACCGGCGGAAGTGGTGGATGCCGGTTTGATTACAACATTTAAGAGAAGTTTTGGATAAGTACACAGATGGGAGGGGTATAGAGGTCTATGGTCTGTGTGCAGATCAATGGGACCAAGCAGAGTAACAGCTCGCATTCCATTGGAAATGATCAGTCCCTTACACCTTCGTTCTCAACACCTGTCAATGCAGAAACTTGTAAATCTCAAGGTGACAGAAATGGGCTGAAGAGCCTGCTTCTGCGTTGTACAGCTCTGATAACCTAGGGATTCTAACGTTCTTACGATGGTGACCCGGGCTGTTTTAGGCTACAAGTACGTTAGCTTTGACTGACGTTCAAGTTAATTCCACCCAGCCAGGGTACCAGGAAGGACTCTCTAAATGACCTTGGTGTGCACCAAAGGTCAACTTGTTGGGTGCGGTCTTTCACTGATTCTACTGAGTTCCTTGTCGTTACTGTGGTTGTCTGCAAGAAAATGAATCTCAGGGTTTTATATATATATACACACACACACACACACACACTTTGATAATAAATTTACTTTGAACTTTGACATCTGATCTGAATTCCTTTCCTAATCAGCATCCGCTTTTCTCAGAACAAAGAACATGTGTTGATATTTATTGAGATACAGCACTTTCCGGCCCTTTGAGCTGTGCCACCAGCAACCCTCAATTTAATCCTGGCCTAGTCACGGGACAGTTTATAATGACCAATTAACCTGCCAACCGGTAGTCTTTGGACTGTGCGAGGAAACCAGAGCACGCGGGGGAAACCCATGTGGTCACGGAGAAATTACAAACTTCTTACAGGCAGTGGAGGGAACAGTGCACTGGGCAAGGCAGTGGACCCCACCATTGCCACCTCACTCCTATTTGTCCAATATCCTGCCAATATTATTAAGCTTTACACCTATACAACGGTCACTTGAGAGAGATTCTCAAGTGGCTGGAGAAAAATGGAGAGCCAAATGTTCAATGAATCAAAAATATTCTGGTTTCCCTCATTTTCGAGCCTGGGAGATAAACCTCTCAGAATCTGAGAATGATCTCGCACTGAAATCTACACCTGGTTTAACAAGTTCCTGATCAAAATCCCACTTCTCCATTCATTCTCTTCAGTTTCTTTAAAATGCCAGCCAATTCCCCTTGAAAATTTACAGACTTTTTTTTGACAGTTGGCACGATACAAACCCTTGCTGTGCCAGAACTCTTTACCACAGCTTTCTCTTGAACGCTAATACCATGAGTTCAGGTTCTCTTTCTCCTTCCCCAACCCCCCCAGGAGATACAAAAATCAGTCGCTAAGATCAAAAGCATCGCAATTAAGATACCACAAATTGGGCACAGAGAGAAAAAAAACATTAAGCTGCATTTCCTTCATATTTAATTCAGTTCGTATTGCTGCTGAAACATAATTATGACAGAGATATACAGTTTTAAAAATTTACAACGAATTTTTCTCAGGAATTTACTCTAACTGCTCGCCCATTAATTGCCGAAGAATCCCCCTGAGATGCTACCCCATTCAAACAGCTGGGAAAGCATTGATCTCTCTGGTTCTCATGCCTTGTTGGCCCCTCACTTAAATGCCTTAAGGACATTTCCCCACAATTGGAAACCCTCTGAGGGAAGAACTACTGGGGTGAAGACCACCGAAGTTTATTTTTATAAGTACTGTCTTAGTGACCCGTGCATGCTCAAAAATTCTTTACATCCTGGCTTTTGAATCTCACTTTGTGCTTTTTTTTTTAGGGCTTTTACAAATAGCTTCAAATCTCTTGGGAAGTGAGGGGCAGGGATGAATGAAATCGAGCTGATTACTTGCAGTACCCAGTCACTGTTCTCTCTCCACCCAAGTCCCAGAGCATTAGGTAAAGTTGATCTCGAGTCTGGCCAGGATGACAAGTTCTATGGTTGAACTATTCGCCAGTGTCACAAGTCTGCGTAATGCTGGCAGGTAGCTCAGCCACAGAGCAATTCATCCTAACATTTAGGGTAATAACTGTTTGTGAAGCTGCTGGTTCCACACCAGCAGGTTCAGGAACAATTAATATCCTGCAACCATCAGGGTTCTGAACCACGATGGATAACTTCACTGACTCCGACTCAACTCCAAATTGACTCCACAGCTTACACTGACTTTCAAGGACTCCACAACTCATGTTCACAGGATTATACAAATTTTTTATCCCCACAATAAAAATTGCGCCACAGTAAGCATAGTGGTTAGCATGACGTTACAACAGCTCGGCATTCCCGAATTCGAGTTCAATTCCTGTGCCATTTTGTACGCAGTCTCTGTACGTGCTTCTCGTGGAATGTGTGAGTTTTCTCCAGGTGCTCCGGTTTCCTCCCACAGTCAAAGACACCCCAGGTAGGTTAACTGGTCATTGATTAGGTCAGGGTTAATAGTGTTTGCCGAGATTGCTGAGGTGGTGTGGCTTGAAGGGCCGGAAGGCCTACTCTGTGCTGTATTACTAAATAAATAAAATCTGTCTTCTTTTGCACCTTGGTCATTTGTCAGTATTTGTTTGTGTACAGATTTCATAAATGTTACTGTATTTCCTTATTTACTTGTTAATGCTTGCAAGAAAATGAATCTCAAGGCGACATGTACGCACTTTGATATTTACTTTGACTGTGAGTATTTAATGCTTAGATTAACTTGTGTAAACTGGCTGCTTAGGCAAGTCACTGTAACTGTGGAACAGTGTTGCCCAAAGATTTAGTTTGAATCCCAATCTTGGGTGCAGGCTCTGTGGAATATACGTTTCATACTCGGTGCTGTAAGGTTTCTCACACATCCCATGTATGCAGCAGGTGGTTAATTAGTTCCTAAAAATCTTTCCTTAGTGTAGCTAAGTGGAAGAACTGTCAGAGTTGATCACATGTATGTTACAGACCATATTACAGAGGGAACAAGATTCATGGGATTACTTTCCTGTGAGCTGGTATGGACCAAAGAGGACAAGTGGCCTTTATGTTATAATGATGAGGTAATGGCAAAAATAGATGGATAAGGGGCAAGAAAATACCTCAGTATAAGTAATGAAAGCCCGACACAAGTAGACCAGATCAGGATCCGGAATAGTTTGGGAAACATGGCTGCAAACCAAGTGCCAAGCAATCTCCCAACACTGCACATTGTTGAGAGAATGGTGCAGCAAGACCCAGAGAGTTACTAAGAGTTCCAGAGAAGGATGGGTTAGCAAGGATTAGTGACTTGTGGGGTTGTTACTGAATCTTGGTGTTGAAAGCGTGACAATGCTTACAGACTGTCCCCAGCACATCCTCAGATTGTGTTGGTCAATGATGCAAACAAATCACATTTCACCGTATGTTTTGATACACAAGTGATAAATAAAGCTAGTCCAATCTTCCAAAAACATTGCTGCCTACTGGGCAGAAGGAGGTTCAAAATTTAAAGTAAATTTATTAACTAAGTACATAAGTGTGACTATGTACAATCGTGAGATTAATTTTCTTGAGGGCATACTCATACTTGGGTGGTAGAGTGGAGATGTGTCCCTACCAAAGGAGGTGCAATGCAATCCTTCCCCTCTGCTAGCCTGCAGGTCACCCTTGAACAAGGTGTTGCACCTGCTTAGCCCCACCCTCCTCGATCAGTGTCACGTAAAGCCATGGGAGCAGGTGGTCGTATGAGCAGTTGGTGCAAATCACAAGTACTGGTTATGCAACCACTGACACCAGAGAGACAAACTCTGAGGAGTATTGATAATGGCTGGGGTTACTTGTCTTGTAAAGACACTCCCCAGAAGGTGACAATGGCAAACCATTTTTGCAGAAAAGTTTGCCAAAAACAATCATAGTCATAGGTAGATCATGATCACCCATTACTATGTGACATGGCACATAATGATGATGATGATGACATTCAATAACTCCAATAACTAGAACATAATAAATTCTAAAAAGAGAAAAAGAAATAATAAGCGAATAAATAAATAGGTAAATGAATATCAGTGGAATATTTCTCACTAAATATCCATTAGTGAGACTTGGTTGCAAGAGAGGCAGTACTAGCAGCTCAATATTCTGGGGTTCTGTTATTTTAGACATGACAAAGCCGGAGGGGTAGCATTACTAGTCCGCGAAAACGTCACAGAAGAGCTCCATCAGGACAGATTCAAGACCTCGATTAGTGAGGTGTTAAGGGTGGAACTGAGAAGTAAGAAACGCATGACCATATTAGTGGGGCTATATTACAAACCACCCAAAAGTCCTGGCTATTTGGAGGAATAAATTTATAAAGAGATCGCAGACTGTTGCAAGAAACACAAGGTTGTTATTGCAGTGATTTTAACTTTACACATATTAACTGGGAATCTCATACTAGGGCTAGAAACCATAGAAAGGGTGCAGAGGAGATTTACAAGGATGTTGCCTGGATTGGCAAGTATGCTTTATTAGAATAAGTTGAGCGAACTCAGCCTTTTCTCCTTGGAGCGACAGAGGATGAAAGGTGAACAACCAGAGGTGTATAAGATGATGTGAGGCATTGATCGTGTTGATAGTCAGAGGCTTTTTCCCAGGGCTGAAATGGCTAGCACGAGTGGGCACAGTTTTAAGGTGCTGGGAAATAGGTACAGAGGAGATGTCAGGGGTAGGTTTTTTTTTAAAACGCAGAGAGTGGTGAGTGCGTGGAATGGGCTGCCAGCGGCGGTGGTGGAGGTGGATACGATAGGGTCTTTTAAGATACTCCTGGATAGGTACATGGAGCTTAGAAAAATAGAGGGCTATGGGTAACCCTAGGTAATTGCTAAGGTATGGACATGTTCGGCTCAGCTTTGTGGGCCGAAGGGCCTGCATTGCGCTGTAGATTTTCTATGTTTCTATGGCTAGAAAGGATCGAGTTTGTCAAATGTGTTCAAGAAAGTTTCCTTTATCAATATGTAGAAGTCTCAATGAGAGAACATGCGATACTGGATCTGCCAACAGGGCAGATGACAGAAGCACACTTTGCATCCAGTGACCACAATGCCATTAGCTTCAAAGTAAGTACACAAAGAGATAGGTCTAGTCGGTGGCCAATTTTGCTGGCATCAGAAACGATTTGGCAAGCTTGGCTGCTTTCTGGTAAAGGTGTAGTTGGAAAGTGGGAGGCCTTCAAAAATGAAATGAGTATAAAGCTTGTATGTGCCTGTCAGAATAAAAGGTAAAGATAACTAGTGTGGGGAACCTTGGTTTTCAAGAGATATTGAGGTCCAGGTTAAGAGAAAAAAAAGAGGCGCACAGCAAGTAAAGGCAGGTAGGAAGAAATAAGGTCATTATGGAGTGTAAGAAATGCAAGAGGACACTTAAGAAAGAAATCAGGAAGGCCAGAAGAAAGCATGAAGTTTCTCTAGCAGACAAGGTGAAGGAAAAACTTAAAGGACTCTACAGGCATGTTAAGAGCAAATGATTGTTAGGGATAAAATTGGTCCTCTGGAAGGTCAGAATGGTAATCCATGTGTGGAGCCAAAACAAATAGGGGAGATCTTATATAGGGGAGATAACACATTTACTTGGGAGACAGAAAGAATCTATAGAAATGAGGCAAACTGGAATCAACTTCATGGACCCTGTATAGATTACAGAGGAGGGGGTGTTTGCTACCATGAAGCAAATCAGGGTGGATAAATCCCCAGGCCCTGAAAAGGTGTTCCCTTGGACCCTAGGGGTGGCAAGTGCAGAAATTGTCGGGCCCTAGCAGAGATATTTAAAACATCCTTAGCGACAGGTACCAGAGTGTTGGAGAATAGCCGATGTGGTTCCACTGTTTTTAAAAAAAAGCTCCAGATGGAAACCAAGAAATTATAGGCTGGTGAATCTGACATCAGTTGTGGGAAAGTTATTGGAAGGTATTCTAAGGGACCAGATATGTAATCATTTGGATAGACATGGACTGACTAAGGATAGTCAGAATAGCTTTGTGTGTGGTAGATCAAGTCTGACCAATCTTGTCGCGTTTATTGAAGAAGTTACCAGGAAAGTGGATGAAGGCAAGGCAGTGGATGTTGTCTACATGGACTTTAGCAAGGCATTTGACAAGATCCCGCATGGGAGGCTGCTCAAGAACGTTCAGTCACTCAGCATTCAGCACGAGACATTGGCTTGTGCCAGAAGCCAGAGTAGTAGAGGGTTGCCTCTCTGACTGGAGGCCTGTGACTAGTGCAGTGCCACAGGGATCGATGCTGGGTCCTTTGTTGCTTGTCATCTATATCAATGATCTGGATGATAATGTGGTTCACTGGATCAGCAAATTTGTGGATGACACCAAAATTGGGGGTGCAGTGGACAGTGAGGAAGGCTATCATGGCTTACAGAGGGATCAGCACCAGCTGGAAAAATGGGCTGAAAATGGCAGATGGAATTTGATGCAGATAAGTGCTATGGTTTTGTTGTCAGCAGGACCAACCGGGGTACGCTTTACACAGCGAACAGTAGGGTGTTGAGGAGTGTGGTAGCAGAAAAGGATCTGGGAATATAAGTCTGTAATTCATTGAAAGTGGCATCACATGTAGATAGGGTCATAAAGAAAGCTTTTGGCACATTGGCCTTCTTAAACAAATGTATTAAGTACAGAAAATGGGATGGTATGTTGAAGTTGTACAAGACATTGCTGAGTCCTAATTTGGAGTATTGTGTGCAGTTTTGGTCACCTACCTACAGGAAAGATGTAAACAAGTTGGAAAGAGTGTAAAGAAAATTTATAAGGATGAACCTGAGTTATAAAGAAAGACTGAATAGGTTAGGATTGTATTCTTCAGAATGTAGAAGACTGAGAGATGATTTGATACACAAAACTATGAGGGGTATTGATAAGGTAAATGCAAGCAGGCTTTTTCCATTGAGGTTGGATAGGATTACACCAAGAGGTCATGGCTCAAGGATGGAAGGTGAGAAGTTTAAGGGGACAATGAGGGGAAACCTCTTCACTCAAGAGGGTCGTGAGAGTGTGTAATGAGCTGTCAGCGCAAGTTGTCCATGCAGGCTCTAGAAGTTTGGATAGGTACATGGATAACAGAGATACAGGGGCTATGGTCCCAGTGCAGTCTGTTGGGAGTAGACAGTTTAATGGTTTTTGCCATGGACCAGATGGGCTGAAGGGCCTGTTTCTGTGCTGTAATTCTCTATGACTACAGAAAGCCCTGTTATAAAGACAGGGTAATTGGATTTTGCACCGTCAATTGAGGGAGAGGATGGTATTAACCAGCTGACAACTCAAAACCATGCCATTTAAGATGTTATTTTAAAGTAGCTTTTATGGCTTCTGAGCGTGTCAGTGTGGTTTCAATATCTCATCTGAAAAGTGTCACTGCAAACTGCTGAGTACTCTCACAAACCCCAGGGCCGGGGAATCAAGAACTAGAGGGCATAGGCTTAAAGTGAGAAGGGAGGGACATTTTGTTTTACACAGAGGGTGGTATATGTGTGAACTGTGGTTGAGAGGGAAAACAAATCAGCCATGATCATACAGCAGAGCAAATGGATGGGTGAAGTGGCCTAATTCTGCTCCAGTGTCGTACGGAATCAGCTGCCAGAGGAAGTGACTCAGCCAGGTAAAATAACAACTTTTTAAAGGTGGTTGGACTGGTAAATGGATTGCAAAGGTTTAGAAGGTTATGGGCCAAAAATTGGCAAAGGGATTAGCTCGGATGGGGCTTGGTTGGCCAGAAGGGTTTATTTCTGTGTTGAAAAACTCAGGGCCTGTACTCACTGGGAAGTCAACAAGAACGAGGGGAGATCTCATCAAAACCTATCGAACGTTGAAAGGCCTCGATAGAGCAGAATGGGAGAGGATGTTTTCTATGGTGGGGGAGTCTAAGACCAGAGGACACAGCCTCAGAATAGAGGTACATCCATTTAAAATGGAGATGAGGAGGAATTTCTTTGGCCGGAGAGTGGTGAATCTGTGGAATTCGTTGCCACAGGCAGCTGTGGTGGCCAGGTCACTGGGTATATTTAAGGCAGAGGTTGATAGATTTTTGATTGGGATATGGGGAGAAAGCAGGAGACTGGGGTTGAGAGGGAAATTTCATCAGCCATAATGAAATGGCAGAGCAGACTCGTGGGCCAAACGGCCTAATTTTGTTTCTACGTCTTATGGTCTTTTGGAAATTACATTCCAATTGTGCACCAAGTCCAGCTTCCAACTATTAAGCTCAAGCACACAAGTTAAAAAGAGGCGCCTCTTACCTGTGGTGTGTTCCGAACAGGGCTTGGTAACGAAAGACTAATCTGACTGGTTATGCTTCTTTCCAATGAATTGCTGGAAAAATCCACCTTTTCAAATGTTCTTTTCTGACGGACAACTTCCTGCCGCGTTGACAGTTCACTATCAACTGAGGCTCTTATCTCAGAGTTCAATTTATGCAAGGACCTGTTGCTGGCTGCAATGTTGTCCTTTGAGCCGAGGTTAGCGTACTGCCTGAGGTGGCGGCCTTCAGACTGCAGGCGAATCTTATGAATGTCTGCCAGAATACAACTCTCGGCGATGTCCGCGTTCAGGCTTGCCTGGCTGCCCCTGACCTCCGCAGCCCGGCCCACCACTGCGCGCATCTCTGCCATCAGCTTCTCGTTCAGGACGTTGAGCTCACTGCTGCTGCCCAGGGACCCAGGCCTGGCCTGGCCTGCTGCGGTCCTCCTGCCCTTCCTCCGCCTCAGGCTGGGAGAAGGGCCTGTCGAGTAGCCCGAGTCCTGGTGGCTGATCACAGACGTTGGGTACTCCTGTGACTGCATGCTGCTCTGGCGACTGTGTAGCTCGTTGCCTTTCAACGAGTTTGCGTCCAAGATCTTCCACTGTTGCTTGTTGTGGTCCTTGGCCACCAAGGGTCCTGAGTGAGTTATAGAGCTGTTGCACGTCCCATTTGGGGAAGGGGTCTGCTTTGAAGCTGGGTCAATGTTTACCATCTGTTTAATGTATTCTCTGCCGACTGGACTGTATTCCGTGTTGGACGGCTTCCTTGTGTGTTTATTGATACCCTGTGGCTGAAAGGCAGAGTTCTGAAGCAGTTTCGTCGGCCCCTTTTGTGACGCCTGGCTAGCGGTCTTCTGGGCTGCCGCTTTACCGCGAGGAGCCCCCTCCGGCTCCACCTCCATTGGCGGCTCGTCGTAGATCGGCGACTCAATTGGAGGCTCATCATAAATGGGAGCTGCAGAGGCACACTTTGGAGATAGAGGCTGCGCTTGCCCGGATTGGGCCTTCTGGGGGGTCTGGTGCTGAGGGCCGTTCGTCAACACCAGACAGAAGCCCCCATTCTCGGTCTTCTTTAGGTGAAGGGATGGCTTGGACTCGAGGGCGGTGGGGGCCTTCCCCCCGAGTGGGAAGCAGGCAGCCTGTTGCGCTTGGGCCTGGCTTGAGGTTCTGGCCGAGTGGGGCTTCTCCGCAGTGGCTGATGTTATGTTCTGTTGCTGGGTTACTGAGCCGTGCGAGGAGACCGAACTCGTTCCACTGTCTACTTTTACCAGCATCGATGCCTTTGTGCCTGGGGCAGGCTGCCAGGTGGGATTTGTCCTGAGGAAGAGGAGATAATTTTAGCATTACATGTTCCTCATTCCGGCATTAAAAATAGCAATAAAAACTGGAATAATTAACATTGATGTACATCATTACTATGATATACTGAGTGTACAAGTGTTTCATGGAATTCAGGCCCAGAAGCACCACACAGGAAGCACATATCTCACTATGTGACCCCTGCAGACTCTGTCAAGGTGAAGTGCACATGAAAATGCAAGTTATAATTGTGGTGGGTTTATTGTGTCACTAGAACATTACAGCACAGGGCAGGCCCTTCAGCCCACAATGTTGTGCCTGCCTTTTAACCTACTTCAAAATAAACTAGACCATCCTTCCTACACAACCCTCCATTTTTCTATCATCCATGTGCCTATGCTAGAGTCTCCTAAAGCCCCCAAAACATCTACCTCTAAAGAACTTCACTCTGACATCCCCCCCACAACATTCCTCCAATCACCTTAAAATTATGCCCTCTCGTATTAGCCATTTCGACTGTGGGAAAACACCTCTGGCTATCCACTCAATTTGTGCCTCCTGTTACCTTGTACACCTCTATCAAGTCACCTCTCTTCGTCCTTCTCTCCACAGAGAAAAGCCCTAGCTCGCTCAACCTATCCTCATAAGACATGCTGTCTAATCGAGGCAGCATCCTGGTAAACCTCCTCTGCACTCTCTCCAACATTTCCACACCCTTCCTATAATGCAGTGACCAGAACTGAATACAATATTCCAGGTAGCTGTGGTTTGAAATGTTCTTAAACAGCAGTGATGGAAAAATTACTGGGCAGTGCAGCTGGTAGAGAGGTTGAGATGCACAATATTCTATGCCAGGTCTAACCAGGATTTCATAGAGTTGCAACATTACCTCACGGCTCTTGAACTAATACACACACACACACACACACATAAAATTTGAAGATCTCTATTTATTGGCTAAGAACATACTTATTTCAATACTGTGTACAAAGTAAACAAAATATGAACGGTGTATTAACATAGAACATAGAACAGTGCAGGCCGGGGTAGTGGTAGAGACAGCCACATTAGGGGCATTTTTAAGAAACACTTAGGTGGGCACATGGATGATAGAAAAATGGAGGGCTCTATTGGACAGAAGGCTTAGATTGAGCTTGGGGTTGTAAAGGTCGGCACAATCTTGTGCTGAAGGGCCTGTACAGTTAGTTCTATGAAATAGGTCAGTAATGATAAAGCTGATTCTGATGTTGTCCATTTTCAAAATTTAAGCATTGGATGAACCAGAGAGAAGCTGGTCGACAAGCCTTCAGGGTGCAAAGGTTGACACTGTACAAAGTACGAAACCCTGTCCGTGTTAAAGCTGCATTTATGGCTTTGTACCTATGCCCATAATTTCAGAAGAATGTCCTTGGCCCCATGGAGTGATCATCAGCTCTACTATTTATAGACAAGAGGAAGTGATGGAATTTCGTTGATAGATGCTGAGGAAAGCTGCAAACTTAAATTAGCTTGTGCTTTAGCCTTGGCTCTGAAAACAGATGGATAAGGGCAGGACAATAAGGTCACCTGTTTGTCCTGGGATGCAGGAACGGCACAAAATAATAAAATAATTCTAATGGCAGTCGTTAATACTCATGGAAAATCCATCCACAAATTCCAAGGCAGTTATTAATACTCATGGAAAATCCATCCACAAAGGAATGCTTCACTGTCGGAGGTGCACACCTGGACAAAATGCTGAAGAACTAAGAACTAAGTGTTCACAAACATGAGAAAGTCTGCAGATGCTGGAAATCCAAAGCCACACGTCGAGGGAAAAGCCTAAACAGTCGACGTTTTGGGCTAAGACCAGAAGTTGACTTTCATATTGCCATTTATGAGAACTCGCTGTGCACAAGTTTGGCTGTTAAACACCTGGAGATGTTCTGAGGTTAAGCACAGGGATATGCAAATACACATAATTTTTACAATATCTTCAACCAGCCAATCAATGTCAATTCAGTTACTGTCTTAATTTCTTACTTTCCAGAACAAGGTAAATGCAGCATCGATTCAAACCTTAACTTCCCAGCTCCTCCAGCTGAAACTCCGTACAAAAACTGAGCAGACTTCTAACCAGAAAGCCAGCAGAGAGAAAGTAAAGCATGCAGTGGAACAGGGCCAAAAGGAACAGAAAGGTCTGTCTTCCTGTGTACACTTAGTATCGGAATGTGGACCAATTGGAACAGTCCCTTCTCAATGGTTTAACTCTTAAACTGAAGTAACAATATTGCACTGGAGATAGTTTATTTGTGTTAACCTTGTGAAATCGATTTATCATTTCAAACACTTTTTTTTTGGATCAACTCTCAACCACTGATAAAGAATACAGAACTTTTCAGAATTTCGGTCTCTTGAGAACACCACCTGTGCCGACCATGATGCCGATTTCGAAGTTCAAAGTAAATTTATCACCAAAGTACGTACAGTACAAAAGTTTGAGACACATATATAGAGCTAGGGTGCCCAAGACTTTAGCACAGTACTGTATTTGTCAGCATGGAGTGAAAAGCGAGTTTGTAAATCTGGTGGGAGCAAAGGATGTTGGGATGGCAAGGGTAGAGTGTCACGGCAGCGGTGTGGGACAGGTGGCAGAGGAGGAGTGCCAGGGGCAGGGGGTAGCACAAATGCAGACACACCCAACCCTGTGACACCAGGCAAGGTCATTTGATTCTAAACAATCGGTTCATTGATCATTACCAAATACCTTTCTGGTGCTTCCCGCTCCCTCCCCTCCCCCTTCTCACAATGATGATTCCCCTCTCCCTGCCCCTTCCCACTCTCAGTCCACAATAGAGACCCATATTAGAATCAGGTTTATCATCACTCACATATGTCATGAAATTTGATTTCTTTTTGTGGGAGCAGTGCACTGCAAAACACAGAATTACTACAGTACTGTGCAAGTCTTGGGCACCCTAGTTATATATATGTGCCTCAGTACTGTTTCTGAGGCCTTCCGCAGGTTACCAGTGTTTATGTACAGGCCATACGTAAAAACAATATTTCAGAGACTAACGGAATGGACACGGTCACTTCCTGCCATTTTGTGGTCTCAGTTCATGGCAGTGTTTCAGTCTTGCAAACAGCACGAGTTAAAAACATTTCAGATAATCAGAAGCCTGCTGTAACTTGGAGAAGACTCACTATTCAATTCCAACCACCAACACACTTGAAATAAAAAACTCTTTAATTAGTTTTTCTGATCAATGTTTGTTTCTGTACTTACACAAGGTTTTAGTGATTCATTCACACCTGATTCCCTCTCCTCCTCCATCTCTGATGTTCCGATTTGACATTCTCGGATGTGAAGACAATGATCTCACTTAGCTCCATATGGAATTCTATTTGCATTAACTATACGCACTGGGTTGATCAACGCTCCTGCATAAGCTCCAGTTCCATCCTCACTGATGACTATGCCTTCCAAGTACAGTGCTATTTTTGGTAACAACTCCTCCAACCACATCATTAACATGAGAGAGAACTGTGCATCCCAAATAGGGAACAATTGACTATAAGAATTATCACAGCACACCAATCAGGAAACAGGCCCCTGTTCCCATTCTGTACGTCTCCTCTCCCATAAGTGTTTTATGCTTTGACGGACCAAGAGCTTGACTGTAAAGATATGGCTACTTTTCCATTTAAATATATTAAATTCTTTAAATGCATTAACCATCAATCACATTGACAACATCTTGCAGTTACCTAATGCAGTGAAGCACATGAGGTAAGACGTTCTGTGCTCTGCTGTGTGGCCCTTGACCACCAGCTCGGGGTTCCACTTTCTGCTTTGGGCTCCAGGCTTCTCCCAGACAATCTGCGCGGTTCTAAGTTTGATCAAGCACCACATACTTCCCATTTCATAGCACAAGAGTTGATTGGGAAAGCTACCAAAATGAATACCTTGCAGCTATCAGCGGCCACTGATTGGGGTTTGATTCTTGCCCCGTCTGTAGGGAGTCTGCACATTCTCCCCGTGACCTCGTGGGTTTCCTCCGGGTGTTACGATTTCCTCCCACATTCCAAAAGATGTACAGATTAGGGTTAATTAATGAGTTGAGGGCACAAACTAGGTTGGCACTGGAAGGATGGGGACTTGCAGACTGCCCCAGCACAATCCTTGCTGATTTGATTTGACGCAAATTACACACTTCACGATGTTTCAACGTGCATGTGACAAATAAAGCTAATTGCTTTATATCTTCTTTCATCTATTTCATACACATCTCAGACAAGCAGAATTAAACAGATCTTTCCACAGGTTGCCAAGTTTTTAAATTGGTTAAATATCTCATCCCAAATGCATCCACTTCCTTTTGCCCGTAAATTCAAACTGTTTAGAATACTAAACGCTTTCATGTCTCTGTGCCCTAAGTGGACAAAACCCTCACACACATAAACTCTGCATTTAACAGCAGTGTTGTTTTCTGATCCACCCATTCCGGCTCCTTCACAGGGAGGCTGCAATCCTGCCAGCTCCACTTGAACTGAGTAATTAAAGTTTATGAAAATGTCTTCCTGGAACCACAAATCCAAGTTCAAAGTTCAAAGTAAGTTTATCAAAGTACATATATGTCACTATATACAACCCCGAGATGCGTTTTTTTGTGGGCATACTCAATAATCTATAGAACGTATATAACAGAATCAATGAAAGACCACCCAACTAGGGTGTTTAATCAGAGTGCAGAAGACAACAAACTGTGCAAATACAAAAAGGAGAAAGTAATAATAATAAATAAATAAGCAATAAATATTGAGAACATGAGATGAAGAGTCCTTGAAAGTGAGTCCATAGTCTGTGCGAACAGTTCATTGATGGGGTAAGTGAAGTTAACCCCTTTTGTTCAGGAGCCTGATGGTTGAGGAGTAATAACTGTTCCTGAACCTGGTGGTGTTGGTCCTGAGGCTCCTGTACCTTCTTCCTGATGGCAGCAACAAGAAGGCAGCATGACCTGGGTAGTAGGGGATCTCTGATGATGGAGGCTGCTTTCCTGCGACAGCACTCCATGTAGCTGTACTCAATGGTGGGGGGTGCTTTACCCATGACAGACTGAGCCATTTTCATTACTTTTTGTGAGATAAGTGCAGATCAGATGAAGAAATAACGCTACTTTGGTGTTTTATTGTATTCCTCTTTCACATACGAAGGCAAAACTAAGAGAACAAACCAGACCATGAAAATTGCCCACAGAGCTCCGTTTAAACGAACTAGCAATTTTATGATTTCTTGAAAGATTCAGCGAACTTGGCTCTCAGGAATGCAGGTACGGTACTTTGAGGCACACAAAGGTCGACCATCGCCGACTAAAGAGTCAAGCCAGGTTAAAGCATCGAGACCCAAGAGTGGAAAAGAAGCTGGAGTTCAGCCCCACTACTCTGAGCCTGCCAAAATCCCCGATCTTCGCCCATCCATCTGCCTGCGTGTGACCTGTCACCCTCTCTTTCACTACTACCATGGGGCAGCTGTCTTGGGTCCCAACACCACCAAGTTCAGGAACATCTGTTGCCCTGTAGACAGTGGGCTTCTGGATTGGCATGGCAGCTTCACTCGTCTTGTGTGGAACTGACTCCACAGTCTGTAGACCAGGGGCTCCCAACATTTTTTTTATGCCACGGACCAATACCATTAAGCAAGGAGTCTATGGACCCCGGATTAGGAACCCCTGCTCTAGACTCATTTTCAGGTACCCTGCCTTTGTCATGTATGGTTTTTCATGGATTCTGTTGTACTTCTTTATTCTCTTGCAAATGCCTGTAAGAAAATGAATCTCAAGAAACACTAACTTAATTATCTAAATTGCCCTATATCCTAATTGTGTAAGGAATGTATCTATAATCTCTACAGCACTTTGTTCAACGTGAGTTGTTTTTAAATGTGCTGTATAAATAAATTTGACTTGACTTGGCTATAATGATTCTAAAAGCTTGAAATTTATATTCAGTTACGATCAGGGCTGTTTTTTGATTCACACTTCACTGTATGTTTTGATGTACATGTGACAAAGCTGCTCTTTAATTATCACCTTTGGCAAAATAGTACATATTCTATTACTAAAAGCAACATTTGGCAAACTAACCCTTGGTTTCAGTAAGTAAATATGCCATATCAGTAAGTGATACCTGCACACTCAAAATTGTCCACTGCCTTCATTATTTTAAGTAATTGCCTTAATTACTACAATTACAAAATAATTCTCCATCCTTCGACGCATTTTCAAAAATGAACAGCTATTTCATGCCTACAAACAAAAGCTTTTGGTTAGTGGTCGATGAGGGAAAAAAAATTACATTTTGAAAGTTGTATTTTTTAAACCAAAAAGCAGAACTACAACAGTAAAATATTTATTTTCCAAACCAGCACAGAGTAGGCCCTTATGACCCTTCGAGCCACACTGCTTCAGCAACCCCCGACAAATCTGATTAACCCGAAACTAAATACTGTTCTTTGTTAATACCCAATTCATATTTTAGTTTACCTTGTAATATGACAAAGCAAATAGAGACTTTATATATACGGGGGGGTGGGGGTGCTTTAAGGAATAATAAGTTGCAAGTTGATAGGGTGGTTAAGAAGGTGTATGATTTGTTGCCCCTCAGTAGTTGGGGGATTGAGTTCCAGGGTTGTGAGGTAATGTTGCAACTCTGTAAAATCCTGGTTAGACCAGACTATTGTTAGACTATTGTGCAGCTCAACCTCTCTCCCAGTTGCACTGCCCAGTGATTTTCCATTGTTATTGTTTAAGAACATTCAGACCACAACTACCTGGAATATTGTGTTCAGTTCTGGTCGCCTCATTATTCAAGGACGTGGTAGTTTTTTTTCCTTGGCCTGCGTGCGTGCAAGCCTGTGCATGTGCATGTCCGTGATAATGTCTTTTTCATGGCTTTTACAAGGCACGGAGCGAGAGAGAGAATGTGTGGTGCGCCACTCCTCACACAAACATTTTCGCAGTATTTTCCCTTTATTTTATGAGGTCGAGTTGAGATCTCGACACTCAACCCGGCACGGATGGAAAGAGTACTCGGGAGCGGACCCGACTAGTTTCAAACCCGGGAACCTCCGCTCCCGGGTCCACCGCCAATGTTGTTGTGCCACCAGCCGGCCCTGGATGTGGAAGCTTTAGAGAAGGTGCAGAGGAGATTTACCAGGATGCTGCCTGGATTAGAGAGCATGTCTTATGAGGATAGATTGCACAAACTAGGGCTTTCTCTCTGGAATGAAGGAGGATAAGAGGTAAGTTGATGGAGGGGTACAAATGATAAGAAGTACAGATGGAGTGAATATCTACAGACTTTGCCCCAGGGTGGAAATGGCTAATACAAGGGGGCAAAATTTTAATATGACTGAAGGAAAGTATGGGGTGTGTGGGGGGGATATCAGAAGTAACTTTTTATTTTGAACACAGAGAGTGGTGACTGCATGGGACATGCTGCCAGGGGTAGTGGTAGTGGTAGAGGCAGATACATTAGGCGCGTTTATGAAACATAGATAGGCAATGGAAGACAGAAAAATAGAGGGCTGGGTTAGATTGATCTTGGTTAAAAGGGTGGCACAATATTGGGCCAAGGGGCTTGTACTGTGGTGTACTGCTCTAATGACAGTACTTTTAAACCTACTGCTTGGGTGCAGGCTGTGAGGAAGTGCTTTATTTGTAATTTCATCCAACAGAGATGGAGAGCAAGGTGACATCATCCACGTGAATACTGAGGACTGGGCAGGTGGTGGAAGTGGGCACAGTCTCAGAATAGAAGAACGTCCCTTTAGAAGAGAAATGAGAAGGTAATGCTTTAGCCAGAGACGGTGAATCTGTGGAATCCATTGCCACAGGTGGCTGTGGAGGCCAAGTCTTTGAAGAGATTGATAGACTTTTGTCAGGCAGTCAGAGGTCATGGGGAGAAGGCAGGAGAGCGGGTGTTGAGAGTGATAATAGATCAGCCATAGTGGAATACCAAGAAGATCTGATGGACCAAATGGCCTAATTCTCCTATAAATCAGCCATAATTAAATGGCAGAGCAGACACCAAGCACCAAATGGCATAATTCTGCTCGTATGTCTTATGGGAAGAATCCATGAAGGGAAGGAGAATAGAAAACACAATCCAACCAAAAAAAAATAATGCTCACAGTTAAAAAGACCAGAGGATATATCTGACCAACTGTTTTGAAGAAATAAAGAAAAACAGCTGTGGAATTAGGAATGAATTATCACTGTTCTTAAATTACAAGAAACCTTCAGGCAATAGTTAATCTCTGATGGAGTGTGGAATAAAAGCCCCCATTTATTCGACAAGGATCAATAAACTCTTCCCGGCAACAGCCTCTTGTTGGAATTATAGTCCCATGGGTTCACAGCACTTGGCCCAAATGATCATTCTTCTCCACGTCTCAACAACAACTGTTAGCAGGCTGTGTAGGAAGGGCACAATAAACCAGTTTAATCCCACCCTTTTCCACAAAGCACAACACCACTTTCAAATCAAGAGCATCCACAAACAGGGCAGAACCCTCATCTTGATACATTAACCCATTACCTCAAAATCCACAAAGTCAACCTGCTCGAAGCTGTCAGCATGATCTAGACTGACTCTGCAGACAATGTTGTGGCTTTATAGGATCATAAAACTATGAATTTAGCTTTTGAATTCTAGCACCAGATTTTCCAAAGGTTAACTTGCAGGTTGAGTGTGTGGTGAGGAAAGGAAATGCACTGTTAACAATCATTTCGAGAGGACAAGAGTAAAAAGGTAAGGTAATTCTGAGACTTTATAAGGCACTGGTCAGACCCCATTCGGAGTACTGTGAGCAGTTTTGGGCCCCACGTCCAAGAAGGGATGTACTGGCATTGGAGAGGGTCCAGAGGAGGTTCACGAGAATGATCCCAGGGTTGAGCTTTCGATGGCTCTGGGCCTGTACTTGCTGTAGTTTAGACGAATGAGGTGGGGAGAGGGGTCTCACTGGAGCCTATTCAATATTGAAAGGTCTAGATAGAGTGTACATGAAGAGAATATTTCCATTACTGGGAAAAGAGCACAGCCTCAGTACACAGTGACACCACTATAGATCAGACGAGGAGGAGCTCCTTTAGTCAAGTCAGAGGGGGTTGAATTTGTGGAATTCTTTGCCACAGACGGCTATGGAGGCCAAGTCACTGGGTATATGTAAAGCTGAGGTTGATAGGTTCTTGATTAATAAGGCATCAAAGGTTACCCCTTCCCCAAGGCACACAGGGATAATAGACTTTTTTTTCCTCCTCGGAAAAAAGTCATGCTGCTATCAAGTACAAAACCATTGGATTCCTGCCTGGGAGGAGAGAGGGGAAATGGTTTTGGGTAAATAGTGGTTAATGTGGATGGCACTCTGTGCTGGCACAAGATTACCTACTCACGTAACGTAACAACTAATCAAACCAGAAAGAAACATGTCCATAATCATTGTCCATTCATGAATCATTAAATATGTGAGGTTCAAACTAGCAACCACCTATGCAGTTAGGGGGAAAGAATGTCATCTATTCCTGATAACAGGCCAATCCTACGACATATTCACACGTAGTGCTGAAGCAAAAATAATCCCAAATTTGGTGTTCGGTTGACGTGATAAACCTAAATTGTATCTGAATAATCCTCTGGACTTCTATCTATTGTTAAGTAGTGAGATAAAGTGACTTCAAAAGTCCTGTCCTCCCCAATAATTCCGAAAGCTCTTGAATGGATTAAAATATCTCTGAACTCCATATGAAATATCTCTTAAGCATTGCAGACGGGTTTATAAATGAGCTTTTTTTCCTTTTCTTTCATCCACCACAAAACGTGGGTTTTCCTGGCAGCCCCCATTTTGGTTCTACTCTCTAATTCCACTCCAACATTTCACTCCATGACCACCTCTAATTTCACAATGAGGCCACACTCAGGTTGGAAGAGCAATACCTCATATTCTATCTGGGTAGCTTCCAAACTGAAGACACGAATATTGATTTCTCTAACTTCCAGTAATTTCTCCCCCTCCCTCCTCTCTCTTTTTCCTTTCCCCGTTCTGGCTTCCATCTTACCCCTTCTCTCCCCATCACCACCCTCTGCTGCCCCACCTCCTTCCTTTTCTCCCATTATCTACTTTCCTCTCCTATCAGATTCCTCCTTCTTCAGCTCTTTTCCTCTTCCACCTATCACCTCCCAGCTTCTCATTTCGTCTCCCTCACCTGTTTTCACTTATCACCTGCCAACTCGCACTCCTTCCCCTCCCCCCACCACCTTCTTCTGGTTCTTCCCCCTTCCTTTCCAGTCCCAATAAAGGGTCTCGGCCCGAAACGTTCACTGTTCATTCCTCTCCATTGATGCTGCTGAGTTCCTCCAATACATTGTGTGTATTATCTCTAGATTTCCAACATCTGCAGAATCTCTCTGTGTTTATCCTTTTGATTAAATTAAATGGATTTTAAGCCACGATCAAGCAGAACTGTTTGGCTTTGCCAGTTAATTTCACTCTTCTCGGTGGTGGCGGGGGGGGCGGAACTGATTGTTCAGACAGAAACAGTTCCAATTTCAAGCAGCTTCTGATTCTGCACAAAAAAATTATTTATTTTGGCAGTCAGTTAGTTTGCTCCTTAATTTAAACAAATCTACTGCAGTTCTGGCCCACAACCATGATGCCAATTGAAAGGACAACTTTCCAAGAACGATTTCCTTAATTAGTTGGGCGATCATCAGCCTTGCATGCAAACTGAGCGTTCCCAGAGGAGACAGATCCAAAACTCAGACCATCTAACCCCATGCGCTCTTTATCCACAGACACATACACTCAGCGGCTACTTTACTAGCTCTCTCCTGTACCTAAGGCAATGGTCATTGAGTTTATGTTCATGGCTTTCTGCTGCTGTAACCCATCCACTTCAAGATTCAATGTGCTGGGCATTCAGAGATGCTCATCTGTCCACCACTGTTGTAACGTGTGGTTATTTGGGTTACCGTCACCTTCCTGTCAGCTTGAACCAGTCTGGCTATTCTCCTCTGACCTCTCTTATTAACAAGGCATTTTCGCCCACAGAATTGCTGCTCACTGGATGCTTTTGTTTCCTCATACCATTCTTGATAAACTCAACAGACTGTTATGCGTGAAAATCCCAGAAGATCAGCAGTTCCTGAAATACACAAACCACCTCATCTGGCACCAACAATCATTTCATGGTCAGAGTCACTTAGATCACATTTCTTCCCCATTCTGATGTTTGGTATGAACAACTGAGCCTCTTGACTATGTCTGCATACATCTTTGCAATGAGTTACTTTTTTACTGCCACATGATTGGCTGACTAGCTATTTGCATTAAAAATGAGGTGTACAGGTGTGCCTAATAAAGTGGCCACTGAGCGTATGTATCTCAACATCCTGCACAGCACCACTTTCAATTGCTCCCCTTTTGGTGTCCATATCTTCAGCTGCTGGACATCAAGCTTTGCATTCCTAAATAAGCCCTAATAGAGGTGTATAAGATTATTATGGTCATTGATCGTGTGGATGGCCAAAGGCTTTTTCCCAGGGCTGAAATGGCTAACACGAGGGGGCATAATTTTAAGGTGCTTGGAAATAGGTACTGAGGGGATATCAGGGGTAAGTTTTTCACAAAGAGAGTGGTAACTGTGTGGGATGCACTGCCAGCGGCGGTGGAGGCGGATATAATAGGATTTTTTATAGAGCCTCTTAGATAGGTACATGGAACTTAGAAAAATATGCGCTAGGGAAATTTTAGGCAGCTTCTAGAGTAGGCTACATGGTTGATACAACATTGTGGGCTGAAGGGCCTGTAATGTGCTGTAGATTTCTATGTTCTATGTTGTTCTATGTTCCATTCCACGATCATGTGAAACACTCCTAAAAACTGCCTTTTCCTGGTATCCTAATGTTTAACAGATTTATTGAGTATGCCCACAAGAAAATGAATCTCAGCATTGTATATGATGACATACATGTCCTTTGTTAATAAATTTACTTTGAACTTTACTTCTGTATTTGCCTTGTTTGATAATCTTCCTTTGAAAGACCATTTTTGTTTTGCTATGTTAAATGGCAAAACGCAGAAATAAGTTACTGTTTTTGTTGATAAACTCAAGAGGTTCTACAGATGCTGGAAATCTGGAGCAATGCAGACAAAATGCTCCAACACTTCCTGCAAAAAAGGAGACCTGCATTATTACAACGTGGCCGGGAGTAAGAGTTTCTGTATTGGTGCCAAATCCAATTATTTTGCTGGAATCGGATTTGGGAATTCTCGATGACAGGACCTCAAACAAAGGACTGGAGGGGAAGATGTGGGATGCTGGAAATCCAGAGAAACACACACATAAAATGCTGGAGGAACTCAGCAGGTCAGGCAGCATCAACGGAAATGAATAAACAGCCCATGTTTCGGGTCGAGACCCTTCATCTGGACTGGAAAGGAACGGGGCAGAAGCCAGAAGAAGGTGGTGGAGGGAGTGGAAAGAGTAACAAAGGAAATGGGCTAAAGAGAATGATACCGTACAAGTAGTTTAAATGTAGCCTCAACAACTATAGGGTAAAAATGAACAAAGGTGTCAACAAGGAAAAGTAGAAAATTCTGGGAACATTCAGGAATCCGGGCAGCATCCAAGGAAAGGGAAACTGAGTTACCAAAGGTTTTCAAACTGTTGCCCTTTCTACAAATGACCACCAGTATCAGGGTGGAGGGAAAGTGAGGCAGCAGATCGGCAGTCAGATCTGTAGTTAGGGCTCTGCCCATGATCAGGGACCTGGACTTAATGCAACCTTCCAGGGGTAGGGAGGACAGTGAATAGATTGGAGGATTGAAAACATAGGCCAAATATTTAAGGGGAACCTGAGGGGAACTTCTTCATTCAGTGTGGTGTGAGTGTGAAACAAGCTGCCAGTGAAAGTGACAGGTGTGGGCTCGATTGCAACGCTTAAGAGAAGTTTGCATAAGTACATGGAAGGGAGACGCAGGAAGGACTATGGTGCAGGTGCAGGTCAATGGGACGAGGCAAAATAAAAAGTTCGGCATGGACTAGATGGGCTGAAGGGACAGTTTCTGTGGTGTAGTTTGTATGATTTTCAAGGACTGAAGAGGCCACAGGTTGAAATAGAAGTAGCAGAAGAGAACAGTACTGGATACCTATTTCACATGCAATCACAAGTCTAAACACATCGGACCTGGCAGCTGGTGATAAAAATACAATCCCATGGAAGGAGAAGGATATTTTATCCCATTATCAAACAAACACAACTATTCACTATCATCCCCACAAAAATACAATTCCAGTTCTAAAGCAACCCTACTGAATTATGTGAAAAATGTTTCACTGGGGTTTTAAAATTCTTGAAACATCTCTACTGAGACATTGCCCCTCACTGACTTCTGCCGAACACTGTGTTCCCCCAGCCGCTTGAGTCATATACTCACCCAGCCCAGGGAGGTGAAAATTTGTTGCAAAATCCTCCTGCCGACATCTGCAATTTCAAACCTTGCGAGGGAGACTTCTCTCCAAACAGCCCTGAAGGACGCAATCTGTGATATGCATCAAAATTCCTTTTGTAATCCAAGGTGAACTATCTATTCAGCTCTCAGCACACAAGATTAGCAAACTCTGCAGTCTCCACAACACAACTATCAGCCAGCCGCTCATATCCACATTATTTTTTTGAGGTGAGGTTTTCACTTAATAAGACAAAAGAGAAGCAAGTCCAATGTGCAAAGACACAAACCACCAGAACACAAACACGAGCTGACAGCCTGTCCAAATCAGATCCGTGTTTGCTGTTCCCTCACTCGCAGTTTTTTTTAAACCCACACCACAAGAATACAACCAGCACTTTAATGCAAGGCTGTCAATGGACAGGGTGTTTTGGGCCTCGTTTGCAGCTGCACAGAGGATGAACACACCACACTGGCACCGGGAGAGCGCAGTGCAGGTCTTATTTTCTCATACCCTCGATGTGGAAATTAAACCCAGCAGACAGCAAACACAGAAATGATTTACGACAGAGATGAAGGATTATTAGGGCTGCTGAGCTGACAAGTTTGCTGTCTCTGCAACTACTGTACAATTTTGCTGATCGGCTTCCCCTTAGTGCTTTTCACTGATCCCCGGCCTCTCCAAAAAGCCCAGCAGAGGGGAACAAGCTGAAGGATCAACTTTATTCACCAGATACATTTAAATCTATTAAGAGATTGCTGTGGAGTGTTGGTGCTACAAGAACAACATTCAGCAATTATACATTATACAGAATTATATAAAAGTGTTCATAAATATATAATCACTTCAGGGGTGTGTGCTTAGCCCACAGCTTTACTCCCATGACTGTGTAGCTAGGCATAGCTCAAATGCCATCTATAAGTTTGCTGACTGTTGGCAGAATCTCAGATGGTGATGAGAGGGCGTACAGGAGCGAGATAAATCAGCTGGTTGAGTGGTGTCACAGCAACAACCTTGCACTCAATGTCATTAAGACCAAAAAACTGATTGTGGACTTCAGAAAAGGTAGGACAAGAGAACACACACTAGTCATTGTGAAGGGATCAGAAGTGGAGAGAGTGAACAATTCCATGTTCCTGGGTGTCAATATCTGAGGATCCATCCTGGACTCGACAGACCGATGCAGTTACAAAGGAGGCATGGCAGCGGCTATATTTTTCTTTTAGAAGTTTGAGGAGACTTGGTTTGTCACCAAAGACACTTGCAAATTTCTACAGATGTACCCATGAAAAGCATTCTGACTGACCACATTGTTGTCTGGTATGGAGGGGCTGGGCTACTGCACGGGATCAAAATAAACCGCAGAGTTGTCAAATTAGTCAGCTCCTCATGGGCACTAGCCTCCGTAGTATCCAAGTCATCTTCAAGGAGCGATGCCTCAAAAAGGTGGCATCCATCACAAAGGACCCTCCATCACCTTCTTCTCATTGCTACCATCAGGTAGGAGGTACAGGAGCCTGAAGGCACACACTGAGCAACTAAGGAACGGCTTCTGCCCCCTGCCATCCCATTTCTGAATGGACACTGAACACTCAAATACTACCTCACTACTTTTTTAAAAAATTTTATCTTTGCATTTATATATAGAGTAATTCATGTGTTTGTCTTTATTATGTATTGCATTGTACTGCTGCCACAAAGACAACAAATGTCACAACATATACTGGTGATATTAAACCTAATTCTGATATACCAGCATGTACGACATAAACAGCAATATAAAATGTGGTTTAAAGTGTTTACAGTGCAATGACCGAGGGGGGTGGGGCACGAACTAGAATGGTTGATCAGATTAACTGCTTGGGGGAAGAAACTTTTGAGATTGTGTTACGGTTTTGTTTTAATAACCTGTACTGCTTTCCAGAAGGGAGCTTTTGGAAAAGGCAGTTTACGAGCAAAGAACTGCAATTCTTTGAAATTATCCGTATTAATAATAGTTTGGTAATTTCAGCTTTAAAATTATTTGAACTTTCAAGGGATAGTTGCCCAGTTTCCGACAGCAATTTTTTCCTCCACTGATATGAAGTAAATTTTTTTTCAAAAAATATCCAGAGAAAAGCCAACCACAGTTTTTTAAAGTGGCTTTAAGCATCCGATGAGGTATGCTGGGCACGTCAATTCAGAGCATAACTGAAGTGAGAGTTTATTCCTTGGTCCATGCTCCTGGTACAGAGAGCGTCCAACTGAAACTGCCAAATGTGCATCCGAGTATTACTGTTTCAAAGTTCAAAGTAAATTTATTATCAAAGTAGATACATGTCACTATACTCTACCCTGAGATTCATTTTCTTGAGGGCATCCATAGTAGATGCAAAGAAACATCAAATTGAAAAACTGCAGAGACAAACAACCAATGTGCAAAAGACAACAAGTTGTGAAAATACAAAAAAAAAGAAAACAAACCACAAAATAATAAATAAATATTGAAAGTGATCCCATAGGTTGTGGAATCAGTTCAGTGTTGGAGTGACTGAAGTTATCCACACTGGTTCAGGAGCCTGATGGTTGTAGGGTAATAACTGTTCCTAAACCTGGTGGTGTGGGTCCTGAGGCTCCTGTACCTCCATTTTGATAGCAGCTGCAAGAAGCAAGGCCTGGATGGTGGGGGTCCCCAATGATGGAAGCTGCTTTCCTGCGACAGTGCTGTGCCTGGATGTAATTTAAAGCGAGGTTTTTAATGCTCAGTTCTGTATAATCTCTCTGTTGTTCATTTCCCTGATCTTATCACGACTACTCTGATCATTTTGTAGAATCATAGAAATGGGGCTACCCATGTTAATCCCAAGTAACCCATACAATACGCTGAAGGAACTCAGCAGGTTACGAAGCATGTATGGAGAGGAAGAAACAGTTGATATTTTGGGCCAAGACCCTTCATCAGCACTGAAAAGGAAGAGGGAAGACGCCAGAGGACAAAAATGGGTGAGGAGGGGAAAAAGGCAAGCAGGAAGGTGATAGCTGGGAGGTGGGTGGGAAAGGTAAAGGGCTGGAGAGGAAAGAATCTGATAGGTGAGGAAGGTGGACCATAGGAAAACAGGAGGGAGGAGTCCAGGAGGTGGTAATAGGCAGGTGAGAAGAAATAAGAGGCCAGAGTGGGGAATAGAAGAGGGGAGTGTCGAGGGATTTTTTTAACCAGGAGATATAGCTATTCATGCCCTCAGGTTGGAGGCTACCCAGATGGAACCCAGTGTTGCTCCTCCAACCCGAGGGTGGCCTTATCTTGGCACTAGAGGAAGCCATGGACTGACATGTTGGAACGGGAATGGGAATTAAAATGTTTGGCCACCGGGAAGTTCCACTTCTGGCAGATGGAGTGTAGGTACTTGATAAAATGCACCCCCCCCCCCCCCCAAATTACTAGAAGGTGATTGGTGAAGTGAGATGAGGAGGGAAGGTGAGTGGGGGGGGGGAAGGTGAGTAGGGGAGGGGGATAATGAAGTGAGAAGTTGGAAAAGGTAAAGGGCTGAAGAAATATCTAATCCATTTACATCCACAGGATGCATTTCACACAGAGCAAGTAAAACACAAACCTGCATTAGTTCTGCACCCTGGGTACTTTACAGCTGATAAATTTGTGGCAGTTTCAGATAGGGGTAAGTGCCATTGTAATGGGAAAAAACTGCAATCGGTTGGTACTCAGTAAGCTCCCACAAACAGAAATGGGGTGAATGGAAAACGGCTTGCTGGCTGAGGGAAACACACTGACCAAGGGAACATCTCTACTTTTCTTTGGAATACTGCCATAGGATTATTTATCAGCTTGTCAGGCTTGGGCTTGTATTATAAACAGAAGAGGTTCTGCTGATGCTGGAAGTCCAGAGTAACACACTCAAAATGCTGGAGGAACTCAGCAGATCAGGCAGCATCTATGGGGAGGAATAAGCAGTTGACATTTTGGGCCTGATAAAGGGTGTCAGCCTGAACTATCATCTGCACAGATGCTGCCTGACCTGCTGAGTCCCTCCAGCATTTTGAGTGTGTAATTCTCGGTTTGTATTACCTCTCATCTAAAATACAAATAACTTTAAAACGAGCATCTGCTGTGCAATCACAGTATCTTCTGGTTTAGTGCTGGCATACAGAGAGGAGATAGAGTGGTTGGTAGAATGGAGTAAGCACAATAACTTGAGGCTCAACATGGTCAACAGCAAAGAGATGATCGTGAACTTTAGGAAGATGCGGGTTGACCACTCCTCACTGTACATAAATGGCTCCTCCGTGCAGACTGTTAGGAGCATCCAGTTTCTGGGAACGCACATAACAGATGATCTCACCTGGTCCCTCAACGCCATCTCTTTGGTCAAGAAAGCACAGCAGTGTCTCCACTTTCTGAGAAGATTGAGGTAAGTGGGGGTCCCCAGTCTTTCAACCTCATTTTACAGGAGCACCATCAAGTGTCCTGACCAACTGCACCTCCATCTGGTATGGGAATTACAAGTCCCTACAAACAATTGCAAGGACTGCTGAAAGGATTACTGGGGCCTCTCTTCCACCAACCAGAGATAATTATCAGGAGTGCTGGGTACTTAGGGCCCTTAGCATTGTCAATGATCCCTCTCATCCGTCCAACAATCTCTTTGACCCCTTAACATCAGCCAGGAGATACTGTAGCATTAGGACAAGGACTGTTGGGATGGGAAATAGCTTCTTCCCCCAGGCCATGAGACTGATGAACTCCCTGCCACCACCCAGGTCTCATCACAAGTGAAACGCCAGTAGTATTACACTGTTTACTTTTTAACTTGTGTGATAAATGCACCTTATTATTTGTTAATAGACTTGTGGTAACATGACTTTGTGTTGTGTTCGATTTATATGTACTGTGTTGTGCACCTTGATCGGGAGGAACATTGTTTCGTTTAATGGCCTATGTGTGTATGGTTGAATGACAATAAACTGAACATGAACTTCTATTACAAAGCTGCATTCACTTCTGCATGCTGGTGGTAAATTGTATCACCATCCCAATTGCTATTGGGTTATTGCTCAAATCATACAAAATGCCAAAACACAGATTTAGCTCATCCCAAAATTGTAAGCAATAAATTTTTAAATATCCTTTTAAAGAACTAATTTACATGAATGAGCTTTTTTAAAACATTCTCTCCCACCAGGATTCCTCTTGTGATTCAGATTAAGTCACAATTGTTTTCAGTCACCTGCAAGGAATTGCTGTACTGAGGAGGTTAATAGGCATGGACTACCACATACATTTAAAAACTGAGACTAACAGATGGATAACAAGCTACTGACGTTATATACAGCTTCCAGTGAGTAATTCCAGCACCTTGGGCTGTCAGCTTACCCGCCATCAAGGACGTGTATACAGAAAGGTGCCAGAACATGGTCAATTAACATCATGAAGGATCCCACCGACTCTGCTCACGGACTGTTTGTCCCACTCCTGTCAGGGAGCATCCATGCCAGTACCATCAGGCTCAAAAACAGATGTTTTCTCCAAGCAGTGAGGCTGATCAACATCTCTACCACCATTACTTTATCATTTCCTGTTACTTTGTGCACAGACACTCCTGTACCTAGCACCACTTTATCTACATACAATCAATCCTTGTATAAAAGCTATCTTATGTATTTATATTTATTGCGTTTTTCTTATTATTGTGTTCTTTATCTTATTATGCTTTGTTGTCTGCACCGGATCCAGAATAAGAATTATTCTGCTCTACTTTACACTTGTGTACTGGGAATGACATTAAACAATCTCGACTCTTTAATAGATGAAGATGAGGAAGCTTGAGGGATAAAGATGCGCCATTATGGGAAGTGTTTAATAGATCAGAACACCTACAAGGAGCCCAGATCCAATTAAGAACTCATCAAGAACTAGACGGAGATCAAGTGGTGAGGTCAAAGAGCAACCATTATCATGTGGTGAGACAAACTTATCAGAAATGTGAGGGGACTTACACTTGGAGGAAAGAGACATTTCTAGAGATTTTTCCAGTTAACTTAATTGTAGTGGTTGATAATGTAGCTTATAGCCTTTTATTAATAATAGTCCTTTATTAAGGATGAGGTTTTGAGGTACTTGGAGGCACATGATAAAATAGGCCAAAGTCAGCAGGGTTTCCATAAGGGGAATTCTTGCCTGTCAAACCTATTTGAATTCTTTGAGGAAATTACAGGCAGGCTAGACAAAGGAGTCAGCGGCTGTTGCTTATTTGGATTTTCAGAAGGATGCTAAACACAAGAGCCCATGGTATACTAGCATGGATAGAAGAATTCTCTAACTGGCAGGAGGTAAAGAGGCGAAATAGGTTTCAATAGATGCATTTAACGTCAGAGAAATGTAAACAATATACATCCTGAATTTCACTTCTATTGTGTGCTATGATTCGCCTCCTCCCACAGACTTATCACTGTCCTCTGGTAAAATCATCACCATTCCTTGTTTCCACAAACAATAAATTCACAACAATGCCAGCAAGACCAAGATTATTGACTTCAGGAGGAGGTGCATGGGCCAGTCCTCACTGGGGGATCAGAGGTGGAGAGGGTCAGCAACATTAAATTCCTCAGTGTTATCATTTCAGAGGATCTGCCTTGGGCCCAGCACGCAAGTGCCATTACAAAGAAAGCATGGCAGTGTCTCTACTTCCTTGCAAATCTGCAGAGATTCATTCAGCATGACATCTAAAACTTTGACAAACTTCTATAGGTGTGTGGTGGAGAGTATATTGACTGGCTGCATCACAACCTGGTATGGACACACCAATGCCCTTGAATGGAAAATCCAACGAAAAGTAGAGGATACGGACCAGTCCATCATGGGTAAAGCAGCATTGAGCACATCTACATGAAACGCTGTCACAGGAAAACAGCGTCCGACATCAGGGACCCCCACCACCAGGACATGCTCTCCCCTCACTGCTGCCATCAGGAAAAAAGTATAGGAGGAGCCTTGGACCCGCACCACCAGGTTCAGGAACAGTTAATACCCCTCAACCATCAGGGTTTTGAACCGGGGAGTAACTTTACTCAACTTTACTGAACTGCTCTGAGCTGCATACACATCAATGCAAGGAGAACTGTAGGGAAGGTGGATGGGAAGGGTATGGAGAGAATGAACTCCCAATGGTTCAGGCTGAAACGCTGCATCATGACCCACATCTCTTGTCTCCAGACACCAGTGCCAGCACCGTTTCTCTCCCTACTGATGCTGACTGACTTACTGAGCAATTCTCCAGGAGGACATGTATTTCAGTTGAGAATGTTAAAAGGGAACGTGTGAGGTAAGTTTTATTTACATAAGGAGCAATCAGTGCCCAGAACAGCCCACCAGGAGCAGCGGAGGAAGCAGATGATAGTGGCATTTGAGAGGCTTTTAGATAGAATATGCAGAGAATGGGTGGGGGAAAATATGGATGCAGGTGGAAGAAATGCAATTAAATTTAAAGATTTTAAGACTGAATCATTTAAAGGTTTTAAAGATGTTTTATGTCTCACATGTACACTGAAACATACATTAAAATGCAGCATTATTGTCAGTCTGATGTAGCATGCCCACAACTTACTAACCCGTAAGTCTTCCGAATCGGGGAGGAAACCAGAGCACCTAAAGGGAAAGCACGCGCTCACGGGGACCACATACCCCAGACCACGCAGTGGCGGGGAACTGTACCCCAGTCGCTGGCACTGTAAAGTGTTATGTTACCGGCACATTACCATTATGCGTTTTGGTATTGTGTTTGGCACAGACACCACGTGGGCTGAGGGGCTTATCCCTGTGCCGTACTGTTCTATGTCCTATGAACCTCCTGTCTTCCAGTTTCAGTTGCCTGGCATCTGCAATATTTCGCTCTGATTATCACAAGGTCAATTACCACAAAGCTCAGCAGACATTAACTAAACTGGTGCAGATCAGGGATTGAACTTGAAACCCTCTTGGTCTCTAGAGTTTAGCTACTCCACAGCTTAACCAGCTGGGGCATCAGAAGGTGTGGAAATTCTTGCTGAAATCTGAGCCAGATGCACTCAGAAGGTCTGTTATATTGTCCCACAGCCAAATTATAGCACGTTTTCACAGTTAGAAGTAAATTTATTATTAAAGTTCATCTACCTCACCATATACTACCCTTGAGATTCACTTTTTTTGGGGCATTTACAGTAAATACAAAGAAACACAATAGAATCAGTGAAAATCTTCATACAGAGTTGGATAAAAGATCAACGTGCAAAAGATAACCAATTACGCAAATACAAAAAAAAATGGGGAAAGAAAGCAATAAATATCAAGAACACAAGTTGCAGAGTTAAAAAAAAATGAGTCCGTTGGTTGTGGAATAAGTTCAGTGACTGAAGTTATCCCCTCTGGTTCAAGAGTCTGATGGTTGAGGGGTGATAACTGTTCCTGAACCGATGGTGTGGGACTTGAGACTCCTGTACCTCCTTCCTGATGACAGCAGTGAGAAGAGACAGCATGGCCAGGACGGTGAGGGTCTTTAATCCAGGGGAATCATGCTTTCCTGCAACTGCGCTCCTTGTACGCATATAGAATGGTAGGGAGACAATGCGAATCCCTCACTCCAGTATCATAATCGGCTGAAATGCTTTGCAGCTCACAGATGATGGCGCTCCATCAAGCTTATCCCACTGACTGAACTGGTGTGCTTATAGTTAGCGCAAGTGCTTTCAAAGTTTATTTATACATACATAAGCGGAGGTCAGCAAAGAGGGTGAAGGGTGAAGGGTGAAGGATCAATGAAGAAGGGTCACAAATGTAATAATATCCCAGCACCTTAATCCTGCCCTGAAGCACAGAGAGAGAGGATCAGAAGGGCAGGTTTGTCCTGCAGGAAAATAGTTTCAAAAGGATTACTGAACATAATGTTAAACTCGGCTGACAGTTTTGTCCACTTAAGTTACGGCAGAAAAGCCAGAATACCACTAGTACGATGCCCCACATATAGCTTGTGTTATCATTGAAGTTGACACTGTCAGTGAAAAGTATCACATCTCATTGTTTGGCTAAATATTAACCACCATTTCAACCATGAGGAAACAGTCATGGGAAAGGAAAGGAACAAATGCAAATAGACTGCAGAGCATTGCTGAAAAAAATTAACACGGGAAAAACTGCAGAATTGTATAAGACATTGGTGAGGCCTAATTTGGGGTATTGTGTGCAGTTTTGGTCACCTACCTACAGAAAAGGTGTAAATAAGGTTGAAAGAATACAGAGAAAGCCTACAAAAATGTTGCTGGGTCTGGAGGAGCCGAGTTATAAGGAAAGAATGACTAGGTTAAGACTTTACTCCTTACAATGTAGAGGGGAGATTTGAGGTAAACAAAATTATGAGCGGTATAGACAGGATAAATGCAAGCGGGCACTGAGGTTGAGTGGGATTACAACCAGAGGCCATGGGTTAAGGGGGAAAAGTTTAAGGGAAACATGAGGGGAACATTTTTCTGCCCAGATGGTCTTGAGAGTGTGGAATGAGCTGCTAGCACAAATGGTGCATGCGAGCTCAATTTCAGTGTTTAAGAGAAGCTTGGATAGGTACATGGATGGTAGGGGTGTGGAGGGCTATGGTCCCAGTGCAGGTCAATGGGAGTAGGCAGTTTAAATGGTTTTCAGCATGGACTAAATGGGCCAAAGGGCCTGTTTCCATGCTGTACTTTTCTGTGATCCTAATACTGAGAAGTAATCCTACAGCAGCCTAAATATCTGCCCCAAGCTGGATTATTTAATATGAACACTGGAGATGCTGGAAATACAGAGTAACACATACAAAATGCCAGAGGAATTTAGCAAGTCAGGCAGCATCTATGGAAGGGAATAAGAACTTGACGCTTCAGGCCGAGATCCTTCCTCAGGACTGGAAAAGAAGGGGGGAGCGAGGTGGGGAAAGAAGCCTGAATAAGGTTGGGGAAGAGGGAGGAGCACAGGCTGGCAAGTGATAAGTGAAGCCAAGTGAGGGGGACGGTAAGATGGTGTTGGGGGGGTGGGGAAGATGAAGAAAGAAGCTGGGAGGAGACACTTGGAAGGTCATGGACTGACGAACAAAGAATGAGAGGAGAGAGGACCATTGAAGAAAAGGAAAGAGGAGGGGCAGCAGAGGGAGGGGATGGGCAGGTGAGAAGAGGAGTGTGAGAGTAACTAGCTCTACCCCCTGCCTTTACAGGCTTGACGAAGGGTCTCGGCCCAAATATCAGCTGCTTACTCCCCTCTATAGGTTTTGCCTGGCTTGCTGAGTCCCTTGTGTGTGGACGGCTTCATAGCATTGCTATCAGAATTGTGTTGATAACTTCAACCTAATGAGAAGCAAAAACAGTCCAGCAAAGCATTCGAACTCTAAATTCTAGGATATTTCAGAGCTCAAACTCATTAACAGAAATTTAAGCTTACAATGACCAGAGGGCACAACCTCAGAATAGGAGGACATCCCTTTAGAACAGAGATGAGCAGGAATTTCTTCGTACAGAGGTGGTGAAGCTGTGGAATTCATTGCCACAGACGGCCATGGAGGCTAAGTCATTGGGTATTGTAGTGGTGAGCACAATGCTTTACAATACAGGCGACCGAGGTTCAATTCTCACTACTGCCCATAAGGAATTTGTATGTTCTCCCTGAGACTGCACAAGTTTCCTCCGGGTGCTCTGGTTTCCTCCCACAGCCCAAAGACATGCCAATTGGTAGGTTAATTGGTCTTTGTAAATTGTCCCATGATTAAGCTAGAGTTCTGAGGAGTACAGCTCGAAGGCCTAGAAAGACCTATTCCACTCAGTATCTCAATAAAAAAAATGTTTAAAGCAGAGGTTGATAGGCTCCTGATTAGTAAGGGTGTCAAAGGTTAAGGGAAGAAGGCAAGAGAATGGGGTCAAGAAAGAAAATAAATCATCCATGATTGAGTGACGGAACAGACTAGATGGGCCGAATAGCCTAATGCTGCTCAAAATCAAATCATTCAAACCATACATAGATACAGCTGAATGAGACAGCATTCCTCTGGGGCCAAGGTGGAAAACATTCAAAATAGCAAACAAGCATTCAGAAATAGTGAGTAACATAATTCAAAGTATCGAGCAAAAAAGCATATTCACTCAGAAAAAAACACATATAGTACAAGATCCTGAACAACAATGTCCAGTAATCGATAGCACTGTATCCCGGCAGTGTACAGACGCATACAATCCAGCCTGTCATTTCACCACTCGAACACAGGAGGGCAGCACTGAAGGGCAAGGCCAGGCCTGAACTGTGCTCCTGTGTCTTATGGTATCAAATGACAAGACTGACTCTGTAATTTGGAACAGTAAAGCAATTACCTGGTTATATAGTAATGCATATTAAAAGGAACAACACAACAGTAACTCACACAAAGTGCTGCCTGACCTGCTGCGTTCCACCAGCATTTTGTGTATGTTGCTTGAATTTCCAGCATCTGCAGATTTCCTCGAGTTTGCGTTTTTAAACACAACAGTAACTCTTCAGTCATCAACTCCCCATCCCAAATACCCATATCTAACACATACTGAGGGATGCCAGTCACACACAGAAGACGTGATAGAAGACTGCTTACTCAGCACATCCACCATTAATACTCAACTGACTTGGGATACAGAAGGGACACAAAGGGCGACGAAGTTATATTTGCCCACGATGCTCCTGATATTTAAAGTGGGCTTGTGGCCAGTGTTATTTATAACGTTCACATGGGGTAGTCAGTGATGAGTACAAACAGCTGGATATTATAGTTTGCACGCAAAATCTGAAAAGAATGAACTAAGTTCTGGTACGGTTGTCAGTTTATTGCTAATCTTGCTGTATTAGTGTCTCTTTCTTCCCCAGTTACACACAGGCCCATTTTTGCTTACAAATTCATTCATGGGATAGATGTCCATCTTGTTGGTCATCGCGAATTGCCCTTGAACTTAGTGGTGCTGTCGGCTAGCTCGGTGGGCAACAAAGCACTTGAGGTTGCATGCACTTCCACTGTTCCAAAGAACCAGTGACTATGTGGGATTCCTCTGGTTTCCTCGCACAACTCAATAACATAAGGCCATAAGACATAGGAGCAGAATTAGGCCATTTGGCCCATTGAGTCTCCTCTGCCATTCAATCATGGCTGATCCTTTCCCCACACTCCTCAGCCCCACTGCCTGACCATCTCCCCGTAACCTTTGATGCAGTGGTCAATCAAGAATCTATCAATCTCCATCTTCAATACACCCAATGACCTGGCCTCCATAGCTGTCTGTGGTAACAAGTTCCACAAATTCCACCCTCTGGCTAAAGAAACTTTTCTGTATCTCTTAAATGGACAGCCCTCTATCCTGAGGCTGTGCCCTCTTGTTCAAGCCTCCCCCACCATGGGAAACATCCTTTCCACATCTACTCTGTCTGGGCCTTTCAACATTCAAAATGTTTCAATGACATCCCCCCTCATCCTTCTAAATTCCAGCCAGTACAGGTCCAGAACCATCAAACATTCTTTGTATGATAACTCCTTCATTCCTGAAATCATCCTTGTGAACCTCCTCTGAACCCTCTCCAAAGCCAGCACATCTCTTGTCACAATACTCAAGGTGAGGGCTCCAGGGAAAATTAATAAGAACATAGACAGGATGCTTCCTTCTATATTGCCAGGGAAGGTGGAAACATGGAAAACCTGAGTCCCATGCTAGATTCCAGTTAATTTGAACACATCAGGACCAGTCCATTTTGGCCCAAATATACAACTGCTGCAATTAGCTGAAGTTTTGTGGAAATAGGTAAAAAAGTTATGAAAAAAAGATATTACCATTTAACTGAGTAACACAGTCTGTACTTAAATGAAATATAGAACAAATTAGAACACTACCAAAACTACTAAGGTACTATAAAACTGTGTATTAGATCCTAATAATTATCAATGGGGGAATACATCGAGTGTATGCTGCCATACACTGGTTGATTGTAAACGTACAAAATCAGTGCAGACACCTAATGCAGACAACAGACTGTCTTCATACAATGCTTTCGATGATTGCTTCCTCCAAATTTTCATAGTAACATCCAAGATGATTGTTGACACCTTCAAGTTCTTTGTTGTTCCTAACTTCCTGAAGTAGTGAAATCGTTTTGTGTTCGCTCACCGGCCATTTCTGGCATCTCCAAGCCAGAATGCTTGAAACTGCAGTCAGCAAAACAGTTCTGAATTGTCTTACTGCTTATTTCACGCCAACTAGAAGTAATAAAAACCACTGCTTTTTGAACACAACACAGGTCACTGACACTATTTAAAAACTGTTCACTCTAAGCATGGTGTAGTGTGTCGAATGGATGAGCAAGTGCACAACTACCGCTAGTTAGAAACTGTTTGGCAAGTCTTCTACCCCAAGTGGCACAGTGACCCAAACAAAGCTGGCTATTTTCCTGATAGTTTTTGTTCTTCAAGAATTGACCTAAGTAAACAGCTGCCCCATTAACCGATGGCCCAATTAACCAGAATCCACTGGTTTCCATTGTCCCAACCTCCTCTGCAACTCGGATTTACTTTCTTCCTTCACTTTTTCCAGTTCTGATAAAAGTCAGCAAAATCCTACAAAAAGTAGTGGACATGGCCCAGTCCATCACAGGTAAAGACTTCCCCACCATCGAGCACATCTACATGAAGCGCTGTCGCAGGAAAGCAGCGTCCGTCATCAGGGACCCCACCACCCAGGGCATGGCTCTCTTCTCACTGCTGCCATCAGGAAGAAGGCACAGGAGCCTCAGGACTTGTACTGCCAGTTCAGGAACAGTTATTACCCCTCAGGGTCTTGAATCAAAAGGGGATAACTTCACTCACCCCATCATTGAACTGTTCCGACAACCAATGGACCCACTTTCAAGGACTCTTCATCTCACGTTCTCGATATTTACTGCTTGCTTGCGTATGTACGTATGTATTTGCACAATTTGTTGTATTTTGAACACTGGTTGAAAGCCCAAGTTGGTGCTGTCTTTCATTGATTCTGTTATGGTTATTAAGCTTTTGATTTATTGAGTATTCCTACAAGAAAACAAATTTCAGGGTTGTATATGGTGACACATATGTACTTTGAACTCCAGCAGCTCCTGTTTTTATTCCAAAGACAAGAGATTCTGCCTGTTTACAAGACAACCTGATCATTTCAATGGTAGATGGAGTTCAACCTGGGAAAGTATGAAGTGATCACGTTTCAAGGATTACCGACAGAATATTTAGCCTTGTGGAGGAAAGAAGGGATCTTGGGGTTCACGGCCATAGATCTCTCAAAGTTGTTCTACAAGTTGATAAGAAAGCGTATGGTGTTTTGGCCTTCATTGGGGTGGGGATTGAGTTCAGAGCCGTGAGGTAATGTTGTGGCTCTATAAAACCCTAGTTAGACCATATCTAGAATGTTGTGTTCAATTCCGGTCACCTCATTATAGGAAGGATATGGAAGATTTAGAGATGGTGCAGAGGAGATTTTCCAGGATGCCACCTGGACTAGAGAGCAGGTCTTACGAGGATAGGTTGAGCAAGCTAAGGCTTTTCTCTTTAGAGTGAAAGAGGATGAAAGGTGATTTAATAGAGGTGTACAAGATGATAGATGGAGTGGACAGCCAGAGACTTTTTCCCACAGTTGAAATGGCTAATATGAGAGAGGGCATAATTTTAAGGTGATTGAAGGAAAATATAGGAGGGCATGTCAGAGGTAGCATTTTTAAAAAAATTTTACACAGAGTGGTGTGTGGAACACTCTGCTGGGGGTGGTGGTAGAGACAGATAAATTAGGAATATTTAAGAAGCTCTTACATTGCTAGATGGATGACAGAACGACAGAGGGCCATATGGGACGGAAAGGTTAGATTGAAATTAGAGTATGTTAAAATGTGTGCACAAAATTGTGGGCTGAAAGGCCTTTACTGTCCAGTAATGCTCTATGTGCAAAGTTTCATGGCATTCGTCGGTGAACCCAAATTCCTCGGCTCCTGTGGTGGGTTCAGAGCACCTATTTTGGTCATTGTCCTGGGATCTGGATACAAGTAGTCACCATATATTAACCGGTCCTGCTGGTTGTGGCCACAGAAGGAGGGTCCCAGCTGTGAACAGCAAGAAATAGAAGTTAATGTTCTATTCCTGAGGGTGAATGACACTTGAAACTTCTTAGACAAGTGAAGGTGTATTTCAGTCATGCGGAGAACTTCAAGTATGATACAATGGAAGGTGATTTCACTTCATTGCAAGGATTGATTTCCATTTTGTCCAATGACTTATTCCCTTTATAAATTTTAACTATTTTTGTGCTTTAGTAAATGAATGACGGAGAAAAAATTGTAAAGCAGTTTATTGACAAGGAGGAAAAATTGTTTAATAAAAAGGACAGAGGGGGATAAATTATTGAGTTATAGTGTCATTCAGCACTGTCACAGGCCATTCAGTCCATCGCATCACCATGACTATCTGTACTAACCCCATTCTCCAGCACTTGGCTTTTATACCTTCGTGATTAGAAGCCAGCTTGCGTTAACTCGTTCGTACTTGTTCAGTATTAGAGATTGGAGAGAGGGTGTAATGGGACAAAGTCCACAACTAGTTTAAAAAAAACTCAGCATGTCAACTTCACCTGCTGTGGGGCTGCTGCCATCTCTGGGAAACCTTGGAATAGTCCCAACTCCATTCAACAGTCGCTGTTTATGGGGAGGGAGTGGGAGTTGGGATACAATTCACCATGTGAATGAGCTAGGCCTTCGTTCAAGGAAAAGCTGTAAACCTCAGAGTGTTCTTTTCCCAATGCAAACGAAGAGACGTTGAAACATCAGAGCTAGATTAGCTGGGATAGGTTACTTGGCTGTGCACGTATTGGCTCACAGACAGTTGTAAGTGCACCTGCTGTGTACAGCACACAACAGCACCAGGGAGCCGGAGGTGAAGCCAGTGTTTGCTCAGCTCCAGGTGCTGTTGTTCATTAATACAAATCCTGGCATTGGGAGGAGCTGTTTCCCTCTGTCCACCTGGATTCTCCTGAAGGACAGGATTTCAGCACATTATTTACAAAAGAAATTATTGGGGGGGAAGAGAGAGTGGAGGAGAGAGGGGGGGAGGGGGAAGGGGAGAGAGGGGAGGGGGAGGGGGCAGGGAGAGGGGGAGAAGAGAGGGGGAGAGGGTAGGGGGAGAGGGGGAGAAAGGGGGAGAGGGGAGAAAGGGGGAGAGGGGAGAAAGGGGGAGAGGGGAGAAAGGGGGAGAGGGGAGAAAGAGGAAGAGGGGAGAAAGAGGAAGAGGGGAGAAAGAGGAAGAGGGGAGAAAGGGGGAGAGAAAGGGGGTGAAGGGGGTCGAGAGTGAGCGAGGAGAAAGCTGTGGGATAGAGGAGATAGAGAAAAAAAGCTCCCATGTGCAGTGCAGTGTGACACCTGTGTAAACACATGCAGAATACCAAGCACCCCAGGTTAACATGCAGAATACCAAGCAACCCAGGTTAACACGTGTCTCCCCATAGTAACGAGACTTCATTATTAAAATCGCTGCGATGGAGAATGATGGAACGACTGAGCTTCTGATTTTTGAAGGACCCATGATTGACAGGAACCAAGCTGAGTTGTATTCGTTGCACTCGTTGCACAGTTCAGCTTTTTCTTTGAAATGGATGAGGTTGGTCAAGATTTTCTCTTGGGCTGACGGCATTGCTCATTCAGCAAGGCAAGGGTTAAGCTCACTGCACACATCCCCCCTCTCCCTGTGCCACAGGCGAGAATTACAACGCAGCTCCCTGGGTACCAGAGGACAGCTGCCAACTCTGATGACGCTTCGGGGCAGTGTGCTTAGCCGGAGGAAGCTGCAGCATTTGCGGCGGTAAAGAAAGAACACAAGGGCATCTGGCTGCCCTCGTTCCACCTGCCAGTCTCCCCCCGGCACAGTTTCAATGGTACTCACCCCCACCACCACCTCCACCTTCCACCCTACAACTCAGTCCAGATCAAGGAGCTGAGTGAATGCTTTAAAAGCACAGCAAACCACGGCTCCACACTTGCCTATATTTTCTGTTATACCACATCACTTAGCCACCTAGCGTCAACTTTACGTACATAGAGTCTGTCTATATAGGCGAATCTTACGTATTTATATTTATTGTATTTTTATTGTGTTCTTTGTGCTTAACGTGTAATCATTTGATCCTCCATTACACTTGCACACTGACAAATGACAATAAACAAGTTTGAATCTCCTTATAAACACAAGACGTACTGCAGATGCTGGAAATCCAGAGTAACACACACAAAATGCTGGAGGAACTCAGCAGGTCAGGCAGTGTTTACGGAAAAGAGTG